>NC_138381.1:6236892-6362033 GCF_054177405.1 Leptonychotes weddellii | reverse complement strand
TGATATGCAAATATGCACTTTTTTCTTACTTGCCTACAGCAACTATTACTGCAGTCTTCTAATAGTGATTTTCTATTTCCCTTATTTACACTTATTATTAGAAATTTTCTGAAAGGAAGATTTGTCCCTTATGTCCCCTTTCTTTCTTTGCTTTTTTTCTTTCTTTTTTTCTTTAAATTAGGCTCCAGACCCAACGTGAAGCTCAAACTCATGACCCTGAGATCAAAAGTTGCACTCTCAGCACTGACAGCCAGCCAGCACCCCTCTCCCATTTATTTCTTAATTCATTATTTATATCATAGGACTGTCCCATGGACTCATGGACATTTATTTTGCTCTTTAGATTATAATCCTGACCTATCCTTATTTATCTCATAGCTCGAATTATTCCAGTTTTAGCCATTGGGAGTTCTTTCAGCTTCTACCCTGAGCAAGAATTGGTTTTAATTTAATAAATTTTGATAGAAAATAATGTTGGCTGATCCTAATTTTTAACAACATGAAAGCATATTTTTACTCTATTTTTTTTGCAATAAAAAGATCAGTCATGTTCATCTTAGTTTTATTGACAAAATATCTTAAGACAGAACAAAATATTTATCTGTACCTAAGAGATGCAGTCCTATACCCAAGCTTATTTGAATAGCCATGATTTATAGAGGGGCTTTTAGGTGACAGTTGTAGCAACAACAGTGATAATGAAGGAAAATAGTAAAAATGGGTTGTACCTCCTGAGATGTATCCACTGCAATGCTTCATGTACGTAACAATAGCAAGTTGTATATTTTTAATCATAAACCGCACCAAGTTTTTTTTGAAAATAATTTAAAAATATATAATCTAAAGATGAATTTATTCATGATGTTTTCTTAGGGTAATTTAATCGTGAACTCTGTAAGCCCTATTCTTAAATAACATTAAAATCGTTGAGTGGATCAGTGATTTAACACATATAATATGTTTGATTCTCTTTTAAAACTTACCAGAGAACGTAGCAGGCCACTATATTTCAGGTTGAATGCCAGGTGAATTTGCAAGGATAACTGTCAGCAAATGCAGAAGCTGCTTTTCTCATCATCTGCTGTCTAGTTTTTTAATTTTAGAGCACAACCCAGCTTTTAGTTTTTAATTTAGTCTTTAAAACCTTGCTTAGGCCTAAAAGATATGGGAATAACTACTTGCTTATATTGTAGATTTGAAAATACTTTCCTCATCCCAGAAAATATATATACAGTAGTTCAGTTCTCTTAATTACAACAAAACTGATGTTGGAAAAATTATAACACCAATTATAAGTTTTCGATTACATGCACATTATTTCAGAAGAATCAAATGCATATTTTAAAGGCAAATAAAGATTAAAAACAATTACATTAAGTTATAGGTATGAATGGCATATCAGAATCCATAAGATTTAACACATTTAACATATTCAAGAAGTCTTGAGGAGTATATTTCACTTTGTCTTTACTCTTGTTCTCAGACCTGTGTTTACAATATTCCAAATTTTAGTTGAGGTATATTTGGAACTTAAGTACATATTAGAAGTAATTATGGCAGATTTCAAGAAAAAGTAAACCAGAGTTTTTTGTTGTTGTTGTTTTGATTAGGGGTGGGTTTTATTGTTATTATTGTTGTTTTGGAGGTTGGCATTTAAAGGAATTTTAAATCTATTTTATTTTAGTTATTTATGTTCAAAAACCATTCCAGAATTGCATTGCTATTTTCAGGATCATGTCATTACAACCTTGATATTGAGCCACTTTTAAAGATAACTTTACAGAACATGGGACACTTGGGTGGTGCAGTTGCTTGAGCGGCTGACTCTTGGTTTCAGCTCAGGTCCTGATCTCAGGGTTGCAGGATAGAGCCCCACGTTGGGCTCCGTGCTCAGTGTGGAGTCTGCTTGGGTTTCTCTCTCCCTCTTCCTGTGCCCCTCCATAATAAATAAATCTTTTTAAAAAAGATTTTTCGATTACATCAGTAATTTAATTAACTTTAAATAAACATCCAATTTACTTTGGATGTTTATTTCTTTTTATTGAAGAATAATGGACATACAACATTATATTAGTTTCAGGTGCCCAACATAATGATTCAACATTTCCATACATTGCAAAATGATCACCACAATAAGTCTAGTTTACCATCTACCACCATACAAAGTTACAATTTTTTCCTTATAATGAGACATTTTAAGATTAATTCCTTAGAAACTTCCAAATTTCTTATACAATATTATTGAATATAAGTCATCATGTTGTACATTACACCCCCATAACTTATTTTGTAACTGGAAGTTTGTACCTCTTGATGCCCTTCATCGATTTCACCCATCCTCCCAGCCCCCTCCCCTCTGGCAACTACCAGTCTATCCTCTGTATGGGTTTTGTTTTTTAGATTCTACATATAAGTGAAATCATACAATACTTATCTTTATCTGACTTATTTCACTTAGTATAATCTCAAGGTCCATCATGTTGCAGTGGCAAGGATTCATTCTTTTTTATGGCTGAGTAGTATTCGAGTGTGTGTGTGTATCTCACATCTTTATTCTTTCATCATTGATGGATACATGGACACTTAGGTTGTTTTTATGTCTTGTAAATAATGATGTAAATACTGCTTCAGTGAACATAGGGGTGCAAATATCCTTTTGAATTAGTGGTTTTTTCCCCAGATAATTAGTCAAAAATAGAATTGGGGATCATATAGTACTCCTATTTTTAATTTTCGGGGGGAAACTTCATACTGTTTTCCATAGTGATTGCATCAATTTACATTTCCACCAACAGTGCGTAAGGGTTTCCTTTTTTCCACATCTTTGCCAACACTTGTTATTTCTTATCTTTGTGATGCTATCCATTCTGACTGGTGTGAAGTGATATCTCCTTGTGATTTTGATTTGCATTTCCCTGATGATGAGTGTTGTTAAACATTTTTCATGTGCCTGTTGGCCTCCTGTATGTCCTCTTCAGAAAAATGTCTGTTCAGAGTCTCTGCCCATTTTTTATTTTATTTTATTTATATATTTTTTAGGTTTTTTAATTCCAGTAAACAATGTTATATTAACTTCAGCTGTACAGTACAGTGATTTAACAATTCTGTACATTACTCAGTGCTCATTATGATAAGTGTGATCTTTAATTCCCATCACCTATTTCATCTATCGTCCCACCCCTTCCCCCTCTGGTAACCATCAGTTCTCTGTAGTTAAGAGTCTGTTTCTTGGTTTGTCTCTCTCTCCTTTTTTTCCCTATGTTCATTTGTTTTGCTTCTTAAATTCCACATATGAGTAAAGTTGTATGGTTGTCTTTCTCTGACTGATTTCACTTAGCATTATACTCTCTAGTGCCGTCTATGTCACTGCAAATGGCAAGATTTCATTCTTTTTTATGCCTGAATAATATTCGTGTGTGTGTGTGTGTGAGAGAGAGAGAGAGAGAGAGAGAGAATGTGGAACATCTTTTCATGTGTCTGTTGGCCATCTGTATGTTGTCTTTGGAGAAATGTCTGTTTATATCTTCTGCCAATTTTTTAATTGTATTACTTGTGGGGCTTTTTTTGTTTTTGCTGTTGAGTTTTATAAGTTCTTTGTGTATATTGGATACTAGCCCTTTATCTGATATGTCATGTGCATATATCTTCTCCATGTCAGGAGGTTTTCTTTTAGTTTTGTTGATTGTTTCCTTTGCTGTGAAGAGGTATAGTCACAATAGTTATTTTTGCTTGTGTTTCCCTTGCCTCAGGAGACATCTGGAAAGATATTGCTTCAGCTGATGTTAGAGAAATTACTGCTTATGCTTTCTTCTAGGACTTTTATGGTTTCATATCTCACATTTAGTTTCTTTTTTTTTTTAATTTTTTTTTTTAGATTTTTTTTTTTAAGATTTTATTTATTTATTCATTAGAGACAGAGAGAGAGAGGCAGAGGGAGAAGCAGGCTCCCAAGGAGCAGGGAGCCCGATGCGGGACTCGATCCCAGGACCCTGAGATCGTGACCTGAGCCGAAGGCAGACGCTTAACCATCTGAGCCACCCAGGTGCCCTCTCACATTTAGTTTCTTAATCCATTTTGAGTTTATTTTTGTATAGTATAAGAAAGTGATCCAGTTTCTTTTGCATGTAACTGTCCAATTTTCCCAACACCATTTGTTGAAGAGATTGTCTTTTCCCATTGTATATTCTTGCTTCCTTTGTCAAAGATGAATTGACCATATAATTGTGGGTTTACTTCTGAGCATTTTATTCTGTTCCATTGATCTATGTGTCTATCTTTGTGCCAGTGCCATACTGTTTTGATGATGACAGCTTTGTAATATAACTTGACACATGGAATTCTGATACTTCCAGTTTTGTTTTTCTTTTTCAAGGTTGCTTTGGGTAATTGGGGTTTTCTGTGGTTGTAAACAAATTTTAGGATTATTTGTTCCAGTTCTGTGAAAAATGCTGCTGTTATTTCAATAGGGATTGCATTAAATCTATAGATTGCTTTGGGTAGTATAGACATTTTAACAATATTCTTCTAATCCATGAGCATGGAATATCTTTCCATTTCTTTGTGTCATATTCCTTTATTTCATCAATTTTTTATACTTTTCAGAGTACAGGCCTTTTACCTCTTTGGTTAAGTTTATTCCTAGGTATTTTATTGTTTTGGGTCTTATTGTAAGTGGGATTGTTTTCTTAATTTCTCTTTATCTTGCTTAACTATTAGTGTATAGAAAGGCAACAGATTTCTGTACATTGATTTTTGTATCCTGTGACTTTACTGAATTCATTTACCAGTTCTAGTAGTTTTTTGGTGGTGTCTTTAGGGTTTTCTATTATATAGTATCATGTCCTCTGCACGTAGTGAAAGTTTTACTTCTTCCTTACCAATTTGGATACGTTTTATTTCTTTTTGTTGTCTTATTGCTGTGGCTAGGACTTCCAGTTCTGTTGAATAAAAGTGATGAGAGTGGACATACTTATCTTGTCCCTAATCTTAGAGGAAAAACTCTGAATGTTTCCCCCTTGAGTATGACGTTTCCTGAGGTTTTTTGTTTTTTTTTTTCATATAAGGCCTTTTATTAAGTTGAGGTCTGTTCCCTCTAAACCTACTTTGTTGAGGGTTTTTATCATGAATGGAAGTTGTACTTCGTCAAATGCTTTTTCTGAATCTATTGAAATGATCCTATGGTTTTTTATCTTTCCCTTATTGATGTGACATATCATGTTGATTGATTTGTGAATATTATAACTACCCTTGCATCCTGACAATAAATCCCACTTGGTAGTGGTGAATGATTTTTTTAAATGTATTGTTTGATTTGGTTTGTTAGTATTTTGTTGAGGATTTTTCCATCTATGTTCATCAGAGATATTGGCTTATAGTTCTCTTTTTTTGTGCCAGTGCCAAATCTGGTTTTGAATCTGGTTTTGTATCAGGATAATGCTGGCCTCATGAATAGTTTGAGATGAATAGGTATTAACTCTTCTTTAAATATTTTGTAGAGTTTGTCTATGAAGCCATGTGGTCACAGAATTTTGTTTTTGGGGAGTTTTTTGATTACTGATACAGTTTCTTTGCTGGTAATTGGTCTGTTTGAATTTTCTATTTCTTCTTGCTTCAGTTTTGGTAGGTTATATGTTTCTAGAAATTTATCCATTCCTTCTAAGTTGTCCAATTTGTTGGCATATAATTTTTCATAATACTATCTTACAATTGTTTGTATTTCTGTGGTGTTGGTTGTTATTTTTCCTCTCTGATTTGTGATTTTGTTTGAGTCCTCTTTGTCTCTTTCTCTCTTTTATGAGTACAGTTAGAGGTTTACCAATTTTGTTAATCTTTACAAAGAAACAGCTCTTGGTTTCACTGATTTGCTTTATTGGTTTTTGTTGTTGTTTTTAGTTTCTGTATCATTTATTTCTGCTTTAATATTTATTATTTTCTTCCTTCTGTTTGGGGATTGTGTTTGTTCTTTTTCTAGCCTCTGTCCAGTTTTTAATTGGATTTTTTTTGTTATTGATCTGTATGAATTCTTTATATAGTTTAGCTATTAAACCTTTCTCAGATACATGATTTGTAAATATCTTCTGTCGTTCAGTATGTTGCCTTTTCATTTTGTTGAATGTTTGCTGAGCAGTAGCTTTTTAGTTTGATATACTCTTATTCATTTTCGTTTTTGTAGCTATTACCTTGGAGGCTAATCCAAAACAAAACAAAACCTCACCAAGAGTGATGTCAAGGAGCTTACTGCCTGTATGTTCTTCTAGGTGTTTTATGTTTTCAGGTCTTACATTCAAGCCTTTAATCCATTTCAAGTTAATTTCTGCATATGGTTTATGATAGTGGTACAGTTTCATTTTTTTTTCTTTTGCATGTGGTTGTCTAGTTCTTCCAATACCATTTTTTAAATAGACTGTCCTTTTGTCAGCGTATATTCTTACCTCCTTTGTTGTAAATTAATTGACCATATATGCTTAGTTATTTGTTTTGTTTTCTGAGCTCTCTGTTCTGTTCCATTGATCTGTGTGTCTTATTTTATGCCATTAGCATACTGTTTTGATACTATACGTTTGTAATATTGTTTGAAATCAGGGAGTGTGTTGCCTCCAGCTTTGTTCTTCTTCCTCAAGATAGTTTCAGCCATTTGGAATCTTTTGTGGTTCCATAAAAATTTTAGAGTTATTCTATTTCTGTGAAAAATGCCAGTTAAATTGTGATTGGAAGTTTTTGTAGGCATTCAACTATATTGAATGTAGATTGCTTCAGGTGATATGTATATTTTTAATATTAAGATTAATTCTTCAAGGTCATGTGTATTGACTAACTTTACATTTGTGCAGTGACTGACAATACTGACTTCATCTTTGGCCCTCCATCTTGTTCAAGCCTGCACAATGACCTCCCTTGGGGCTACTTGTTCTAGGTCCCTTGGAGGTTAATGTATGCCCTGACCAGAAGGCAGGAAGGCTTTTTCTGATCATCTTACAGTGGCATACAGAATGTCCCACTTTAGATTATTATGTGCACAGAAGGCCCCATTGTAGATAACTAGCAGATATGACCAGTGCACAGAAGGCCCCAATTTAGATAACTAGTAAGATGACCGGTGCACAGAACACCCCTGTCGATAACTACCCTGGGACCTCACCACCATGTTCTTTGCTTTATGAAAGCTGTAGGTTGAGGTCTAGACAGGGCAGAGAATAGCTGTGGAGAATGCAAGGAGGAGAAGGGCTGAGTACTGCCTGAATAAAAGCTTGTGTAAATGGTATGGAGTGGGTTTCTTTGTTTTTTGGTCTGAAAGTGTCTTCTCAACCTGGAAGATTCTTTACTGTCCTTCCTCCACTTTCTAACAACATTTATTTGTATTTTCTTCAATTTCTTTCTTCAGTGTCTGTAGTTCTGTGTATAGGTCTTTCACCTCCTTGGTTAAATTTATTCGTAGGTATTTTACTCTTTTTTTAAAGATTTATTTATTTATTTATTTGAGAGAGACAGACAGAGATAGCTAGAGAGAGCATGAGTGAGTGGGGAGGAGAGGGAGAAGCAGGCTCCCCGCTGAGCAGGGAGCCCAATGCAGGACTCGAACCCAGGACCCTGCGATCACGACCCAAGCCAAAGGCAGATGCTCAACCAACTGAGCCACCCAGGCACCCCTCTTTTTGGTGCAATTGTAAATGGAACTGTTTTCTTTCTTTTTAAAATTATTTTCCCCCAAGTTTTTATTTAAATTCCAACTAGTTAACATACAATGCAATATTAGTTTCAGGTGTAGAATTTAGTGACTCATCACTTACATACAACAGCCAGTGCTCATCACTCAAGCGCCCTCCTTAATACCCTTCACCTGTTTAACCTATCCCCACTCTACCCACCTCCTCTCCAGTAACCATCAGTTTGTTCTCCATAGCAGACTCTATTTTTCCCCCCACTATGTTCATTTGTTTCTTAAATTCCACATATGAGTGAAATCATATGCTACTTGTCTTTTTCTGACTTATTTCACTTAGCGTATACTCTCTAGCTCTATCCATATCATTGCAAATGGCAAGATCTCATTCTTTTTGATGGCTGAGTAATATTCCATTGTATATATGCCACATCTGCTTAACCCAACCATCAGTTGATGGACATCTGGGCTCTTTCCATAATTTGGCTATTGCTGATAATGCTGTGATAGACACTAGGGCATGTATATCCCTTTGAATCAGTATTTTGGTATCCTTTGGGTAAATACCTAGTAGTACAATTGCTGGATTATAGGATAGTTCTATTTTTAACTGTTTTCTTATTTTCTTTTTCTGATAGTTTGTTGTTAGTGTATAAAAATGCAACAGAGGCACCACCAGTATGGAGCATTGGGCTCCTTTGGTTAAAGTGTTAGGAGAACAGGAAGGACTGGAGAACCCACTGGAAGATAAATGCTTTAGCCTAAAAGTGACACTCCTAACTTCCCAGAATCATTGGTCCCACTAATCAGACTCCCTGTGAGTCAGGAATGATTATAATCTTGTATGTTCAAAAGAATTGAGAGGTGCTTGTGGGAAGTCTCAGGTGTCTCTACTGCAATCTGAGAAGGAATGTTAAAAAGATGAGAAATTTGCTAGGAATTCTTTGTAGATGCCTTAAGTTAGTTAAAATATATCAGTGGAACAAATAGAATGGCTGGATTGTCAAATTTCTTATACCTTATAAGAATGGCAAAAACATTACACATTTATTTTTGTCATTGTGCTTTTGTTTTTTTAGTTGGCTAAAAGTGGCCATCAAAGTGGCATTGTTTGAGTTCAGAACTTCCAAATGTAAACACTTGCAAATTCAGAGAAATTATAAACCTATTTGAGATTAAGACCAATTATTTGAAATAAAAAATAAATGTTTTATATGCATACCCAGCATGAGTTCAACAATAGTAATAATCAGACTGAGTCCTTCAAAATGGATATATCAGAAAGATATACTATGTGCTGCAACCAAAAAGTTTCTATGGTGCTATTTAAAGAAAAAAAGAAAAAACTTCATAAAATAATTATTAAGTTCAGGAAACTTGAGTATTTTCTCCTAAAGGAGGATAATTATTTTATCCTAAGTGATACACAGCATACATTTTTTTAAACTTGTTTTTCACATTCACTGAAATATGATTTGTATCAAATAATTTTAATGTAATAAATTTAACATGCAAAATAAATTTTATTTTAAGCATACTGTTTAGTAAGTTTTGATGAGTATATATATATATATATACTGTTTAGCCACCACCTCAATGAAGATATAGAGCTTTTCTCTTCCATAAGCACTTTTTGTTTTCATTTTATGTTTGGTTCATGATTTATTTTTGATAATCACTTTTGTAAAATGTGCACTAAAGTAGGGAAATTTTTAAATATTAAACTGTAACAAAATGCAAATATTTTACATGAGCATGCTAAATAAGTAATTTCTCAGTCAAGAGCATATGTTACATTTATACATAAAGTCTGTAATTTAAAAATATTTAATAGCAAATTCAGGCAGTTAAAACATAACAGTGCTAATAAAGTTAGGCTAGGTGATGTGAGAACCATTCTAAAATATAAAGAACTTGAAATTTTTAAGTTTTAAAAACACACTCATAGTACATGTGTAATGTATATCATCGCAGGGTCCCTGCTTATTGCTGTTACTTAGATATCCAGGCTAGAAAAGATTCCAACATCTTATCATGTTACCATTTCATGAGAAGATATTAGGCTTTACCAGCAGAGGGGAAGCATATGTAGATTCATATGTTTAAGGGCTCTTAAGTACTTTGACCTGGAAGTGGCATATTACAGTTTCAAATTTCATTAGTTAAGACAAGCCACATGGCCATCCCTACCTTCAAAGTTGAGGGAAAATATATTTTTTTGCTCTCTTTCTCAGCCTTATTGAGGTTTAATTGACATTGTGTAAGTTTAAGATGTACAATGTAATGATTTGATATTTGTATAGATTGTGAAATGGTTACCAAATGAAGACTAGTTAATATTTCTATCACTTCAGAGTTACAAAGCTTTTATTTTCGTGGTGATAACTTTTAAGATTTACTGTCTTAGTAACTTGCAAATATACAGTACTGTGTTGCCAACTGTAGTCACCATGTTGTATGTCATATCCCTGTAATCTATTCCTTTGAAAATGTAATCTTAAGTGTCACAAGGATAGGAGAACTGGAAAGTTCTCTGAATGCTAATAATATTTACCCCAGATACCCCAACATAATGCTAAATATTTAATCTCATTCAGGTCTTAATAGATGTAAATAACTGGGTCAGACTTTTGACAGCCATCAGTGTCTTGCTATATGCTTACAAAAGATATGCCATAAAAACTGTGAAATTGTCATAAATATGAGAAATGATTTAAAAAATCTCTATGAAATCCAAAACAACTTGGTTATATGATGGGAAATATTTATTTCTTTGGTTTTGTGTTGTTTGTTCTAATTATTAATATTAGGAAGAAGAAACACATGAAAATGACAAATGTAGATTTGGTATTTTGTAAAAAAGAACTATACTATTGATGTTTGATTTTTATTTCTTTAAATATGCTGGTCATTCAGAAAACCTGCAGATAGTTGTATTTGCTTCATTTTGTTCGAAATCAAATATCACATGATTGATAATATGTTTAAAATCCAAACATGTTCAAATAGGAAAACCAGTTCTCATTTAAATAATGTAAAAATGTAGTAATTGGCATCTAAATAATCTACTGAAAATTCCTGGATTTATGGTATCATTTATAAATTAGGCCAATTAACTTCCCTTTTCTTAGGAAATAAAATAAATTATAACTGCATAAATAACCTTGAAAACCTCTGCTCTTGTTTAAATGCTGAAGGAATAGCGTATTTGGACAGAATAATTTATGTATTTGGGGAGAAAAGGATTGTAAGGTAGAGTAAAATGTTTTCCCCCCTGTCTACTAAATAGGATATATTCTCCTTGTCAAGAAAAAAATTTCTTGACTCATTTTTATATGATTTCAATCATTAATTCTAAGAAAACCAGCAAATTCTATTCCAAAATCCTTATGACAGCATTCATGTGAAACTGAAAGTTACCTACATTATTTACATGAGATTAAGTATTTTAAAATTGAGAAGTTATTTCTACCAATAAACTTACCCACAATGTTTTGGTACTCATTTCACCTCTTTATGTTTGGGAATTTCAGTATATTCTCTCAAGGAAATAAATATATTTTCTAAGTAAAAGGTACTATATTTCTACTACTTGGCACTTTTAAGTTCAGGGCCCAGTTATATTTTGAGTCCACTGTGATGGTGACTGCTGAAGCCTGGGAGCTGCCAGGGTGAATAACTCACACAGGTCGTGCCATCAGGGAACTTGCAGACAGTGTATATAATGTGGTGGGACAGAGACAGAAACTGACACATGGTATCCATCTACTATCATAAGCACCAATAGTTGTCCAGAAGGATCTGGGGACATTTTACTCTGCATTTCTGAATCATTTGTTTCTCATTTATAAGAAGGAGTATATAATCATGACTTTCCATATTTACTAATTTTGAGAAAAACCAGTCTTGATGGAAAGGTGTATTTATTTTATAATTCGAAAAGCCATGCAGCTATTTACTTGTTTACATTCTTTCAAACTTGATTAACAGGGAGACATGCATAGATATAATTTTAATGAATTTGTGGATAATAGTATGAAGCACTTTGGGCAATAAATAATGACTTTCATCATAATAACTGCTAGCCATGTAGAAGAACAACTAATAATGAAGCCTGACCTACTCTGACATGTATTATTTATGTGAAGACATATATAGAGGATTTAATGTAAAAAAAACAACAAAAAAACCCTGATAATTACTTAAACCTAAAAACAACTTTTGCTAGTTGTCAAATCAAGTTTAAAATAATGAGGAATAGAATGACTAGATTACAAATAAAAAGATTGAAAACCAACTGGAATTTATACACTATTTACAGTTATCCCAAAATATTAGAGTAAAACAGCCAAATGTAGTGTTTATATAAAATTGTTGGGCGCCTGGGTGGCTCAGTTGGTTAAGCAACTGCCTTCGGCTCAGGTCATGATCCTGGAGTCCCGGGATCGAGTCCCGCATCGGGCTCCCTGCTCAGCGGGGAGTCTGCTTCTCCCTCTGACCCTCCCCCTCTCATGCTCTCTCTCTCTCTCCCATTCTCTCTCTCATAAAAAAAAAAAAATTGTTTATAAAATGAGTTTAATGAACCCACTCCTTGAGTTAGTTCTGAGTCCAAAGTTATGCTAGTTGCATAGCCTGAAGTAATTTTCTGCCCTCTCACCACCTACACTTTATCATCTTGAATATGAAAATAATAATAACAGTAGTATCTACTGAATGGGGTCATTCTAAGAATGGAAAGAGATACATTATTTAAAATCTCTAATATATTGTCCAATTCATAGATTTCAATCAATTTGAAGCATTACTGTTAATAGTAATGATAGTGATAGTATAGAGAGACTAAGGACATCCCAAGAAGATGCAGGTGAGCTTGCAGAACAGCAGTCAACCAATAGGATTCAGAAAACTAGGAATCAGCATATAATTTTGATCTGATGATCTCACTTCTTCACCCTATGACTCAGTATTCCAGAAGGATCTTACAAAACAGGATTTACTAATATTGATTAGTAAGTACCCACATTTTAAGATCAACCATTGTCAGGTAGCTATCTGCCTGATAGCTTCAATTGATCAAGACAATAGAGAGCATACAGCAATGTCTAATCAAGCTTCCTGAGCCACTCTAAAGCAAAAGTGAGAACAGAGGCTCTTGGGAGCATTTATTATTTACACCAACATCAAAACCAATGGCTTCTACTCCCTCCCTCCCTCCATCCTTGTCTCTCTCCCTCCTCCTCTTCTTTTTCCTTCCTTCTTTCTTTCTCTCTTTCTCTCTCTCTCCCCCACTCTCTCTCTCTCTCACCTCCTTCTTTCAAGTCTAGAGCTGGCCTATCTAGTGAAAATATGAACTGTGTATTTAGGAACGTGTGTGAGTGTGCATACATGCACATATGTGTTTGTCCCTCTGGAAAAATGTTTCATAAAATTCAGTGATACAGTCTCAAAACTTTTTCTATAAAATATCTTACTCAATATTTGAATTTAATCAATGGCAGTTAGCTCTGTTAAGCCTTTAAGAAGAATTCTTAAATTATTTGTAAGCATTTGTGAATTAAGACAAGCTTTACAAGGATACGTTTTAGCTCAGCTCCTATATGAATCAACATAAATGAATGTTTATGTTGATTGAATATAAAAATTAATGAATGTTTGCTACAAATTATATTTCATTTTGAAATTAATAACATTTTTTAATGTTTGCATTTGAGATGGGTCACTTAATTTACATAAAGAATTAGAATGCAGCTTAAAAGTTTACTTAAAATCCCAAAGGATAAAGTTAATAAATCAGGACAATAAACCTATGGATAAAGAAATAATCAGAAATACCATTAACACTGGTAAAGTAAAAAATATGATCTCATGTGATAAATGAAGACACAGTATTTGGCTCTAAGCTTCTAGTGGCCAGATCAAAAAACATAATGTTTTCCAAAAGTTATTGCATCCATAACATAGAGAGACAACAGATACAGAATTCTTGAGGTTTTACGATAGATACCATGCAAGAAGATATTCTTGGTATTCCTTAGTAACCAAATTTTTTTCTTTTATTATTTTAAATTTGATCATTAGCTGGAATTTAAAAGAGCAAATTAAATGATTTAAAGTTATTAGTTGTTATCAGAAAAGGTCATAGAGTAATAAGGGCTCTGGTTCTTTTAAAATACAGTTTTAGAGTGCTCACTTTTGGCAGCACATATACTAAAATACAGTTTTAGGTAAATAAGCTAAGTATAAACTGGTAATTAGAGGATCAAAGAAAATAAAAACTTCATTTTAATAATTTATCAGGGGGTTTAACATAGACTTTGTCTTACTGACATATATGTCAAATAAATGTATACAAAAGCATACATTATAATTCCTCAGGGTGTTTATCAAAGAAATAATTCATTTAATTTCTGGAACTTCAAATAATTTGCCACCAATTATTGCTTTTTCATTTCAAATAAAAAAGCTTATAGAAAGTGATATAACATCATACCATTGCCTGCATATGTATTTAACCCATAGTTTATATAGTCCCACACTATTTTCTCAATTATTAAAAATGGTCCAGGTATATATTTACAAAATGTATTTTATATTGACTAATTTTTTAGAATGTCATTGCATATATGTTAATTCCTCTCTTTACACTACAGACTTCCCATGGTCAGGAATCATACCCGATAGTCTTTGGTATCCACATATTTGTAGGTACTCACCTCACTCCCATGATATTTTATTTTGAGGACTACTTCCCAGAACAATAACCAAAATTATTGGAAAATTATTGGATTGTTAAACATTTTCCAAGAGATGTAATGGCCCTCTTCCCTATTTACTATAGAGCATACTATCCAGGATCCATTCTGCTGATTTTTGCTGACATTAGGAAAATCAGAGTAATTTTCTTTCCAAAGATCATCTTTTTTTGGACATTTTACTTTGCTCAAATATGATGGCACCATTTCCAGTGATGGACTAAACTGGACTTGAACAGCCCTGCTGGCTGAGGCAGGGACTCTGGTTACCTCTATGAAACTTCACATTTTATTGCCCTGAAGATAATCTGGAGCCAAAAGAACACTCTCCCCTGTCTGAATATTTGAATAGCTGGAGACACAAGTACTAGCCAACAACTTAATTATGGATTTAAAAATTGGCATTAATCTTTTCTCATTCCTGTATATATTCTCTTCTAATGCCACAAGTCACAGTAAATTGCTCATTAAACTTCAAGCAATGCAATGGAATGCTTGCTACCATTTATAGGCAATGCTCTCCAAAGTACAATTAGAGGGAGTATTATGACATAGAACAATGGAGACAATTATTTCTGAAGTTTATTAATGCTAATTAGCATATGGCATCTAAGACAGCTGCTGATACTTCATTGCTAAATATTGAGGGACTAATTAGTGTTTGATGTTAATTAGCTTCTTCTGCATGTGCTTTGCCCTTAGATGCATATGCATTGTCACCATCCGGCTATTAAAAGTCTGGCCTTGCACTCTGCAGAACATGATGTGGCATTTAGGAGTTCTTTTAGAGTATATGGCATTTTTTTCTAATATATATGCTCTTAATAGATTCCACAGAAGCTCTAATAATTATCTAGTTATTCCAATTTTCATTTAAAACATAATAATAAATCATGGAGTTTTAAGTGCTAAAGTGAAGAAGGCCCTTTAATCTATCTTAAAATTTTTTGTGCCCTCTGAGAAATGACTTCAAATACTAGAGATTACTGGTATAAAAATATTTTAGTTTTATTTATTTAATAATCAAGCTGATTTCATTTGTGTGTGTCAATTTACACTTATTTTATTTGAGATTAAAATTCATTATCAAATATGTATACTTTCCCCATTAACCAATTTGGTAACTTTTTTGGTTTCTGATTCTTTTCCTCCTTTAACTGAAGCAAAATACATTTTGTTTCTCTTAAAACCTGAGATAAGAATTTATCCATAAAAACTCATCTTTTGAAGATACCAAAGTTTAGGCTAAGGCAGTGATCTAGAGAGAGTTTTCATGTTAGTCTTAACTTTCAAGGGCACTGTTAGTTTTTCTGGGGGTTTTGTTGAGTGGGTGGGGGGGTGACTAATATCAACAATTCGCTCAAAAATTCCTATGACAATCAGCTTCACTTGTATACATGTTGAATAACTTTCTTTTTCAGGCAAAAATGTCTTTGTAATTAGTAAATGAACTTAAGAATTCGGTTTAGAGTATGAAGCTGTGAATAATAACCCCAAAGATTTGTCATGGTTTAAAATTCTAATCTCTGGTTTTAAGTTCACATGGAGATAAATATTTTTATGATGCTATAGGTGTTCATTTTGAATAATTATTAAGAAGATTGATAATTACACAACCATTTTTACCCATTATTTTATAGCTTTTAGATGTTTTGGTGCTTATACAATTCGTATGGATATATTATGGTTCATGGCACTGAAAATAAAGGAATGAAACAGAGCTATCTACAGTGGAAATTATACAATCACTTGTCAAAGTTAAAACCACAATATATTGAACATCTAATCGGCCAGACAACATGCAAAGGCAGGACAAAGAAGGAAGAACAAATAGTGAAGGAAAAATAAGTTGTAAATACATTGATTTCTCAACAACGTAGTGAAACATGTTGGAAAACAGGAATATACCCATAACAGAAATTGTCTTTTTATTCTCTTTCTCCTCCACTTCGTCCTCTTTAAGCTATTCATCATCTTCATAGTTTTTATATTCCTTCCCAGAAAGTATGTGAATAAATGTTTCAAGAAATATTTCATGAGAGCAACCCAAGTGTCCAATAGATGAATGGACAAAGATGTGGGAGTTTTGTGTGTGTGTAATGGAATGTTAGCCATAAAGAAGAATTAAACCTTGCCATTTGGGGGCAATATGGATGGATGTAGAGGACATTATGCTAAGTGAAATAAGTCACAGAAAAACAAATACTACATAATTTCACTTACATGTGGAATCTAAAAAACAGACTCTTAAATACAGAGAACAGGGAACAAACTAGTGTTTGCCTGAGGGGAGGTGTGTTGGGGGGTAGGCAAAATAAGGGGGATTAAGAGGTACAAATTTCCAGTTTTAAATAAAAAGTCACAGAAATGAAAAGTACAGCGTAGAAAATATAGTCAATAATACTGTAATAATGTATGGTGACAGATGGTGACCGCACTTACTGCGGTGAGATTGAGTAGTATACAGAATTGTGGAATCGATATGTTGTACACTTGAAAGGGATAGAACATTGTATGTTAATTATCCTTCAATAAAAAAAATTTCAAGAGGTGTAAAATGAAAGATATAAAACTTAAAAATAATTGGCTGCTTTAGAACTCTCAATATTGAAATACCAACCTGCATTAATAAAGTTGACAGAATAGTAAAAACAGTATCTACCTTGACTCTTAGTCTATTTGTGGCATTGGACCTCAGAGTCTCAGATCCTTATCTGTAAAATGAAAATTATTCTCTTCACATAGAGTATTTAAGAGTATGTTCTCTGACTGCCTTGCTTCAAGGGGTCTATGACTTAGTAGCTTTGTGTCGGCGTTTTCATCTATAAAACTGTAGTAATGGAAAGAAGGCTGGGAGAGTATTAAAATGCAAATACTTTACTTAGGGCATGCGGTATCAGTAATGTACCCATGACTGGTGATGTCTCTACATTTTAGTAAGTCAGTGACCCCAAAATTTAATTTCATGAAAGATGCAAGTCAGTAACTTTGTCTCAGAGTTCTATGTTTTCAAGGCTTGATACTCTTCAATAAAGTTCATTAATTTTAATTTAACTATTAATTTGTTATCATTTGGGATGGAAGAAGACAAAAATCTTCTTAGAATATCTACCTGTAAAAGACTTAGAGTAAACAAATTCCACTCTAGTTCATATTTAGAATATAAACAGTGATAGACAATAACTACCCTTGGGGTGCCTGGGTGGCTCAGTTGGTTAAGTGTCTGACTCTTGGTTTCAGCTCAGTTCATGACCTCACAGGTCCTGAGATTGAGCCCAGTGTCAGGCTCTGCGCTCATCGGGGAGTCTGCTTGAAGATTCTCTCCTTCTACCCTCTTCCCCACATGGGCATGTGTGTCTCCTCTCTCTCTCTCTCTTTGTAAAATAAATAAATAAAATCTTAAAAAACAAAAACAAAACAAAACAAAACAGAAGAACTGCCCTTGATCCAATTGACTGATTTTTTAATAAGTAACTTTAAGTCTTTTTGGGTTTACCAAGATGGCCTTAATGTTCTCATCTTGACTGAACTAGAGCATTTGCTTTAGAAAACTCTTGTAATGCAAAGTCTCTGTCCCTTTTTGGTGTAAATCTTCTCCCAGGTGAATTTTATAACCCAGGATTGTCTTTTCTCAAACACCTGGAAGCCATCCATTTGAAATGCAATCTAGAAAGATAGTACAGCTACCTCCCAGTCTTCTGGAGGGTAGGAGCCCAACTCACCAACTATTAAAATTATTACAATCTTCACTTAACAAACATAGAGGATCTAATCACATTTACCAATTCTTCCTTCCCCTGGTAATGTTCTACTCACCCTTAAATCTTAAATCTCTCCAGCCTTTCTTTCAGTGAAGTTGAGTTTAATCTCTTTTGCAATAGTCTTGAATGAAGTCTTCCTGGCCTGTTTAACTCTGTTCAGTGCAACTTTTCCTTGACACCCTCAAGCATTGACTTTAGATTAATAATCTTGAAATTTTGATGACTAACAGTATTAGAGACATCTGTAGGGTATTTTGTATTTGAAAATTCTTTACTAATATTCCAAAAACATAAAAAGTAGGTCTGTGCACTAAATATCTTTAAAAAAAAAGAGGTTCCACATCAATTTGAGTTTAAGAAGCTACCAGACTTTAATATTAATGGTTTTCTAAGACTTTGCTGTCTCCAGTGATACAGTTGTGATAGTATTAAAGAGGTTTGCCTTTTCTTAATTTGTAATTAAAATTTAAATCACGTTTTTATTTTGCTTTGCTTACCTGTCTTTGTTAGAAAAAAAATAGGCGATTTATTTTGAGTTAGGATGCTATTTCTTTTGCCAAATAGTCACATTCTGTTAAACATCTCCTCCCTAAAATCTGTCCTAACCTTTATACAGCACTATTATCCTTCTGAGGTTCCCTGAAGGTTATAGCAATTAGAACATAATATGTTTTTGCAACAAAAACACAGAAGGTCTATTTTAATCATTACTTTACTGTAGATCAATAGCCCCCCATTAAAAAGATTCCGTTTTTTCTCTCTACTGACTCTGCTTTGACTACACTTGCAATGAGTTGCAAATCAGATATTGCTAAAAATTATCTAATTATTTTCTTCCACTAAAACATCTAATTTAGCTAGGAGAAAAAAATAAAGAACCTCACACGTTGTGTGTTGGGGGTTTTTTTGTTTGTTTTTTTGTTTTTTTTTGTGTGTTTTTTGTTGTTGTTAAGAGAAGAATTTGGCCTCTGCCTGAATACAAGTAGATTAATGATTTTAACGAGGCAACATGCCCAGGATGAGTGTGAATACAAGCAATGGCAAGTAACGACTTTCAGGATGTTCTGATTCCTCATCACAGGCAGAGAGGTAGTGACCCGTGCTTTTAAACAAGCAAAACAGCTTTCCCATTTACTACTCCATTGCTACTGAGGCTTTTATTTTGTGTCCTTTGTCCACACAGAAATATATCTTTATAGCTGTGTAGGAAGGGCAGATAGGATCTGCTCGTGAATTTGGAGAGGAAGTCATTGATACCTCCATGAGACCTTCAAAGGCTATTTAAATAACCGCTGAGAAGTGAATGGTCTCATCTGGGTAGTCACAGGGTGGTAATCCTAAACTGGTCCACGTTTTAACCATTAAATAATATATAATTATTCTCATTCCCTCTCCTTAAGGCAAGTCAGTTCTAGAAAAATTACAAACGGAACAAGGAGAGGCACTGACCTATATTTGCAATACACTGACCTATATTTACAAAAAAAAAAAAATCTGACAGCCATATTTCTATACACTTGCTGTATGAGATAATATTTCAAGATGACTTAGTCCCAAAATGAAATTAATGATTAATGCTATCTTCCTGAACATTGAGCTTATTTTGAAGCATTAAATGATTAACCTAAAGTACATAGTTATATATTGGTACATATTTATATTGGTTGTTTAACAACCTTTGATATTCAGAGCTTCTCCTTTGTTTGTAGTTAAAAAATAAATATAATTTAAATTAAAAATAATCAGTGTAAAATAATCCTATACCAAAGAGACATATTTTGGGGTAGCAAATTTTGCTCCCTTACACATTCATATGTTGATGAACACTTAGGTGGGGCTCATATCTTGGCTCTTATAGATAATGCCACAGTGAATATTATTCATTACAGATGAGATATTGGTTTTGTGCCAAAATATTTCAAAAGGACCTTAGGTGTTTTTTATCTTTTCTATATTTGCATGTTCTAATGCTTATCTCTAATAAAAATTAATATCTAGGGGTGCCTGGGTGGCTCAACCAGTTGAGTGGCTGATTTTTGATTTTGGCTCAGGTCATGATCTCATGCTCCTGGGATTGAGCCCTGCCTTGGGCTCTGTGCTCACTAGGGAGTCTGTTTGAGGATTCTCTTTCTCTCTCCCTCTAACCCCCCTCACATACTCTCTCTAAAATAAATAAATCTTTTTTTTTTTAAGATTTTATTTATTTATTTGTCAGAGAGAGAGAGAGAGAGTACAAGCTGGGGGAGTGGCAGACAGAGGGAGAAGCAGGCTCCCTGCTGAGCAAGGAGCCGGATGCAGGACTCCATCCCAGGACCCTGGGATCATGACCTGAGCCACACAGGTGTCCCGATAAAAAAATCTTAAAAAAAATTAATATTTTATATTTTTCTCATGAAACATTTGATAAAGTGAAAAACTCAGTCTTTGAAACCTGATTGCCTGGGTCCTGGTTCAGGACTGTCCTACTGAGGTATCCTATTTTAATATATTTAAATTTTCTGTATTTTACTTCCTTCAGTCATCTGTTATCTCTCCTTCTTGATTTATCTATCTGCATACCTACTTGCCCAACTGTCATCTGTCTACCTATCTCTAGCACTATGGTGTTTTGATTTCTATTCTGTTTGAATGAGGGAGAGCTCCCATTTAAGCATCTTGATCAGGTAGACAATTTACCTAGAGACCAGAAAATGTACACATGTTTTAAAAATCTTTGTACAGTAGAATTTACTTTGAAGATTTTAGTTATTTAGTTACTTTCAGTGTGGATGTCAGCATGCATATTAAGACAATTAAATAAAAATGTTTGGGAATGGAATTTGTGGAATTGTTAAGTTAGAAGATACTTAGATAATTCACTTTCCAGTAGGTTATAATAATTTGTGACTGATAACTGATCTCCCTGAAAACCATTTGAAAATTGAGATGAAATTAAAAGCTAATCTATTTAAGGCAATAGTAAGTTGAAGAAGCAATAAATAAAGAGTTGAATGGATAAATTTCAGAAAAGAATACTTCAGAGAAGTTTTCTGATGACCTATTGCTGTTTTGATTTCTGGATATATTTACTATTTCTGATCTCAAGCTTGGAGAATTCAGGTTTGCTTGGACAGATGACCCCTTCTGGGGAATGGAGAAACAATAAGGAATCTTAGGAGTCTCTAGGGGCTAAACTAAAACCAAAACAAACAAAAAAGGTAGTGTAAGGGGAATCAAAACACACCCAATTCCCCCTTAAGAGCTTCTATGAAATTATGAAGTTATACCTGGTTGGAGGGGGGACTAAATATTAAGCCAGAATTTTCTAAGAAGTATAGCAGAGTTTTCTGCCATCTCACAGTGCTAAGAAACCAGAAAGAATTGGGATTATGCTGAGGGTCCAAGATGAATAAAGGTGGCTATTTATGAAAACTCAAAAAGTCCATCAGGTATAGGGGGGTCTCAGGCTTTCCATATGTTCAGCTCCGTCAAACTGCTCATTCCCTGTGTTGATGATGTTCAACTCCATTCTGTTTGTCTAGCAGAAGAAAGGTGAACCTTTAGAGAAGTTTGATGCAATTTATAACCTCTACAATTTTTTATATAACATATAGGACTTTCAGTTGAAATTAAGAGGAATGCCAAGAAATAGGATCATATGACCAAAAACTAAGAGAAAACAAAAACAAAACAGAAAGAATTAGGCTGGCAAATATTTGTGCTAATGGAATAAGTAGAAAATGACTTTAAAATAATTCATTAATTTCTTCAATGGAAAGAACAAAAATGGAAAAATTGAGAAGAAAGGAAAATTTTAAAAGAAAGTTATTTGAATTCTAAGACTGAAAACACAATGTCTGAAATTAAGTTCAACTGCAAGATGATACATCAGAAGACAGGATCAATGAACTTAAAGACAAAGGAGTAGAAAATATTCAAATTGAATAATTGTAAAGAAAAAATGGAAAATATAGAAAAAAATTAAAAGAGGCACATGGGACAGAGTCTAAGGTCCATTACACATGTAGGTAAAGTAGAAGAAGAAAGTGAATGGGCAACATCAGTATTTGAAGAAATAATGGCCAAGACACTTTAAAAACTTGTGAAGCATTCCATCCCACACATTCAAGAACTTCTGCAAACCTCAATGAAGATAAGTAATTAAGCAACCACACCTAAATCCATCTTTCTAAAACTGCTAGATACACAGACAAAGACAAAATGTGTAAGCAGCCAGAGAATGAGATCTCATGCATTTAAAGCACCAACATTAGGAAAGAGGCTAAAGATTAACAAGAAACAATGGAAGGCAGATGCAATTAAATACAGTTTTTAAAGCGCTGAATGAAACTAATTGCCAGCTTAGAATTCTACAACAGTGAAGATAGCCTTCAAACTAAAGGTTAAATTAGATGGTTCTCTTCTAGTTCTGGTCAAGATGGAGTAGACATATTTCTCTATTCCTGCTACTAAGTACAGCTAAAAATCCTGAATATTATGTATAAAATAGACATGAGAATATTCTGAAAGATAAGGAGAAGGCAGACTGGCTGAGAACTTCAATGTCTTAGATAATAAGTTCCTTGGGTTTTCTTTTGCTTACATATTCAGGACTGGATGTTTACAAAGCTACAACCAGGACATATTAACAGGCACAAACGAACAAAAAACCCAATTAGTGTAATTAACAGTGTTAAAAGGGAGGAAATTGTGTATGATTACGATGCATATATAACAAAATTCAATATCTATTCATGATAAAAACAGAAATTAGGACTATAGTAAAACATAACCTGATTTAGGACAGGGAAAAAAAAAAAAAAACCCTTTCAGCACTTATTGTACTTAATAGTGCAACATTGAATGCTATTTTGTTTAAAACCCCTCACATTAGGAGCTCTCACAACTTTTATTTCACATTGGACTGGAGGTCCCAGACAATAAAATGAGACACAAAATGGAAATAAAAAAATATGAAGGAAAAGTAAAACTCTATTATCTGTAGTTGACATTATTGTATGCTATGAAATCTGTAAACTTAGTAAATTAACAAGTTCAACAAAACCAATTGCATATATGATATAAAATTTAGAAATATCATTTACAGAAACAAAATACCAAGTAGAAACAATCTAACAAAAATGTGCAAAACCTATAAGCACCTTGAAAGAAACTTGATAGGGTCCCTGGGTGGCTCAGTTGGTTAAGCGACTGCCTTCAGCTCAGGTCATGATCCTGGAGTCCCGGGATCGAGTCCCACGTCGGGCTCCCTGCTCAGCAGGGAGTCTGCCTCTCTCTCTGACCCTCCCCCCTCTCATGCTCTCTATCTCATTCTCTCTCTCAAATAAATAAATAAAATCTTTAAAAAAAAAAAAAGAAACTTGATAATGCTATATTGCCTCAATAAATGAAGCAATATAACATTATTTATGGGTTAAAAGAACTAATATTGATAAGAAGATTTTCCCTAGATTGATTTATAAATTCAGTGTTATTTTTATCTCAATTACAAATGACTTTCTGAAGAAATTGCAATCTGCCTCTAAAATGTAAATGGAAATTTAAAGGCTCTAGAATAACCAAAATAATTGTGGGGGAAAATAGCACAATTAAAGGACTTGTGTTACCTGATTAAAAGACCAAATAAAAGTTAGCTGCAATCAAGACTGCTATTAGTAAACAGATAGACAACGCTTATTGCGATAAAGAATATGGTCCTCCTACAGAGCCACACCTGATACCTGCTAATCAACTTTCTCCTCTACCACATAAACTCTACCCTGGCTTTCATCTAATAGTTACTTGGTATCAGGTGCTTCTTGATACCCATTAGTGTGGATAAAGTTCTTAATCTTTCTTTGAATCACTTAAATACTTTGAGAAGAATAAACCCCAAGTTTAGTAGAGAAAAATCATATGCTAATCTTGATAGAGAACAATATTTAGTAAGAGTCAACACTTTTTTTTTTTTAAAGATTTAATTAATTATGAGAGAGAGAGCAGGGGGAGGGACAGAAGGAGAGGGAGAGAGAATCCCTGGGTGTGGAGACCAATGTGTGGCTCGATCCCACAACCCTGAGATCATGAAGGGAGCAGAAACCAGGAGTTGGATGCTCAACCAACTGAGCCACCCATGTGGCCCAAGTCAACACTTATTCTTGACAAATCTTAGGGCAAAATGCAAACATAAATGAGCTTTCCTAATATGGTAAAACATACCTACAAAAAGTGTGTGGCAAGTATCATTCTTACTGATGAGTTACTAAAATAACCCACCATTCTACCCCAGTTCCATAATGAACTTTTCAGTATTTTAGGAGTGTCCTAGTCAATGCAATAAGGAATTCAAAAGAAAGAAAGAACATAACGATCAAAGACATGAAATAAAAAGCACCCTGTTTGCAATGCTATTATTTGGTACATACAAAACCAAATAACAAGAAAGTTCTTGTCTAAGAAGTCTAAATGCAACCCAAGAAAATTCCAGGAGGTAGTTTTAGTGGAAATGTACAAGTTGATTTCAAAAATTAAAATAGAGATGTGAAGAGTCAAGATAGCCTAAAGAAAAACAAAGGTGGGAGGCTTAGACTGTGACCTATCATGAGCTATATTGAATCTATAATGATTAAGAGAATGTAGTGTTATCTCAATGTAAGAAGTTCAGAAGCAGGAAGGTGTTGGTATGGTTACCTAATTTGTAACAGCATAGCAGTCTATCACAATATGGAAAGAGATGTCATTTCTATAAATTATTCTGGGTCTGTTAGCTCTTAGAAAAAAAATAATTTTGTTTTCTGCCTCACACTATGTGCAAAAATAAATTCTAAATTGATTTAGATGTAAATGAAAAAGTAAAACAACTAAGATTTTAGTAGAAAACATACCAGAGTATATTTATGGTCTTTGGGTCATTATTTTTTAAATAGAATACAAAATAATACCACAGAGGTAGGCATGCTATATTAGACTTCATTAAAATTAAGAATTTCTATTAATCAAGAGATTAATCAAAAGTGTAAAAGATGCCACAGATTGGGATTAACTATTTGCAATGTATCTTCTGGACTTGA
This sequence comes from Leptonychotes weddellii, assembly GCF_054177405.1. Taxonomy (NCBI): domain Eukaryota; kingdom Metazoa; phylum Chordata; class Mammalia; order Carnivora; family Phocidae; genus Leptonychotes; species Leptonychotes weddellii. The sequence goes on along the minus strand of NC_138381.1, from coordinate 6,336,811 downwards.
ATCTAGAATATATAAAAGATTTCTAAAAAGCAGGAAAGAAAAAGGCAAATATTATTTGCACAGACACCACTTAACAAAAAATAATATCCAAACATTCAGTGATTATCATAACAGTTACTCAATGTCTTTAATCATCATAGATATGCAACTTAAAATAACCTACTTGCTTAACATCCACCAGAAGCCTAAATGAAACAGAGAAAAAGTGTTGGTGAAGGTTTGGAGCAATTGGAACTCTGTTCCAATATTGGTAGAAATGAATACAGCTATAGCTACTTTAGAAACCCATTCAATAGCTCTATTATAGTTGATATTATGCATGCTCTATTACTTACATATTCAGCTTCTATTAGTGTGACCAATGGAAATGTGCACATACCTCACCAGAAGGTTTCACTGGTATATTTTAGCAGCATTATTTGTGAAAGTATGAAAGTAAAAAGTTCCCAAATGTGTATAAAATGCAGGATGAATAAAACTCATTATTCTAGATTTATGCAGTGAAGCACTATCCAGCTAAACAGCAATATCATTGAGTCTCACGAACAAAATATTGACAGAGGGTGGATGAAAGAGTATACATACTGAATAGATTTATTTACATCAAGCTTAAAAAGCAGGCAGATCTACTTGTTGTGTTAGAAGTTTGGATAGTACCTTTGTTGGGGTGGTGACTGGGATAGGGTCCTGCGAAGCATCAGGGTGCTGATAATACCTTAATTTTTGCCAGGAGTGTAGGTTACATGGGTATGTTCCCTTTGTGGCAACTCATCAAGTTGGCAACTTACCATTTGTGTCTTTTTCTGTGTGTATGTATACTTAAATGAAAAGTTGCATTCCTATAATCATGTTCATGAAACTTCAAAGAAAATGCCAAATAAAATAAAAATATAAATGATAAGGTAATCCTAGTGAATAAATTGAAAGCTTGACTTGCAGATAAAACATAACTCAGTATTTTACAGCTCTGAAATACATCAGCTAGGTTAAAAAAATCCATATTGATAAATACAATTTCTTTCAAGAATGGACACAGCAGAATCACGCCCTCCTAGCAACCATAATAAATAGTTTTCATATAGAGGCTCAACTCCTAGGGAAACACCAGTGGACTGACAAGTTAGGTAAGACTTTTGAATGGTTAAGAACATCTTGGAAAAGTGCTAAAGAATTATAAATGGAAGTATTTCATCTTAAAATATGAAAAAATAAAAAAAAATTCTCAGTGCCGTTCCTGTTGACTTCCCATTAGTTGGTCCTATTTCTTTCCTCATTTTGAGGCATATAATGTTAAATTTCCTCATGGATATGAAACAAATATACACACAACTTCATGTCCCTTTATCAGAACTATTTTTAAAAGTAATTATTAATGTAATAAATGTACCAAACAAATGTAAATGTATCAAATTATACCAGGCACTGAATATGAAAACTGAAAAAATCACGTTTCTTGATATTTAACATGAAAACAACAGAACTAGCATTAGATAGGTCTTAATCTAATGGTATCAACAAAGAATAAAATTTAAACTTTGGTGAAAACCTTATTTTATAATTCAGTGGTGATATATGCATAGAATTTCAGACAGAAGATTTTGTTTAATAGAATAGCAGTTTAAAATATCCTTATTGTGTCTGTGTGTGTGTGTATGTTTATGAGAGAGAGAGGTCATACATGTGACTGTGTTTTTGAGAATACAATATAGACCTGAAATAATCAGGTTTCCCAAAAGATGGGCTGAATATTGAGAGTGTTCTAGAAAAAGCATTATATATAACTAATATTCAGAAATATAAAAAGGTTTACAAATCCTCCAGGCTCTCATGACCAAAGCAGAAGCCAATTTTTGATTCTGAATTATACTTAAATGATTGAAATTTTTTCTTCTTTTTTTTTAAATTTTATTTATTTATTTTAGATAGAGTTTGAGAGAGAGTGAGAGCATGTGTGTGGGGGGGATGGGCAGTGGGAGAGGGAGAAGCAGGTTCCCCACTGAGCAGGGAGCCCAACGTGGGGCTCGAATCCAGGACCCTGGTATCATGACCTGAGAAGAAGGCAGATGCTTAACTGACTGAGCCACCCAGGCGCCCCAGAAATTTTTCTTGATTAAACCTATTAACCTATATCTGACATTTTTGTGTAACTGAACCAGTCTGGGTTTCATAGCAAAATCACACAGAACAAACCAGATTTCCCATCCCATTTCATTCAGAGCAACCTGATTTTATCTGTTTAATGTTGGTATTCGGCCCAAAACATTTTGAATAGCTCCTGATAAAAAGCAAACCAGACAAAAAATCTAAGGTATGCATTTTTATGATGTTTATTATATTTAATTTCCACACAGTATAATCCACACGCTCTTTTGTCTTACAGTTTTGTGGTTGGCACATACATACAGTCACATCACCCACCACCACAGTGAAAATATAGACTATTTCTATCTCCCCGCAAAGTGCCCTCATGTCCCTTTGTGCTCATCCCCCTTCTCCACCCACCACCTCTGCCACTTTTGGTAAAACCTGGTCTGGTTTCTGTAGTTCTGTTTTCCCAAATTGTCCTGTGATAAGGATTGTAGATTATGTAACCTTTTATGACTGATTGTTTTCACTCCGCATAATGTTTTTGTATCTTTCAGTAGTTGATTGCTATTGATTACTCAGTCGTATTTTACTTTCTGGGTTTACCGTGATGTTGTTTCCATTTACTAATTAACAACATACGTGCTATTTTCAGCTTTTGGCTATCAACCATAAGGGCACTATAATAATCACAGTGGGTCTTGGTATAGACATATGTTAGCATTTCTTCTGGGTGAATAACCCAGGTTTGGGATTCCTGGATCCTATGACACATTTTCGTTTACCTACAAAAGAAACCGCCAAACTGCTTTCCCAACTAGCTGTGCCATTTTTCATATCCTAAAATGAAAATGTGATGAGAGTTTGAGTTGCTAGCATTTGTTATTATCCAATTTTATTAGACTTAGCCTTTCTCATACATGTGTGGTGGTACGTTAGTTTTAATTTTTGTTTCCTTAATGACTAATAATGCTGAACCTTTTTTCATGTGCTTACTTACTACTCATAGCTCTTCTTTGGTAGATGTCTTTTCAATTTTGTGTGTGTGTGTGTGTTAGTTTTCTTTCTTTTTTTTTTTTAAGATTTTATTTATTTGACAGAGAGACACAGCGAGAGAGGGAACACAAGCAGGGGGAGTGGGAGAGGGAGAAGCAGGCTTCCCGCAGAGCAGGGAGCCCGATGTGGGGCTCGATCCCAGGACCCTGGGATCATGACCTGAGCTGAAGGCAGACGCTTAACGACTGAGCCACCCAGGCGCACCTGTTAGCTTTCTTATTGAGTCATGAGAGGCCTTTTCATGTTCTGAATACAAGTCTTTAATCAAATATATTTTGCAGATATTTCCTCCCAGCCTGTGGCTTTCCATTTTCTTCATGTTGGCTTTTGAAGAGCAGAAGTTTACGTTTTGATGAAACACAGTTTATCAATAGTTCCTTTTATATTGTGAGCTTTTATGTCTTATCTAAGAAATCTTTGCTTAATCCTTCACTTAAATCACAACAACCCCTATTACATTTGTTTGATGTTAGCATTGTGTTCAGGACAAATGAATTTTTGATACTGATGCTGAAAAAATATATATGCTGGTATGTGTGTGTTTGCTTTTACAGAAATAAAGAAATCATATATTTGCAGTACTAAACTATGTCATTTACACTGACAGCTCTTACTATTATTAAGATAAAATATGTTGTTATAATAAAGCTTGAAAGCAGCACTTGTAGTAACATGAAATAAAAATGTCACATAATACTTAAATTTCCTTATCATTTTTAGTTTTAAAATATAAATGAATGTACAAGATATGAGTGAGGCTTTTTGCCTTTAAAAATCAAAACTTGTTTGATTTCCAAAAATTTTCCCTGAAACATATGCCATCCTTTCGTAGAGTATATTTAAATTTTATTTCAACACAAAAATTGAACATAAACAGGAAACGTTAACATTTATTCGTCAATCTGAAAATAATTCATTTTTAATTGTACCTTTTAAAGAATTTATATATTTTCCTTCCACATGTCAGTTATCATTTTTGCTGTAAATATCAATAGTCTTTCTATAGTAATATGTATATATAATACATATATTACACAAAATGTATTGAATAAAATTTAGATATATGAGGCACAGTAAGAAGCAGAAAATTATGACTCATGTATCTGACACAAACACATTCAGCTTTTGAATATGGGTCATATTTACCTGCGTCTTGTGTCTCATGAGTCTAAATTTTATTCAGGGTATTGTGTGTGAAAGAACATTATAGATTAATGTAAATATTATTTAGCCCAGAAAAAAAAAGAAAGCACATCGTTTCTGTTTTGAAGTATCAGTGTGGAGTTCACTGAACTAATATGGAATTGAGTTGGTTCTTGGCTTTATTGCATTCATCACTATCTTCACATATTCTCTGATCACGACTTGGTTTATCAGGGCTTGGGCTGTGAGCACCAGCGACACCTCAGACTTCTCTTTGCATTATATGCACACAGCAAAGGCCCATGTACCTGGGGGAGTGAAGGAGGAGGGTATCTCTTGGCCCCTCTGCCCTGCCCCAGCCTGTGTGTTGTTCTCTGTGTTGAGGACACATGGGAAAATGGTGGGTTGAACACTCAGTCTTTGACTGTAACTCCCACATCTACCTACACCTGACTAGTACAAATTTATTAAAATTGAGGATACTTTAGCTTTACCTCTTTCTTGAGAATATTTTCCCACTCCTGCCATTTCAGCAGAAAAGAAAGCAGGTATGACCTCTTATCTCCCAGCAAAGCCTTCACACTTTCTGGAATTTGGTTTTATTATGTTTCTTGTTATCCTCAGCTCTGTGGTGGGTAGAAAAAGCTGGTGTGATTCTGTAACTTATCCATCTTATTCTTGTTCTTGTGGTATCTAGATCTTAACTGAAGGCAGAGGGCCGTATGTTGTTTTCTTCTTAAAATCAAAATCTGAAAGATACAGAATTGTCAGCATCTAGCAATTTTTTTTCTGTATTGTATCACAATTTGCATTAGGCACACAGACTTGTAACACATTTCCCATTTGTAACTCTGTTGCCATTCTTAAAAATCTGTGTTGAATGACTTGCATGACACTTTTAGTTACTCTTATTTTATGCAAATGTCAATTACCTGTCATCCGGTTCATCACCTGTGCCTGCCAGGATGTCTCTGAAATGGGAGAATAATGGGCTGTGCCACGTGGAAACTGAGAGCAGTAGGTGTTCACTGTAGTTCCATGAGTCTGCATTTGAAATTAAAATTGCTGGCACTCTCTTTTTTAAATTCCTGTTTTTGTGCCCATAAACTACTGAAATTAGAATTAAAAAACCCCACAAAATGTGAGCATTTAAATAGTTCACATCTCACCTGTTCTCTAGATAAACATTTTCCTTCAATAAACAGCCAGTATACTGAAAATAATTAGACAGAGTCTACATCTTCTACTTCCTTGGAAGAAGAGCTTTCCTTTTTCTGTTTTGTTTTCGTGAAAACCTTAAATGGAACTTCTTTGACAGCTTATCCACTGATGTGTTTCTACATGATTGTTTAAAGAGCGGTTACAGCAATTCGTGTCTTCTTTGTGTGCTTTGCAATTTGTGGGTAAGTCTGTTGCTTCACAGAATCTGGTGTTTTGGATTTTTAGCCAAACAAATGTCAACACATTCATATTTTAAGTTTTTTGTTGTTTTTTGTTTGTTTGTTTGTTTGTTTTTGTTTTATTTTTGCTTTGGAAAAGTTAACTTATTCAAATAATACCTCTATTAAGAGTATAGTTTTTCACAGTTAACATTTCATTATTTGACCTTGGTTGCCTTATACTTACAATGTTTATTTCCATTCTTATAACAGTTAAAATTAACTATGGAGCTTCTTGAATTTCAGCATATAAGAATATAACTATAAGATATTTTCCAAAGAAGAATCTCAATTATGGGCATCAAAATAGAGTGAGTTATTTTTGCCTATGCAAAACCCATCTCATATTAGGTCCGCATGAATAAACTGCTTAACTACTATGTTAGCTAGAGAGAGCACTTAATGCTAATTTCTATAACAATAAAAGCAAAATCTCAGTGTATAGAAAAGCAAAGATATATTATTCATATTGCCGTCAATGTAAAGGATGAGTCTTTGCTCTAAACAGTTTCTCAGTTGCTTTGGTTTTGTGGTAGTTTACAGCAACACGGTTAACCTGGGATGAACAAAATGGCCTTTGAAGGTATTGGCCTCTTCATTAGAGAAAAGCCAGAGATTTTGCCTTCATATTTGAGTGAACAGCTCTAGTTACCTAATGATCCTACTGGCAAAGTAAGTTTAGGAATGGAAGAGGAGGACATGGATATTGATGACTTCCTATAATTCCCGACACAAATTGGTAGCCAAGGTAAAAGTGAAGTTTGAGATGTTGCAGAGTATGGATGTCATTCTACGATGAAATGATATTTTGTTTCATAAGAATTCAGGTGAAAATAGCACACATTTTGTTCAACACCTGAAGTAGTGAGTTTTATTTTATTTTCTTATTTAATCATCAAAATAACTTGCAATTTGGTGCTGTTTTTGTGTTTTATAGATTGTCACAGAATGTCAGGTATTAAAAGTGGCTTCTATGCCATAAAGTGAATACTAGACAACATAGAAAAATTTACATTTTTCTTTGATTATTGTATTGTTTTTCAAAGAATTCATGGTGCATCTGTAGTGTTCATTGTAAATACTTGTCAGGTAATTCTATAATATTTTTTTCATTCTTTCAATATGGTCTTTTCAATATGGTTGTTAAAAATTTTTAACAAGGGGTTTACATAAGAAATCCAGCACTCAAATTTAAATTAAAACCTACACCTTGACATTTAGTACACTCATATATGAGAACTGCCATGATTCATTCCTATTTTATTTATTTATTTATTTATTTATTTATTTATTTTTAAGATTTTATTTATTTGACAGAGAGAGCACAAGCAGAGGGAGAGAGAGAAGCAGGCTCCCTACTGAGCAAGGAGCCCAATGTGGGACTTGATCCTAGGACCCTGGGATCATGACCCGGGCCGAAGGCAGCCGCTTAAACAACTGAGCCACCCAGGCATCCCAATTCATTCCTATTTTAACATAACCTATAGGTGAGAACGAAGTTGTGCATTGCTGGAAATACTTTGAAAAGTGATATGAGCTGTTATTAAAATTGGAGATTTGTCTTTGTTTTATAAACACAAAACAGCACAATAGCTATTAAATTATTTACTAATAATATAAACTTGCTGCTAATATTAGATAAAGGCATATATAATATTATATGTAAATTTGTTAGTAATATCCTGGAAATTGTTATTGATCATGATTTTTATTTTAAAATTAGGTTGGAATTAACAATTCAGAGGTACTATAAGTGAAGGATGGAAAACTTCTACATTTCATGTAGAGTCATTCTCTTTAAATCATAAAGATAGATGAGATAGCATGAAGGAGAGAATTTACTACCTCTTCTTTTGTGCCATGAAATAAATAAAATTATTTATTGCTCTACATGTCAGTTTGCATCCTTGAGAGAGAGTTATGTAATACTTGTCTTTTCAATATTACGCATTCATCAGTACCTGATATAATTTCCTAAGTTCTAAAAGTGCCTGAGTATATGCTTTTGAATGAATGCATATACATTAAAATGTATAAAAATAGATTATAATAAATACATTGTCTTAAATGGTCACCATAGGAAAGATCAGAAAACAAATTAAGATAAAAAGTGGATTATGCTCTGCAAATACCAACTAAAACGCTATGGAAAATGTTAAAAATTATGAAAATTAAAAGTGTAGTTAAATTTAGTGGAAGGAAACAAATATTTATGAAGCAGATAAAATCTGAAAGATAGGAAGAAAAGTATCAATTAGAAATAAGGCAAAGGACAACAGACACATGAAAAAATGCTCCACATAACTTGCCATCAGGGAAATACAAATCAAAACCACAATGAGATACCACCTTATACCAGTTAGAGTGGCTAAAATTAACAAGACAGGGAACAACAAATGTTGGAGAGGATGTGGAGAAAGGGGAACCCTCCTACACTGTTGATGGGAATGCAAGCTGGTGCAGCCACTCTGGAAAGCAGTATGGAGGTTCCTCAAAATGTTGAAAATACAGCGACCCTATGACCCTGCAATTGCACTACTGGGTATTTACCCCAAAGATACAAATGTAGTGAAAAGAAGGGGCACATGCACCCTAATGTTCATAGCAGCAATGTCCGCAATAGCCAAACTGTGGAAGGAGCCCAGATGTCCATTGACAGATGAATGGATAAAGATGTGGTTCATATGTACAATGGAATATTACTCAGCCATCACAAAGGATGAATACCTACAATTTACATCAACATGGATGGAACTGGAGGGTATTATGCTAAGTGAAATAAGTCAGTCAGAGAAAGACAATTCTATATGGTGTCACTCATATGTGGAATATAAGGAATAGTGAAGAGGACCATAGGGGCAAGGGAGGGAAAACTGAAAGGGAAGAAATCAGAGAGGGAGACAAACCATGAGGGACTCTTGACTCTGGGAAGCAAACTGAGGGTTCTGATAGGGATGTGGGTAGGGGCTTGGGGTAACTGGGTGATGGGCATTAAGGAGGGCATGTGATGTGATGAGCACTGGGTGTTCTATGCAACTGATGAATCATTGAACATTATATCAAAAACTAATGATGTACTATATGTTGGCTAATTGAATTTAAATTAAAAAAAAGAAAGAAGGCAAAGGAGATCAGGGTTCAGTTTAGTGTTGCTTTTAGGCAAAAGGGAAAAACAGAATATTGACTGACTACCTAGTCAATATTAAAATAGACTGGTATGCCTGGATAGTGAAATCAACTAAGCACGTGACTCTTGGTTTTGGCTCAGGTCATGATCTCAGGGTCGTGAGATCAAGCCCTGCCTTGGGCTCCGAGCTCAGGACAGAGTCTGATTGGGATTTTCTCTCCCTCTCCCTCTGCAACTCCCCTCTCTCCCCCACCTCTAAAATAAATAAAATCTTTAAAAAAAATTTAAAAATAGTGGAATTTAAACCTTGTCTAGAAGAACAATATGGGATCAAAGTGGGAAGCCAAATTAGAGTTATGTCATGGAGATCCTGACATAAATCCTGAAATGAAATATTTAGTTATCAAATATTTATTGAGTCTTGCATTCTTCTAAGCACTGGGGATGTAAGAGTTAACTCAAAGGACAAAATTCTCTTTCTATAGGAGATGTATGCTAGAGGTTAGGGGATATGTGGAAGAAGGATTAACAGAAAATAATTAAACAAGTAAAATGTATGCTTCTCAGGATGTGATCCTAATAATAAATCAGGAAAAGAAATGGTGATGTTTGAGTGTAGCGGTGAGAGATTGGTAATTTAAAATTGACTTGGGGATTAGGGAAGGTCTTACTACAGATGCTGTCTTTGAGCAGAGGACCAAAGGAAATGAAGAAGTGAGCCAGGCAGCCATCTGTGAGAAGAGCATTGAGGTGAAAGCATGCCCCATATGGAGCCAGCATGTCTGGGGTAGCATGGGGGAAGAGAGAGAGGTGGAAGGACAGAGTAGTGGAGCCTTTGGAAGAACATTGCAGGAAACTGATCTTTGACTTTACATGAAGTGAGTTGATATTGGAGTGTTTATAAAAAAGGAGTATTGTGATCAAGTTTCCATTTTTAAAGAATCCCTCTGGCTGAAGTGTACAGAGTAACAAGGGAGGGGGGATCGGGAGAAAAGGCAAGCAGAAGCAAGGAGACCATTTGGAAGTCATTTGAAACAATCAAGGTGAAAAAGATTGTGTGGAGATGGTGCAGAATGGTGAAGGTCTGGAAGTATTATGGAAATAGAACTTCATATGGACTGGATGTGGATCGTAACAGAAAGGATTCTTCAGAGGTACCCTTTCTTCACCTGAGCAATTAGTGAGGAGATGGAGTCCTGGGCGGAGATGGAGAAAATTAGAAAGCAGAGCAAAAAAATTGGCACAGTGGATAGAGAATTTGATTTGAACGATCTGTTATATATCCAAGAGCTAATTTTGAGAGTAAATAGAAAATACAGAGTCCAGGTAGGTTCAAGTTGGAGTTATAATTTGAAAACCCGTAGCATCTTTAAACTGATGGTAAGAGATGAACTCACCAAAGGAATGAGTGCATAGAAACTACAGACGGTGAGAATGGACTGACCTACTTATCTAACCTTAAAGCTTGCAGAGATAAGGTAGAAATACCAAAGGACGCGGGGGTGAGGAGCACAGAGAGAACAGAATTGGGAAAATTGGTAACTTAGAATGCAAATAAGGAAAGTATTTCTAGGGAAAAAATGGATTAATTTATTCAAATGCTTTTACGGATGTAATGAAATGAAGTCACAGGACTCACTACTATATTTAGCATTTAGGCCATTGGCAGACTTTGAGAAGACCAACCTCAGTGGAACAATGAGGGTAAAAAAAACAGCATTAAAGGAAAAACTGTATTCAAGGAGACTGGTCAACTCGCGAATAGTTATTATTGTTTTATATGATAGAAAGGGGACAGTTCTTAGAGAAAGTCTCTTGTTGAGGAAAGATGAGAGAGTTTAGTACACAAGGGGCTGGTTATTATTATATAGGAACTGGGACCACATTTCTAAATCAAGAGATATAAATGCAAAGGTGCAGTTAGATGAGGATGTGTGGTGGTGTGCCTTAGTCTATTTCTGATAGTTTTTATTTTCTACATGGAATATAAAGTGCAGAATGCCAGGAACAGAGGTCTTGAATTCTTGAGTAGAGAGAAGATATGAAGTGGTCTTCTGTGAATGGAGAGTAAATGGACTGGAGAAACGGAGTAGGATTGTGGGCAGCATTGAGAGCTCAATACAGAAAATTAGCGCTCACAGAGTTAATGTGAACCTGTCCTTTTCTGTGCATTTTTCTCTACACGCATTCAGCTGTGCTGTTTTAGTGACAGAGTTGAAGAGAAATTAGTCCCAACTAGGGTTATTGCTTTACTAGGCAAATAGGATGACAAAATTGGCAAGCAAGAGGGTGAAGAATGTGTGCTCCTCAGTCACTGAATGGGTGGAGTTTGAGTCTACATTGGGCTAGAAGGAAAGTGTGGTCACAAGACTGGAGGAGAGCTGTGAAAAAGTGGTAGAATAAATAGGCTGCAGGTCTTATTTGAACTGAAAGTGTGTCGAGGGGCGCCTGGGTGGCTCAGATGGTTGAGCATCTGCCTTCAGCTCAGGTCGTGATCTCCAGGTCCTGGTTTCAAGTCAGGCTCCTGGCTCAGCAGGGAGTCTGCTCTCCCTCTCCCTCTGCCCCTCCCCCTGCTTGTGCTCTCTCTCTCTCTCTCTCTGTCTCTCTCTGTTTCAAATGAATAAATAAATTTTTTTTTAAAAAAGGATGTTGAAGTGAAGGTAAAAATTGGAAATAGTGGTCAAAGGGTGGGAGACATTACATTGTAATTATGGAGGGGATATGGCTTTCAGAAATGACCAAGGTCCAGGGCATGCCACTGGGGTGGTGGTAAGGTACAATGAACGACACATCCCTGAGGGACAGTGATATTGGAGTATTGATGGTCAGATATTGAAAAAACTAAAAGCTAAGAAGGAGTAGTTCTAGACAAAAATAAATGGAGCCAGAAAATGGGATCTGTGTTGACTCTAGGATAATGTTGAAGGGTTAAGTAGAAGCTCAAGGAAAAGCAGGTGATACAATCTTATAGCACAAAACAAAAGCTAGATGATTTGAAAGAAGAGAGGAAGAACATGATTTGAAGCATCATAGTGGAGCGAGGAGTAGACATACCACAAACCCAAGCAACTGGCTCCTGGGCCTGGAAATATGTTTCTTAAGACAGGTGCAGTGGTCACAGAGTCCTTAGGAGAGAACCAAGGGGTCAGAAGAAGAAGACAAAGGAAATATTAGAAGAATAGAAAATCTGAGGGATTTTCTGATGAAGACCCACGAGTTCCAGAGGGCACAGTGGAAGTTCTCAGAAATTGGTCAGGATGGGATAGGGTCATCTGCGGGGAGACACTGGGGCTCGAGGAATGACTGACAGTCCTGGGCTTCTTGTGGTGACTGAAAGATGGAGAAAGCACCCAATAAGATAAATTCCAGTGGTCTAAATGCCCATGATGGTAAGGTTTTAGTGCTTGAGTATGGGCCTTGAGGGGGACAATGAGAGGTAGCACTAGAGTTAAAAAAAGAAAATGAAACCATTGCTTCCCATTTTTCTTATACAGTAGACCCTGATGACAAAAGACACAAACACAAAACTGTTGGTAATTTACTTTCTCCCCACCACCTTCATTCTTCACATAGAGACCTGCAAGGTTTAGTTAATAAAACTTTAAGTTTCATTTGCGGAGAAATACACTACAATAATGGAGTAGTTTAAATTGCCTAGTGTTTTATAAGCATCAAAGATTCTTTTGGGGGCGCCTGGGTGGCTCAGTTGGTTGAGCGACTGCCTTCGGCTCAGGTCATGATCCTGGAGTCCCGGGATCGAGTCCCGCATCGGGCTCCCTGCTCGGCGGGGAGTCTGCTTCTCCCTCTGACCCTCCCCCCTCTCATGTGCTTTCTCTCATTCTCTCTCTCTCAAATAAATAAATAAAATCTTTAAAAAAAAAAAAGATTCTTTTGATGGTGGGTTGCAACACACTGACTCTCAGATGAAAGGCAGAACTCTTTCTTACAGCTCCAAAGGAGAGAAGGCTACTGGGTGGGGTCCATGGGGCAAGAGAACTGGGATAAGAGAACAGCAAGCTGCCGCTCTAGGGGCATCTTATGTGTGGCAAACAGCGTGGAGTTTGCTAGGTTTTTGAGCTCCCAGTGGCTTTAATAATTTGAATAATTTTGAGGACTCCAAGAGCATAGGAGCTGCTACCTATGTCTGTTACCTGGTCTCAGAGTGGTGAGGGGTAGTGTATGCAAGGTGGCCCCAGGAAGTAAAGGCCCGTTAAGGAGGTGTTTGGATTGTGGATTTAATCAGCTATTCAAGAAGAGGAAGTGACCGGCCTCTAGCCAGGGCCTCAAAAATCACGTCAATACAGCACTTAAAAAAATAAAGAATGGAGCACCTGGGTGGCTCAGTGGGTTAAGGGTCCTAATATCAGGGTGGTGAGATCAAGCCCTGAATCAGGCTCCTGCTCAGCGGGGAGTCTGCTTGAGATTCTCTCTCCCTCCCTCTCCCTCTGCTCCTCACCCTGCTTTCTCTCTCTCTCAGCTAAATAAATCTTTTTAAAAAATAAAGAACAACAACAACAACAAAAAAGCTAAAGTGCCCTCAATTGAGACAATTGCCAATCAAAGGATTTAGGACACTTTCATCTTTACCTCAAACACTGACCTAGTTCAATTGAGTTTGATACTAAAATTAGACAGCATTATATATCTACTTTTATTATATAGTCATATGGTTCCATTTAGGTAACGTAGGAAACAATTATGATTTCTGCAAGTTTTTCTCAAGCTACATCTTCCCCTTATAAGTGTAAGAGTTCAACACTAGAGCATTACAATAGTAAAGTTAAATATTTTTAAAGGATTACTTGTTTCCAAATTCTCAGGCATCAGACTTCTAGAGCAGAAACTGATCATAAGAGATTTACTTGGTATATTGCAACATTAATCAAATGTTATCCACAGCTACTATGGGTCACTCTTCCTACAAAGTGAGCATCAGAAACTGACGTATCTTTAGCTTACTATGAAAAGTTCTTATGTGCAATAGCTGTGAATTATAATAAATCAAAAATCATGCTTACAGGTTAAAATGTTCAAATAGCATTTCATTTCAAATGCAACGTCTAACAGGTGTTCTTCAATGTGACACCTGAGTACTGCTTTTTACAAGGCTCCTTAGACTGTGGCATCTGGCAATATATTATTGCTAATTTCAATTTCTCAGTGGCACCCTTCGGAAGTACCAGAGTGACTGTCTTCAGATGAGCATGGCCCTTGTGTCAAAATAAAAGTTCAGGCTTTAGAAAATTACAAAATTATGAAGCTCCTTATAGAAAACTGTGATCTGCCTTTTTTTTTTTTTTGGCAATGCAAATAAAGCAATCTTGATGTAATTCATCTGTGTTTGAAATCCCTTTGCATTGCAGTTAAGTATTCTTTAATTGACTGGCAAATCAGTCTATGATCAGTTTAGCAAATTGTTTCTCTCTGTCTCTCTCTTTTTTTCTTTGCTGACTCTGGGGAGCATTGGGCTGTTTTATGGTAACTGTTGTTTTATTCTCCTTTTCAACTGAACTGCCACAACCCCTACATCAGATAAACAAGTTGAAAAGGAAAACAATGTCTATGTGTGAGAATACAGGTGCACCTGGGATTGAGTAAATATAACATCCCTACCATGGTATTATTGGATATGAGACTTATTAGCAGTTGAAAAATTCAAGTTTTCAAAAAGTCTGATTCCCTCCAGAGAAATCTGAGAATAGAGTGTTTGCAAATAACTAGATGTAGCTTTACAGTAATTGCTCAGACCAAACCAGGGGCTACACTGTTACCAGCCCAGCTGTGAAGCCAGTTAATTGTATTAAAAAAATCAGTTACAGTACACTGATACAATTTAAGAAGAGAATATACTTTAGGCTTTTTGTAATACTTCTGTGCCATTTGGTAGTTATAGCTATAGTTAATCTTATTCCAAACATCTAGATCCAGGTATAATCATGAAGTCTATTTTTGGCTAACTTCTCTGTGCTCGTCTAGCTTTGTTCATACTTAGCATCCTCTTCTAGCTTTGTTGCATCCTCTTCTAGCTTTGTTGATACTTTTACCAGTTACCCATTCACGCATTTCCTATGTGTGCCTTTTAGAGTGACTTTACTTTCAATCTCTTATGAATTGATTCTTCTAATTGTGTCATCAATTATGATTTAGTTTCTCTTTGATATCATGGAAATTCCCCAAAGCCTTCCAGGCCCAAAGGGATTCATCTTAGGTATACCCTTCAGAGCTTTACATTTGGGCAGAGAAGCCTTCAGATCATATTATCTGAACAACTTCTGTCTGTTCCATCTGAAAGAGCAATTCAGATCTTTTGTTTGTGCTTTTCATCTTTTTTTCATTCCTCTTTGTCACCTGCACATAGCTGTTTCCAAATCACTGAAAAGGTATTTTTCTCAAAGTTACATTTAAAACACTAGTACTATAATTTTGCCAAAGGAATCAGATCTGGCAATGCATATCTTATTGCTTAATATTTTCAGCCTTTCACATCTCTTATATGCCACTTCCACAGATTCATTCTCTTTATTAACTTTATACTCACCATTTGAAGAACTGCTGGCTGTGGGAGCTATCGGTATGAATGAAGCATTGTAAAATTTTATTATATTTTATTATTGCATATACTGTAATGCCAATAAACATATTGAAAGAAAGCTATTGGTGTTTAACATGTAACAAATTCCCAGCATAATGTTATTTGAAACCTTCATTTAATGCATGACTAAACCTTGTTTCATAGACACAGTAGATTTGAATGAGAACCAGCTCAATTTTACTTATAATAACAAAGACGCTCTAATAAAAGAGAGATGTTCAATTTACTACTTGGACTCATATTTGTCATTGAAATGGAAGTAATAGCTTCATGCATAAAAACACAAGAGAGGAAAGCATAGCAGGGCTATAGAAATTTAATTGCATTAAAATTCATATTATTTTTGTATTTTTAAATAGATCATGTTAAATTTCTCATTTTTCTGCCTGACATAACTCACCAAAATGATAGAGATAGTATTCATATGGTTCAGAGGCAAAGCTTAATTATCTAATATTTTCAATTGCTTTGTGATCACTGATCTCAGATCACTTTGATTGTTGCACTTTTGTGGTGGAAATGAATATGAAGCAATTCAATGATTCATGTCTGAGATTAAAAAATCTTTAATCTCTTTATAGGGTTACTATTGAGAGAAGCATACAGAGATTTAATCATGTTGATCTCACTAATATTAATGACCAAGAAAAAGTCAAACCCCAAGTAGGATAGCAAAAGATTACTTACTAAAGTGAACCTACTTCATATCCACTCACCATTTATAAACTATTACTAAACTATTTTATAAACTACTATTACTGTTAGTTTGAATATTCCATTACAAATTTTGGTTTTGAAATTTTAAAATACCAATTAATCATAAGAACCCTGTGGGTGCATTTTGAGAATTTGTTAGAACTCTGAAGGTAGTTTTTTAGCTGAGAGTAAAAGTGATTTCAATATATATTTGCATATTTTTCCCCTACTTTACTTAATCAAAAATTCTAGATTTTCACCTCCCGAGGAATCTATATGATTTCACTATGGTATCTTTGTTCTTTGGGTGGACCGTGGGTACAATGTACTTTACTCTGGATTGACATATAGAAACTTTCCAGAGGAAAGAAAGAATTCTACAAATCATAGAATTCATAGGAACACTTTAAAGAAAAAGGAGTTGTTGGCCTCCACGGCTAATTCATTCTTTGGGGAAACGTGTAGCTGTTAATAAGTATAGATGTTTAAAAGGCCAGTGAATAACCTCTTCCCATGGAGAAGCCGCCCTCTTCCCATTTGAGGTCTGAGCCATTTGGGATACAAGATACAGGAGTCAGGCAAACTCAATATATTAGCTCTGGTGAAGATTAAACCAGATTGGAGGATATGGCTTGAATCTGATGTGATTACACAGATGTTCTAATAATTCTGCCACTGCATTAAACTCGTTCACCTCGTCACAGGAGATCCACACAGTCTCTGTCCTCCCTGCAGAGGCATTGCCTGGCCTGGTGAATTTCCCTCATGAGTTAGCAGAGAATGCATCCAAAGAGCACATTTACCATGAGACACCAGGAATGGTTTGGCCAACTGTCCTCCTTTCCTTCTCCAAAATTCACCTGCCAGAGCTGGGACAGTTCTTCTCCGTGGGAAGGGTAGTTGAAAGATGAGTAATGGAACTGTAGCTCAACTTCTTCCCATAGAAGAAACATGAGGAAAGGGGAAGAGATGTTCTGCCCTCAAAACAAGTTTTTCTTAGGCTGCATTCCTGGAGCATCTTGCCGTAATTCCCGGGCGCGGACAATTATTAAGCTGTTCTCCTGGCTTCAAAGCCACGCTTCTAAATTTGGCTTTGTGGTGTCCGACTTCTGCATTGCCAGTGCACGGTAAGGTCTGCCCATTGGGTTTGATGAGGGAGACAGCAAACCGAAGCAGAAAAGGAAGCTGCTTCTAGCTGTTTGCTCTCGCTGTTTTTTTCTTGCTGTCACCAGCCAGCACTTCTCTCCCACTGGGGCAGGAGAGAGGGTCACGTGCAGGCATTTGGAACCCACTCCGTAATTTCTCCAGCACTCTCAGAGCCAATCTTTTCAGCCCTGAAGAGACATCAGCACCACCAGGCTGGTCCCTGGCAAAGCCTCCTCAGCCCCACCTGCTTGCCCTCCTGTGCATTTAGTGATGGATAGTGTGCATGGGAAGGGAAATCGGGAACATAAAGGATATAATAAGCTGATGCTACAACCAGAATAGAAATTAAAGAGGGGCAGATGTAGTAGACACTATTTGGACAGACACTTTATATCTGAAGTGCCTGAAATAAATCCCACTGTAATCCTTAGATATTTGTATGTGGAGGCCTGAAAATCAAATACATTTTCAAGCTATTTGTGTGGGAGGTATCAACAAGTGGGTAAAAGTTGAAGCCATAGGACTGGATGAGAACACTTAAAAAATATGTGCAAAACAACACTAAGGAGAGATTGTGATATATAATTTTATTGGCTCACTTGACCATGATGTCAGCAAAAACTTCTTATATATTTTTTTCAAAAGAAGATCAATTTCACTTGACAGACGCTTTTTTTTCCTTTTGGGGGGCAATGGAGTGGGATAGAATTAGGGATGGAATATGAATAAAAACTAGACCTTTATTCTTATTGATTTTCTTCTTATTAGATTGAACTTAACTATCCATCCTGTCAAAAAAAAAATTTTTTTTTAAGATTTATTTATTTGAGAGAGAGAGGTGGCAGGGGAGGGGCAGAGGGAGAGAGAGAAGCCAGAAGCAGACTCCCTGCTGAGCACAGAGCCAGCTGCAGGGCTCCATCCCATGACCCTGAGATCATGACTGGAGCCGAAATCAAGAGTCGGCCACCTAACTGATGGAGCCACCCAGGTGCTCCTCAAAATATTTTTGAATTTCAATTTTTGTCATCTAGAATTTTCACAGTCTTTTCAAGTTTATGAAACCTAAATTTGATGTGCTTGTTATTCATCTCTCATTGAAATATCTGATAAAATATCATAGATAAATGCCAAGGTCAGAACCCTCCAGATTCACATTCACTTATTATTATTAATAATCATGAAATGTTGGCATTGAAAATAATCACCTGTTACTAATCAAATTTTCTTCCATCCAATATATACATAACCATTTATCCCACAATCTATTATAGAAGGTTTCAATACATGAGGTATTAAAGTATAACCACAAAATATAAACCATATACCCTTATCTAAGATTATTTGTTCCTTGTGAAGATATGTTGAATCCAATTATCACAGCTTACCTGAGGGCCCATGACATTCTTTCTGCAAAAGGCACACACTGTACATACACATTTAACTATAGCTCTGAGTATTTGTTATGCCTGCTTTTTACACAAGGCTTATTATGTTAGATGGTAAACACACTTTAACATTCTTTAACACAGTCACATTTTGATCCAGAAAAGTACATTGATTGGTACACAATCAGAGAGTCCCAGCCCAATTACACATGTGCATGCAATTAGGCTGTGAGGCATAGCAATTAAAAGCAAGGGCTCTAAAGTTAGACTTCCTGCATTCTTATCATATTTGTTAGTTTTATAACCTTAGGAAAGTTGCTTAAGCACTGTGTACCTTGATTTGGATCATGTATCAAATGGCAATAATAGTGCTTTCCTTTGATACTTGCTGCGAGATCCCAATGAGCTAATAAATGCAAGTCCTTAATAGGATACCTTACACTGAGAAAGCACCAGTAAATATTCTATATTATTAGCTATCTTACCATTTACAAAATAGGATTCTACTGTCTGAATATAGCAAAATCTATCCATTCTAGTTTTGGTGAACATTTAAGTAATTATCAATATGGGGCCTTTACAAATCCTGCAGCTATGGAGATTATATCCTGATGCTCCTTTATACAGATTTCTCTAAGTATGTATCTGTAAACAAAGTAAGTTGTTTACAGGCTATAAATATATTTGATTTTGTTTAAAATTATTTTCTGAAAAAAAAATTATTTTTTGAATTATTTGTACTAAGTTGCATTCTGTCAGCAATATATGAGAAATCTTATTTTACATCCTCAAAAACACTTCCTTTTTATTCAGACTCTTAAATTTGCCAACCTACTGGGTGTGCAAAGATATATCCTTGGGGCTTCACCACTCTGATTCTCAGAAAACTGAGCATCTGTTCAGAATGGATTGCCCATTTGGATTTCTTCTTTTGTGAAGTATGTGTCTAAATATTTGCCTATATTTCTCTGAGGCTGTCTGTCATTTTGTTTTTGACTAGTAGGAGTTCTTTAAATATTCTGGATCCAAGTCTTTTTTGATTGTATATGTAGCAGATATCTTCTCTCCGTCTGTGGCTTGTATTGCTAGAGGTTGTCTTTTGATAACAGATTTGCTTATTTTAGTGCTTAATAAATTTATTAAATTTATTTAAATAAATTTGGTTTCATATTTAGCTCTGTTATTCCAGGAATTGGGGTTTATATGTGGTTTGAAATAAAGGCCCAATATATTTTCTCATATAACTAATTGTTCCAGGATCATTTATTGAAAAGACCAAAGAAAATAAGCAAACCACAGCTTCATGCAGTAACTTGTGTTCTCAAGAGGAGCAAAAAATATAAACCAAACTTATAATTTATACACTTAAGTTTGCTATATAGATTTAAATTTTAAAATTTAAAACTTTCTTACTTTCAAGTTTTAAAATTTACATCTTGGGGCACCTCGGTGGCGGATTCTGTTAAGCATGGGACTCTTGTTTTGGCTCAGGTCGCGCTCTCGGGGTTGTGAGATTGAGCCCTGGATGGTGCTCCTAGCTCAAAGAATCTGCTTGGAACTTTTTCTCGCTCTCCCTCTGTTCCTACCCCTGCACACCTGTGCACACTTTCTCTCTCTGTGTCTCTCTCTCTAAAATAAATGAACAAATCTTTTAAAAAAAATCTTAAAAATAAAATATACATCATGGTTTTGTTGGGGAACAAAATGATGAGGTATAAAACTGACAATTAAAAGCTCTAGTATTGGGGCGCCTGGGTGGCTCAGTCATTAAGCGTCTGCCTTCGGCTCAGGTCATGATCCCAGGGTCCTGGGATTGAGCCCCGCATCGGGCTCCCTGCTCCGCGGGAAGCCTGCTTCTCCCTCTCCCACTCCCCCTGCTTGTGTTCCGTCTCTCACTGTCTCTCTCTCTGTCAAATAAATAAATAAAATCTTAAAAAAAAAAAATCTCTAGTACTTTGAGATTCAAGTGCATTTTACAAACAAAATTTATAATCTATTGTAATTTTAAGGGAGATTTTTCATATTTTATTTAAAGATATTTTTATGTTAGTATGCAGGGGAAAATATGTTTTATGTTCTTTGTGTATCCTTACGCTTTACAGCACCTATAGTTCTAAAAGTTTGCATTTCTTTTCTTGGATTTTCTAGGTATATTGTCTTCAGATACTGACTTTTTTTTTTGTTTGTTTCTACTTACCTACTCCTTGACTTTTTTACATACCTGCCTTTATAGATTCATTGGTCAGCTGTCTTCTTTGGGCACCTATCTTTAAAACCTTGCATATAGGGGCGCCTGGGTGGCTCAGTCGGTTAAGCGACTGCCTTCAGCTCGGGTCATGATCCCATGGTCCTGGGATCGAGTTCCGCACCGGGCTTCCTGCTCTGCGGGGAGCCTGCTTCTCCCTCTCCCACTCCCCCTGCTTGTGTTCCCTCTCTCGCTGTGTCTCTCTCTGTCAAATAAATAAATAAAATCTTAAAAAAAAAAAGCACCTTATATATATTTTGATTGGCAAATGTTGATTAGAATTAATGTTTTTCAAGAAATTAAAAAATGTTAGCCTAGTCTCATATTCAATTTTTCATTCCTTTATATGCTATTTTTCACTGTGAAAGTTCTAAAATCCTCATCAAAAGCTAAAAAATAAAAATACTAATATTTATCTTTTAGATACAAATGTAATCAATTATTGTATGGTCTAATTTATATGAACATAAAAAAATAGACAATTATCATATATTAATTTTTCTCAAATTGAAGATATTTTACATATCTTCATATAACCTTAACATTCCCTGATAATTAAATGTATATGAATAAAGTATTATTATTTAGACTAGATATATTTATGTTAGAAAAATATGGTATTTAAATGAATTTTTTTGGAAAATTTGTATCTTTATATTATTTATACATTTGGGACCATAATTTCTACTTCTAGAACTATTGTGAATCATGAGCCTTGAAAAATGTCAAGCTTTTCCTAACTGTACTGTCACACATACTGTTCTCTCTAATTGAAAAGTTACTTCCAAAAATCTTCACTTAAACCTCTTCTGGTTTCAAATCTCCCATAAATGATATCTTTTCAGAAAAGCCTTTCTAACAAACATACATAAAGCTTTTTGTCTTCACCCTTTTTATTATCCATTATACATTTATTGAAAAAAAACAAACAAACCACAGTTTCCATATTAGATTTCCTGAGGTCTTCCTCTTTTTTTTTTTTTTTAATTTATTTATTTGTCAGAGAGAGAGAGAGAGAGAAAGCATAGCAGGGGAAGCAGCAGGCAGAGGGAGAAGCAGGTTCCCTGCTGAGTAAGGAGCCTGATGTGGGACTCGATCCCAGGACGCTGGGATCGTGACCTGAGCCGAAGGTAGGTAACCAACTGAGCCACCCAGGCGCCCCGACAGATGTCTTTCTATTGGCCACATCTCTGCCCTGAAGTCTTCATAGACTTTCCATTTCACTCAGAATAGGGGTCAGGAATCTATGTCTTTGTACAACACAGCTAGTCCAAATTGCAAGGTGCTGAAAATTTAGTGGGAAAAAAATATATAATATGCATAAAATAACTCACTAATAATTTTTTGAATTGATTACATGTTGAAATGATTTTATTTTTGCTACATTATGCTGAATAAAATATATTATTAAAATTGCATCTTGTTTTTATTACTTATTTAATGTGGATACTAGAAGTTTAGACTTATGCATATTGCTCACCTTACATTTTTGTGGGACATCATTGCTCTGCATATCTGCTCCCCCTTCACGTGTTTACAGTCTCTTCTGTTACCTCATTCCTCCTTGCTTATTCTGCTCTGGCCACATTGGCCTCCTTGCTGCTCCTCAAATATTTCAGGACTGCTATTCAGGGTCATTGAACATCCCAGGGACTCTTTCTAAAAAGCATCTAAAAAATAAATAAATAAATAAAAAGCATCTAAACTTTCTTTAGACAGATGGTGCTAAAGGTATTGCAGAATTAAGTCTATAATCTAGGATTGATTGTGATGAATAATCCAAAAGAATTTCAGCATGTCTTCAAGTATTATAGTATTTTAGCTTTTTTAAATTATGAAATATATTCCCGAGATTTCAGTCTACTCGGTTTTATGAGGTTTAATGCATGTTGCCCAAATATTGCTTAGAAAGTAATATCTGTTAATGTATGACTAATAAGACATACACGAACCGTGTATCAACTGAAAAATTCAAGGTCATTGTATAATTGTAGACTTTTGAGCATGTTTTGTAATTGGGTCAAAATGAAAGCAAAATAAAAGATAGCTAAATAAAGCCTTTTTGCTTTGCCTCAAATAAATTCCTCTAAGTACACTTTAATGCAATCAGAAAAATGTTGATTATATTCCATACTGAAAAGATGAATTAAAACCTCCCATGGATGCCCACTAATTTAGGAAAGAAGAAGAGACTTTCAAAAATAATTTAATGTGCAAATAATGAAGTCTTTTTGAATTCCTTATTTATAAAATAAAGATTAAAAGAGCACTTCCAGGACACTTCTCAATTAATGAGTTTTTAAAATTATTATTAAAATTATTATTATCAACAACATAATCCTCATTAAATTGGACTTTTCTTTCAATAAAAGCAAATGCAGAAATCATGCTAATTTGCAATGAGAAATGTAAGTAGAACAATGAGCCATTTGAAAAGACAAGATTCTTGGACTGTTTTGACTTGGATTTGAAGATAGTAAAACCACTATAGCAATTGTAGGTTTATTTTAAGTTAAATCCCCAAAGGTTTTATAGAAGATGCTTAAATATTTTCGCAAATTTAAACAATGGCAATTTTTGAAGTTAAGAATGGTATTACACATTAAATATAATATGAAAATTAAATAACATATTATAAGAAAATAAATATTCTGCTTAATTTCTCATGATTTTTTTTGTTTTAAAGATTTTTATTTTTTGACAGAGAGAGAGACAGCGAGAGAGGGAACACAAGCAGGGGGAGTGGGAGAAGGAGAAGCAGGCTTCCCCACTGAGCAAGGAGCCCAACTTGGGGCTCGATCCCAGGACCCCGGGACCATGACCCGAGCCGAAGGCAGATGCTAAATGACTGAGCCACCCGGGAGGCCTAATTTCTCGTGATCTTTATGTGCAAATATGTACTTCTTATTCATTGGGCTTTTAAGGAAAATCATTTAAAATTTTTAATTCATAATATAGATAATATTCACTTATATCATAATCTTAATACTTATTATTTAATAATATAAAAGAAATGTACATGTGGAAAGTTTAAAAAGCACACTAGCAAATTAATTGGAGAACTTAAGACTCAACTATTTCACAAATCAGAGATAATCACTGTTAATATTCCAATTACCGAAAGAGAGACAGAGAGATTATGTAATGAATATGTTTCATATTTGCATAATTTGGATGCATTGCATACACAGATTTATGTAGAACTTATGCTATATTCCTTTTTATTTCCACTATGTAAATTTAAAAATCTATCCATATATAAGAACATATAGGCATACCTCATTTTATTGCCCTTCATTGACTGTGCTTTGCAGATACATCATTTTTTTACAAATTGAAGTTTGTGGCCACCATGAGTGAAGGAAGTCTATTGGTGCCTTTTTTTTTTTTGGTAGCATTTGCTCACTTCATGTCCCTGTGTCCCATTTTGGTAATTCTTGCAATATTTCAAACTTTTTGATTGCTATTCTATTTGTTATGGTGAGCTGTGATCTTTGATATCACTATTATAATTTGGGGGAGGCACCAGGAACAGCACCCATATAGGACATAGAAGACAACAGTGGATTTTTGGATGAATGTGGTGTGTGTTCTGACTGTTCCACCACTGGCCGTCCCTCCATGTCTCACTGTTTCCTCAGGTCTCCCTATCCCCCCCTCCCCTGTTGAAAATAGGCCAGTTAATAACTTTACATTGGTTTCTAAGTGTTCAAGTGAAAAGAAGAATCACATGTCTCTCACTTCAAATCAAAAGCTAGAAATAATAAAAATTTAGTGAGGAAGTCATGTCAAAAGTGGAGATAGCCCCCCAAATTAGGCCTCGTGTGCTAAACAGTTAATGAAATTATGAATGCAAATATAAAGTTCTTGAAGGAAATTGAGAATGCTAGTCCCGTGAACATATGAATGAAAAGAAAGTGAGACAGCCTTATTGCTGAGAGGGAGTGAGAAAGAGAGGGAGGGAGGGAGAAAGTTGTAGTGGTCTGGATAGAAAATCAAACCAGCCACAACATTCCCTTAAGCCAAAGCCTAATCCAGAGAGAGGCCCTGACTCTCTTCACTCTGTGAAGGCTGAGAGGTGAAGAAGCTGCAGGAGAGAGTTTGAAGCTAGGAGAAGTTGGTTCACGAGGTTTAAGGAAAGAAGCTGTCTCCATAACATAAAAAAGTGCAAGATGAAGCAGCAAGTATTGATGCAGAAGTTGCAGCAAGTTCTCCAGAAGATCCAGCTGAGATAATGAATGAATGTGGCTACACTGAACAGCAGATTTTAAGTGTAGATGAAACGTCTTCTTTATATTGGAAGAAGATACTATTTAAGACTTCCATACCTAGAGAGGAGAAATCAATGCCTGCCTACGAAGCCTCAAAAAACAGGCTGACTTTCTTGTTAGGGGCTAATTCAGCTGGTGACTTGAAGTTGAAGTCAGGGCTCATTTGCCATTCTGAAAATCCTAGAGCCCTTAAGAATTATACTAAATCCACTCTGCCTGTGCTCTGTAAATGAAACAACAAAGCCTGGATGATGGCACATCTGTTTAAAATATGGTTTGCTGAGTATTTTAAGCCCTCTATTGAGACCCAATTCTCATAAAATTAGATTCCTTTTAAAATACTACTGATCATTGACAATGTACTTGGTCACCCAGGAGTTCAGTGGAGTTGTACAATGAGATCAATGTTATTTTCATGCCTGCTAACACAACATGCATTCTGCAGCTCATGGATCAAGGAGTCATTTCGGCTACAGCTGCCATAGATAGTGATTCCTCTGATGGATCTGGGCAAAGTAAATTGAAAACCTTCTGGAAAAGATTCACCATTCTAGATGCCCTAAGAGCACTCATGATTCATGGGAGAAGCCAAACTGTCAACATTAACGGGAGTTTGGAAGACACTGCAGACGTGGTGGGAACAGGAAGAGAACTAGAATCAGAGGTGAAGCTTGAAGATGGGACTGAATTGCTGCAAGCTCATGAGAAAACTTGAACAGATGAGATGTTGCTTCTTACGAATAAGCAAATAAAAGGTAATTTCTTGAGATGAAATCTACTCCTGGTGAAGATGCTGTGAAAATTGTTGACGTGACAACAAAACATTTAGAATATTCCCCCTAAACTTAGTTGATAAAGCAGCAGTGAGTTTTGAGAGGACTGACTCCTGGTTCTGAAAGAAGTTCTACTGTGGGTAAAACGCTGTCAAACAGCATCACATGCTACAGGCAAATCATTCATAAAAGGCAGAGTTAATCTATGCAGTAATTTCATTATTGTCTTATTTTAAGAAATTATCACAGCCACCGCCAACCTTCAACAACCACCACCCTGACCAGTCAGGAGCCATCAACATCTAGACAAGACCCTCCACCAGCAAAAGACTTGTTGAAAGCTCAGATTATGGTTAGCTTTTTTTTTTAGCAATAAAATATCTTTAAATTAAGGTATATACATTTTTAAACATGATGCTATTGCACACTTACTAGAGTATATTAGAGTATAAACATAATCTTTACAGGTACTGGGAAACCAAAAAACTCATTTGACTAGCTTTATTGTGCTATTTGCTTTATTGAGGTGGTCTGGAACTGAACCCTCAATATTCTGAGGTATGCCTATAAATCTTCCACTTAGCAGTTTTTTAAAAAATCTCTGCTTATAGGGGCAAAGTAAGTTACAGAAAACTTTCTGGTAAAACTTAGGAAGAAAACTTACTTTTTGTCAGACAGATGGAAATGATTTCATATCTGCAAGATTAAATTTGGTACCTTTGCAATAAAACAACCAGAAAAAGCAACAGCTTTTTAAAAAGTGGAAAAGGATTTGCTTGACAGTTTATGAATTATAGTGCAGGTGTATGAAGAAAAATATATACTTCCTTTAAAAAAATCAGAAACTAAACAGGAAAAATGGCCATCTCAGATTTTTAAAAAATACATTATTAGGAAAAATGGCATCTTAAGACACAGTTTAATTCTTAAACTTAATTGAGACATTCTTGACTCTTGCTTATTTGATGTTGGTGATGATCATAGTAATTATGATAATAATAAAAAATGAGAAGGAGAAGGAGGGGGAGGAAAAGAAAAAGAAGAAGACCAAATTTATTGACAGTGTTAAGTGAGAATGTCTTTCTAGGCATGGATTTTTAAAAAGTAAAACTAGGTTTTACCAATTTATCCTGGTCACTAATTTTTATCATTTCTGAGTCAGTGCACAGTCAACTTGTCAGGTGTTCAAGGCAAGCTGCTGGTGGTGACTACAAGGAAGTCTAAATATAAAATCGCCACGTTATCATATTGCTAATGGGTACCACTGAATAATTCAGCACCAATAATAAAAAGGAATAAAAATCTGTCCTATATTTCTACATTATGATTCAGGATAGTAATTTACTTCTAATAACCAAGGTAAATGGTTTTTATTTTTCTCTGGAAGATTTTTTAAAAAAATCTTCTGCTTTTGCTTTATTTGTCATGTCAGGAAAAAAAAAGGAGGTGTGAGGTAACAGGAGAGGAATTAAGCTAGAGGCTCAAGATTTATCAAGTGGTTGATGCTGTGTCACTCAGTTTCAGGAGAGAGATGTGGACTTAAGATAGAATTTAATGTCTATTTTCTGTTACAGATAACAAATCTGGAAGGCTAAAGGAAGTAGCTTGGACAAAAAATGATAGAGTTCTCAGATGTCATCACAACTATTTTTGTTTTCCTGTTTGTCTGGTTTCCTTTTATTTTAGCCTGTAATGAGATTCGAGGTGATGAACAAGTGGAAGGCACACCAAGGAAAACTGTGCTAACCTATCATCTCAAAAATATCTTCCAGAAAGCAGAAAGTATTCCCAAGGCAGTATTTAGAGCTCCTTGAATGATTTGTCAGTTAAAACTCACTGTTGTAAATATCATTTTATTTTCTATTTAAGCGCCATTAATATGGTGTGTGTGTGTGTGTGTATGGTGTGTGTATAATATATATAAATATTTATATCTATTTAAATATATATAAATTTAAATATATGCAAAATTTATAGAAAGCATTTGACAGTCCATTAAATATTATAATCACAAAATGGCTCATGGTACATAGTGGCTTAGTGATATTAATATGTGTCCACATCAATATTTTTATGTGGTTATCTCTCTATGTGTTCTAATTTCTCCCTTTTTATAAGGACATGAGCATTTTGGAGTAAGGCCCACCCTAATGATTTCAGCTTAACTTGACTATCTGCAAAAACCCTATACTCACAAATCCTGGGGGATAGAACTTCAGCATATTTTTGGAGCCACAGTTCAACTCATAACACATGTTGATGTGTCAAAGGCTCTCATTAAATTTCTAGTCGAGATGTTGTTGTGAGTTACACTTTGAGGATCCCTCTCTGATCTAGTCACTAAGTAATAATATATTCACTATCAAAACAACAGTGAAAGGATAAAAAGCAGAAGTGAATATGGCATAGCCACAACCAAAAACAGGATAGCTGTCTCTTTGGACAACAAGAGGAAGCATAAACATGAAATGGTTAGGGGAGAGTCTCTGAAGGCTGATCCATCTCCGTCAATAGCATTTGAGTAGAATAAATCTCTAGGCAAGACCTCAACATAGATTAGATACAGCTAAAGAGATAATTAACATTTTGGATGGTGGATCTCATGGTATTATCATCAATGAAATAGATTTAGTATAATATCAGACTAAGAGATAAAATTATCTAATATATTTATCATATATAATTTACCTGTTAAATTCTATATGAATTAAATGTACATAATTCAACTTCTATACATAGTGATCAGAAAGATGAGGTCCAGTATGCATATAAGGGTAATTTAGAGGAAACTAAGACTCAGGCCAGCACTGTATTAATAGTGGAGAAAAATTGTCTTAAAGAGAAATAGTTGCACAGATTTAAAATTCACAGAAGGAAGAATTTTTAAAAACTCAAATTACTATTCTCTTAAACCATGCCATTTATCTCTATATACATACACACACACAGAGTAGGTTCATGATCTTGTTTTTTTTTTTTTTTTTTTAAGATTTTATTTATCTGACAGAGAGAGACACAGTGAGAGAGGGAACACAAGCAGGGGGAGGGGGAGAGGGAGAAGCAGGCTTCCCGCTGAGCAGAGAGCCCGACGCGGGGCTCGATCCCAGGACCCTGAGATCACGACCTGAGCCGAAGGCAGACGCTTAACGACTGAGCCACCCAGGCACCTCTAGATTCATGATCTTATATGTAGAAAATCCTGAGGAATCCATCATTGAATAAATATTTAATGAGTACTTATTATGGCTAAATATTATTTTCAAATAATAGGAATTAAAAGTTGCATTAAACGTGTTAGTTATCTGTGGTCATCTTACATTATGACATTAAAAGGAAAGAAATAAACAACAGCGTATTTGGAAGTGATCATGAGGATGCTGTCATCGGGAGTGGGAATGAGAAGGCAGGTCTGGTGGTGCTGGATGGTATGGGAAGGCTCCACCGAGTAGGTAACATCTGAGCTGAGAGCATGGAGGTGGTCAGACTATATTTTAGAGTTAGCTGGTGGTATATGGGGTGAGGGAAGAGACGTGTCAAGCAAAGGGAAGTCTTAAGTTTTTTACTTAAGAGTAGCAAATAATGGGGTGCCTGAGTGGCTCAGTCGGTTAGTCATCTGACTCTTGGTTTTAGCTCAGATCATGATCTCAGGATTGTGAGATCCTGCGATTGAGCCCCGCCTGGGTCTCCATGCTCAGTGGGGGGTCTGCTTGGGATTCTCTCCCTTCCTCCCTCCCACTCTGCCCCTTTCCTCTCTCTCTCTCAAATAAATAAATAAAATCTTTAAAAAAAAAAAAAGTAGTGAATAATGATCAGTTCACTGAGTTGAGAAGGAGTGTGGTTGGGACAAATTGAGAGAGAAAGCAAGAGAGTGAGAGTTTAAAAAAAAACAGAAGCAAAAAAATGTATTTTTTTATATATTCATAAAGCTTACAACAATAAGGATAGGATGCCAAACAGGGAATTAATGACTGACAGTTTTAGCATATATATTCAAGGCATCATAAACAAGGGCTAAAATTTCTCCAAACTTATTTAAGGAAAAAAAATACTTCCTAGTATTTTTAAGCTAATATTTATAATATAAAGATAGTAGTTAACTGGGGTGGGGGGAGATAAACCATAAAATAAAAGATGAACAAAGTCCTTGAATTGGCAAATCACTGTTCAATAATTTTAAATGCCCAATCAAGGTGAGTAAAACATTCGAGTGCTTTAGTAATTCAGTAAAAAGCAAATCAGAATATATCAAATATTCTATAGCATCCATTTCTTCTCACATTATTTCTAAAGGAAGCGTGAATTACTACTGCTATTTGGGAAAATTACATTGCAATTCTTTTAAAATTAAAGGTTCATCTTATAAAAAAGAAGTTCATCTTGTGATCAAAGTTTTGTGACTCCCTTGTACAAAAATAATAGCCCCCCTATGTAAGTGTATTTGTATAAGGAAATTTATTTTAGTATTACTTGGAGTGGTTGACAAACAAATCAAAGAAACAAACCAAAGGAAACTACACAGACAAGTGAAAAAAAAACTTAATTTGGCCAAAAAAAAAAAAAAAGGAGGAAGAGGAGCAGGAGGAGGAAGAGAATAGGAGGAAAAAAGAGAAAAGATTTATAAAAAGGAAAAAAAAAAAAGGGAAAGTTTATCAATGGAGAACTTGAGGAAAAAGAAATATTGTATGATTATAAAGAAACAAACTTACACATATTAAAGTTGAGACTCATGCTCACATAATTTACCCAAAACATAAGAGAGATATATATGACTTACATACCTCTGTAGTGTTTTGCTAATTACTGTATGGATTTTTTTTTTTTTTTTAATTTGAGAGAGAGAGTGAGAGAGAGAGAGCATGAGCGGGGTGAGGGGCAGAGAGAGAAGCAGACTCCCTGCTGAGCCAGGGAGCCTGATGCGGGGCTCGAAACCGGGACTCCGGGATCATGACCTGAGCCGAAGGCAGATGCTTAACCGACTGAGCCACCCAGGCGTCCCCTGGATTTATTGTTTTATTTGAAAGAACTATATGTACAGTTATTCTTCAACCAAGTAGATCTAAGGAAGAAAGTGTTCTCAAGTTCTTACACAATTTACTTTTCTCTGGCCTCATTTACCTCAAAGAACCCAAGGGAGGAAGATTTTGATCTTCACTCCCCCTTAAGGAATAGATATTCTTCATAGCTATGACAAGACATTCTAGCTGAAATAAAACTTCATAATTTCCAGTAACAAGGTTAGTTAATCTGTAGGTTTCCTTGTTACAAATTGATCAAGAGTTTTAGTGTGGGGCACTGGAAGCAGAGATGTGAACTTTAAAGAGGGTATATAAGCTTTATGATTTACCATAACTCTGTGATGAGTTCTGCACGGAGGAGAGGTTATAGATAAATGTCAGGTTGCTTTACTCAGAAGTTTCCAGTTACTAGATTAAGACAAATGAGAACCAACATCAGTATTCTCTCAAGTCTGTGAGTGTTCTGAGCCTAATACCCTGTGGAATTGTAGCTCATATCATGCCCACTTATCAGTACACTATTGTAAACTTCAACTACTTTCACACAATTTAAGTTCTTCAGCATATTCAACAGAGCGCCTTTCACAGACTTCCCAAATCTACCTGCTATATCTCACTTGACCTGAATCTTGTTTTGAAACTGTACTGAAATTGTCACTCTCCCTCAAAAAAATCCACATGTTAACCACTCAGCCTGAATGCCTTAGCACCCAGCTGCCTAGTGTTTCCATAGTTAGCAAAACCTAATTTTTCTTTTGTTTCATTTTTTCCCTTTGTTGAACATTTCCAGGCAAACTCAGAGATATCTACCCTCCTTTGTGTAAGGACTCTCTGTTCATAGACTTATTTTCGTAGACTACTTAAAACACTCAATTGTACATTTCTCTTTTCACTTGTTTGTGAACTCCTGGTTTCCAGAAAATACTAATATCTTTTCCTGTAAGAGTGCGCAGAATATATGGGGTGCCTGGGTGGCTCAGTTGGTTAAGCCACCAACTCTTGATTTCCACGTAGGTTCTGATCTCAGCGTCATGAGATCAAGCCCCAAGTCTGTTGGGCTCTGTGCTTGGCGGACAGTCGGCTTGTCCCTCTCCCTCTGCTCCTCCCACTGTGCTCACTTGCCCTCTCTCTCCTAAATAAATAAATAAATAAATAAATAAATAAATAAATAAATATATATATATATTTTTAAAATGAGTGCCCAGTATGTATAGTAAATCAACATGTAATCATTCAATTATTGACTAAATATGCTCTCACAGTGTGTGTTGAAGTAATGATTTTATACTTAAAAAACCTGGAAAGTTGTAGTTTAAAAAATCAACTTTTAATATATTTTCTGTGGTAATTTAAATTTATATCACAGGACCTGAAGATAATGCTGAAAGAGAAAAATTTCAACAAGTGGTCTGTCTGCACTTTGTGTTTAAATTATGTCACATTCTGACCAAGAAATCTGAAGCAAAAGACAAAACAGAAATTTTAAGAAGCTATGTATCCTGACATACCATTATTTAAGCTAATTTCTGCTTATGTTTAAAAATATCTAGTTTTCTTGGAATACGGACCATGTAATTATATTCTTTTGTTTTTTCCTGAATCAAAGGTTTTATATCAAATAGAAAGATCCCAGCTTGCTCTACTACACCATCATTATTAGTCAGAGTATAAATAATTAGTACTGGTAGTAGAAGCACTCTGGCTGAGATGCCAAATTCCTTGTGCTCAAGTAGAAAATATAGGTTTGAATTTTGAGATGTGATCATGCAAGGTATCAGATATATAATTTAAAAAATTGAGTGACTGGAAAAAAGTAACTAGAATCATGGAGAAAATTTATATCTAAATATCCCTTGCATGGTTATAAGGATCTGAAAACAGGAAAAACATTTTTTCTTCTTTTTCTTTCATAGAGAAGTTATAGGTATATATGCATTCACATGCACAAAAACAGATATACATATATATATATGGTAATTGTGTCTTTATAAGGTTTGTATTGCTAAGACAAGTAAGTGCGCTATGTCATCTTCTAAAGTTTTATGATAACCAACTGTGAACCACATTTAAAGGTGAATATAAGGGAGAGAAGATAATGACAATGATATTCCCAAAATACTGTACCCTTGGCTGATCTGGGAAGTAAAGGGAAGAGTGATAGAAGTGGGCAGAAAAAGAGGCTTCATCATCATCTCCATCCCCATCCTCACCATCAAACAAACATTTGTGTGCTCTCTTCTTATTCTGTTGTAGACATTGGAAATGAGCACATGAATAATCACAATTTGCTTTTCCTAAGAATGTCTGACCCACCCCACTCTCCATATATACATTCCATGCACAAACATCACCGAGTATTAATTGAAATGAGCTGAAAAATATATAAATGAGTGAAACTAAAAAAAAAAAAAAATAGATGTTTTACATTTGGACCATGACAAGCTAACCTAAAGCAATACTTGGAAGAATAAATACATAAGAATAGTGACTTAAAAAGAATTCTCCACAAACCACAATTTTTATTTGCTTAAGAAGAGGAAATTAGGGGTGTCTGGGTGGCTCAGTTGTTAAGCATCTGCCTCAGGCTCAGGTCATGATCCCAGGGTCCTGGGATCAAGCCCTGCCCCGCATCAGGCTCCCTGCTCCGTAGGAAACCTGCTCCTCCCTTTCCCACTCCCCCTGCTTGTGTCCTGCTCTCGCTGTGTCTCTCTCTGTCAGATAAATAAATAAAATCTTAAAAAAAAAAAGAAGAGAAAATTATTTTATAGAGATTGGAGTATTTCTGGAGTTTCCAATACCCTTACAATTAATAAATTGTCAGAATGGCTAAAATTAACAACATAGGAAACAACAGATGTTGGCGAGAATGCAGAGAAAGGGGAACCCTCCTACACTGTTGGTGGGAGTGCAAGCTGGTGCGGCCACTCTGGAAAACAGTATGGAGGTTCCTCAGAAAGTTAAAAATAGAACTGCCCTATGATCCAACAATTGTACTATTAGGTATTTACCGAAAGGATATAAAAAATTTTGAAGGGGCTTATGCACCCCAATGTTTATGGCAGCATTAACAATAGCCAAACTATGGAGAGAGCCCAAATGTCCATTGACTGATGAATGGATAAAGAAGAGGTGGTATATATATATACACACAGTACAAACACATGCAGGAATATTACTCAGCCATCAAAAAAACGAAATCTTGCCATTTGCAACGACATGGATGGAGCTAGAGTGTATTATGCTAAGTGAAATAAATCAATCTGAGAAAAACAAATTCCATATGATTTCATTCATATGTGGAATTTAAGAAACAAAATAGATGAATGTAGGGGAAAGAAAAAAAAAGAGAGGCAAGCCATAACAGACTCTGAACTATAGAGGACAAACTGAGGGTTGCTGGAGGGGAGGCAGGGGAGGGGATGGGCTAAATTTCTGATGGGCATTAAGGAGGGCACTTGTTGTGATGAGCACTGGGTATTGTATATAAGTGATGGATCGCAAAACTCTGCTCCTGAAACTAATACTACACTATATATTAACTAACTAGAATTTAAATAAAAACTTGAAACATTAAAAATAAATACGTACATACACACATACATAAATAAATAATTTTTGCTGAATAATTTACAAAAAACAAAAGTTATTTGTCTTAAACTATAATTTGTTCATACTGTCTATACTTAATTTGTTTAGAGAGAAAATAAATCAGTGTGCAAAGAGAAACTTTTATAGAGGAGTAGTTTTAAAAATCATATTTTAATTTTGAAATACTATCTTCTCAAATTTTGTTCTGTTCATCCTTCAACTTTTACTTTACTTCTGTGGTACAAAACTAGAACCATTTTGATTATATTTATTTTCAAGTATGTGGCAACTTTTCAATTTCCTCCTCAAAACATGGCACTTCATAATGGGTTGTATGCTACAGAAGAAATTGTGTTTATCACCTTACTCTTTCTGTCTTATGCAGTTAAAAGAAGAAATTTTTTGTAGTTCTTTTATATTGCTGGCTTATATTGAAACTGTAAACAACTAAGAACAGTCTCTGCTTCTAGAACTAAAGATAGAAATAAATAAAGTAAACAACTTTACTCTTTTTTCCCCTCACATTCTGCTGTTTAAAAGGTTTAACAATTATTTAATATTTTCTATTGCTTCGGATCTCACAAAGCATTTTATTTTTAATTTTTAAAAATTTTTTTAAGATTTATTTATTTTAGAGAGTGCGAGAGAGAGAGCACGAGCAGAGCAGGAAGGACAGAGGGAGAGGGAAAGAGAATCTGAAGCAGACCCCACAGTGAACGTGGAGCCCCACGCAGGGCTCAATTCATGACCCTGTGATCATACCTGAGCCAAAACCAAGAGTTGGATGCTTAACTGACTGCACCACCCAGGCGCCCCTCACAAAGCATTTCATAGGCAATATCTTCTTTATTTCTCAAAATAACCCAAGAAGAATACTGTTACTGATTCTAATCATAGCCATAGGGGATAAATAACTTGTCAGAGAGTAAATCTTTCCCCCCTTGAGGATCCTTGAACTTCTTCATTGGAATATTTGGATACAAGTCCAGCAATTTACATTTATATCCACATAATTTTTCTTGACAGATTTGTGTCATCATTGGAAGTTATCATTTATTTTCAGATCCTTATTATGTTTCTATTGTATATAATTAAATCACATGATAGCAATGGTTTCTTCAGTTGATAAACCCCATAGAATATGCTAAACAGCAGGATTAATAAAACATGCAGGATGAACTATTCACTCAGGTCATTAGCAAATTTCCTCTAGTTGATATTAATTCATTAATCATTATCCTTTGGGTATAGCTACATAATTAGGTACATATTCACTAATCAAATTACCATTTATCCCATATATTCCTATCTTATTCACAAATATGTTCTGAAATAAGTTATCTTCTTTTTAATCTTTTTCTTTTTCTTTTTTTTTTTTAAGATTTTATTTATTTATTTGAGAGAGAGAGAATGAGAGACAGAGAGCATGAGAGGGAGGAGGGTCAGAGGGAGAAGCAGACTCCCTGCTGATCCCGGGACTCCAGGATCATGACCTGAGCCGAAGGCAGTCGCTTAACCAACTGAGCCACCCAGGCGCCCTCTTTTTCTTTTTCTTATAATGGCTTGAGTGTGCTCTCTTGAACTATGCTTACTGTTAAGAGCGATTTTTACTTAAAATGAGAAAATCCATGTCAAAATTTTCTGCCAGATATTTCCTGTGTCATAGTTCAGCTAAAATTTCTAAGTTTAGTGATTCTGTTTTTTCTGGAAACTGCTAGATATTTTATCCTGTATTAAATAATACTGCTAATAATGAAAATAACAGCTAATGTTTGTTGACTGTAAATTTGTGCCAGACAATGAGACACCATTTATGTGGATTATCTCAGTTAATCTTCACCAGGACCTATGGGGTGAATCCAACTATCTCCCCATTTCACAAACTGGAGGTAATACATGAGCGATCTCTATAGGGTTAGTGTGAAATGAAGGAGTCCTGTGTTAAAGAAGCTACTTGTATGAGAAGAATATTCATTCAGTAAATGGCGAGCTTTATGATTGTGTCTTATTTTATCTTGTTTCCCATCACCTAATGTTGGCTCCTTGTAAATTCTGTATGAATGAATGAATGTGAAAGCATAATTTCCAACAATGACAGGTTTTGCTTCAGGACCCATCTGTTTTATTTTAGGACACATCATATATAGAGTCAAACAACATCCCTCTGCTAATGAGTAGGGAAAAAGTCATTGTACCCTAATCACGGCCAAGTCGGCCCTCCTGCAGATGGCATCCTCCAGTGTGACTTTGCACACATGTTGTGTCATCGAGTATGACTTTTTCCAAACATCTCTGAATGCGAATGCATTACTTTTTCACAGCCAAGGGGAAAAAGTAAACAAGAAGAATCTTTTACTGTCACAAGCGTGATGGGAGGAGCAAAATGAAATGGTCCCCAAAACTACAGACTCTGTTTTAATAAAAAGGTATACTTTCCCTGTTTTTTTAATTGTGATAAAATATACATTAACATAAAATTTACCATTTTAAGTGTACAGTCGAGTGACAATAAGTGCATCCGCATTGCTGTGCGGCCATCATCACAATCCACCTCCAGAACTTTTTCATCTTTCCAAACCCAGACTCTGTACTCATTAAACAACAACCCCTCATTCCTCTAAGAAGGAGCTGTTGTAAAGAAATGTCATCTGGAAGATCATTAAAACTGCATAAAATGAAATTACACTGTAAGAAAGGGTCACTTCTAAAGTACAACCCATTTGTATATAAATGTTCTATGAAAAAACTGCCTGAAAATATAAGTATTTTCCTTTTTATACTATATAATTCATAGATTAATTTACTTTATATCCATGCTCAAAACCTTTTCCTATAATTTTATGTGTTATAGTTAATATACTGATCAAAGAGGGTTAGTACCCAAATCAATAATGGTTGTTAGGATACATGCAGGAAAACAGTCTCTGCTTCTAGAACTAAAGATAGAAATGTAGGTACAGGAAAATAATTGGGTGTGTCATTTATATTGTGAAGGATACAGTGGCATGGAAGAAGTCCTACTCTTGATAATGGAAATGTTTGTGGAGAACTGAGCTGCTTTGCTGATAAAAGCAGCTCAGCAAATCTGGTGCAATCCTGATTCTAGCGAGTAAAAGTCTTAAAATTGCAGAGCAGAGGAAGACCTGGAAATAAGTTGTTTGACCCAATTAAATAAAATGACTTTATATTATTTAACATAAGATTTTATATATTTAAAGAGTACTTTGAATGCCCCTTATAATTCTTTAAAGAAATACTCCTGTCTTAGAAATATGGTCAGATATCCCTATTAGCTGACCAAGGAAATTCTATGAACAAGCTTGGCAGTACACTGATTTTACAGGTACCAAATACATAGAGTCAATGATCTTTTTTAAAATGCTGATTTCGGGTGCCTGGGTGGCTCAGTTGGTTAAGCGACTGCCTTCGGCTCAGGTCATGATCCTGGAGTCCCGGGATCGAGTTCTGAATCGGGCTCCCTGCTCAGCAGGGGGTCTGCTTCTCCCTCTGACCCTCTTCCCTCTCATGCTCTCTGTCTCTCATTCTCTCTCTCTCAAATAAATAAATAAAATCTTTAAAAAAAATAAATAAAATAAAATGCTGATTTCTACTTGACTAAAATGAAAAAAGGAAATGAATCAGTTTATTTTGATTTATGAAATGTCATGACCTATTTGGATGAACATTATGGAGATCATTGTCTTGAGTTCCTGAAATCCTCTTATAGCCTAGGCACCTTTTTTCACTCTTGAGTTCCTCATCAAGCTTTTTTTGCATTTCATTTAGGTAGTAAAAGCAGTTGAGCTGCATCATTTAGTAACTCTTATTTTACCCTCCATAAACTCCACTGTCTGCCTTCAAGGGTACAGTAGCTTTAGCAGTTGGCTTTTTTTTTTTTTTTGAGACCCAAAATGTCTTAGGTTTCAGGACTAAGCAAGTTGTCCATAAATGTATTTTCTAGTCCATTTGTTACATCTGCAGTAATGAATGTCCACATTTGGCAAATCTCATTAATAAAATGTTTGTATAAGTATACGAGACATTTAAATCAGTGGGAGAACTTTCTCACATGTTATATACAATGTTCTCACTGTATCTGGTCTAGTATGAAAATGCTCCAGGTTTTAATGGGTTTCATTTACAGTGTTCCTGCCCTAAAAAAAACCTTGCAAGAGAAATAAATATGTTTTTATTTATGAAGGTTCATATGGCCATTTTTATTAGCTTTCAGCCTTGTGGTCAGGTGTATTTTATAATAGAAACAAGCATTCACAATATCCTGCCATCTGGAACACTGGTTTTAGCTTTTCTTCCTTTGGACACCTAAATATTCCCATTAATAGCGAGCACTGACTACACTCTTGTATCAAATATGTCCTGGGCCTGGCCCCTGAAGAATACCCATTATGAAATTTGCAAGGAATATTTTCTATAAAGTTGAGCTAGATTTTAGCATTTGTCTGAATTCACGTTACAAAGCAAACACTTTCTGACCTCAGTGACTTTTTCAAAATATTGTCTGTGAGGCAGAATAAAAGCCCAACTTTGAAATCCTGTGAAGTGTATATCGAGTTTGTCATCTAATTACTCTTTTTATAAACAATAACGTTCTCATTTGAGCTTTCTTCAACGTACTGCTTCTTGATTATTTTTGTTGTCCTGGGAAACTAGATATCTTGATTTTTAATCACTTAAACTATTTCAGAGTGAGGTGAATATCTATATCTACATATGTATCTATATAGACAATATGAAAATAGTCAATTTGAACTAATTATTTTAGGGGAATTCCAGAAATTTAAACATTTATATTTTTAAAATGAACATTTATTTTAGATGCATAGAAGCCAATGTATTGTGTCCCTTCCCTTGATGTCTCTTGGGAGGAAGGAGTTAATGAATAGATATATTAATTTTTAGCTACAGAGTGCTAAATAAATTGTTCTACATAAGCATGTTAGGAAATATGTAGTCTCTGCTTCTCATCTCTATTGAGGAAGATTTCAGGATTCAGATTAAAGCTCTTTAATTCCTAGAAAACCCCTACCTCCAGAAATCTATGAAACTAGGTGATATAGGATCTATGACAATTTTCAGGAAGTAATGTATATTTAGGGATACATCATTTGGAAAGAGTAAACATTCCAATCCTATTCCTTGATAAAAAATGATAATAGACAAAAGAAACAGAAAAATTATAGGAATTAAAATGTGGTCATTTTAAGCTAGTTTCTCTAACTAGGATGACAAGGATAATGACCATTACTAATGGAAATAGTATATACTGAACATATATCACATGTGATATATTCATGTTCTAATTTAATCTGCATTTGAGTCCCTGCTGTAAAATTACTGGTTGGAATCAGCATCACTCTTGCTTCAACATTCTTGTATCAGTTGGAGTTCTGTCCAGAAAATAAAAACTTCTTTAGATATTTCTAATCCAGGGAGTTTTCACATAGGGAGTTGGTTGCAACTGGGTTGGAAAGGCTGGAAGAGTGAAAGAGAAAAGGGATTTGTTATCAAAGATCATGAAGCTTTTATAGCTCGGATGGAAACTTAGCCCATACGGACCATTAAGCTGCTGGAGGTCCTAGTTTCCAGCACAGCTGCTATTAGAAGAGCATCACCAGTAATCAGAAAAATGGGGGTCCACTCCCCTGCTGAGAGCCCACACCCCTGGGGTCACCACGTCTCTCAATGCTTCTGTTATTAACACAGGAATCATCAGGAACAGAAAAATAAATGATGTTTCCTTTCCTGACACCTTCCTTTGGTCTGACCTCCATTGGCAGGATGTGTGAGAGAGGCAGCTCACTCATGGGAGTGCGGGGAAAGAGTTTGGTTATTGTTGTTTTTTGTTTTGTTGTTCGCTTGTGTGTTTGGTTTTGTTGTTTGGTAGGCTTACAACCCTGATGCTACAGAGAATAGTATGTAGAAGGAGAATGTGAAGCTGAGAGATAATAGATAGAACCCAGCACAAATGTTACCATGCCTAGTAAAAGAAGGAAATCCTGTCATTTATGAATGAATCTGGAGGATATTATGTTAATTGAAAGAAGCCAGACACAGAAAGACAAATACTGTATGATCCCACTTATATGTGGTGGTTGTAAGAGGTTGGGGGCGGGCGGGATTATGGGGAGAATTTGGCAAAGGGTAAAGACTTTCAGTTATAAGATATATAAGTTCGGGAGATCTAATGTATAGCAAGGTGACAGTATTTAATGTATGTTTGAAATTTAATGAAAGTAGATATCAAGTGTTATCACCACACACACACACACTCACTCACATATTTTATACATATAAAACTATATGAGGTGTTGGATAGATTAATTGGCTCAACCCTTTCATGATGTATACATATATCAAACATCAAACATCATGTATGCTATATGTGTGTGTATATATATATATATATACACACACACACAAACACAATTTTTATTTGTCATAGTTAAATAAATCTGGGACAAAAAATTAATAGAAAACAAAAGATCTTATACTTATCTTTGAATAAATTAAGACAACCCAAAATTCTGAGTCACCTTTCCTAGTCAACTTTGAACAAAATGCAAAAGACAGTTATATTTATCTGAGTAATTCTTGGACAACAATTTGGTCTGTTAGCCATTTTACCTCTGCATCCTGAAATACTACATGTGAAAAAGTGTACCACTTCCTTTGGGCAGAGGGCAGTTAAGATACCCTTTTACTCTTGTGCTTTTATTTTTCTCACTTACATACTTTTCTTGATTAATCTCATTCACTTTCATGACTTAAACTACCATCTCTATATACCAGTTCTTATGGTTTGGTCCCAATGAATTCCCTATTCAGTGATTTACAGATTTTTTTTAGTGATATCTTCCTTAAAAATCACATCTAAATATTCATCTCCTAAAAGAAGCTTTAAAGAAGATAGGCCAATATTCCCTATGATGTCATGATTTTTAAAAATTCTATTTTCGGGGTGCCTGGGTGGCTCAGTCAGTTAGGCGTCTACGTTTGGCTCAGGTCTTGGTCTTGGAGTCCTGGGATCAAGCCTTGTGTCGGGCTCCCTGCTGAGTGGGGAGCCTGCTTCTCCCTCTCTCTCAGCAGCTCCCCCTGTTTGTGCTCTCTCTGTCAAATAAATGAATGAAATCTTAAAAATAATAATAATAATAATTTTATCTTAGTCCAATCAGACTGCTATAACAAAAATACCATAAACTGGATGTCTGATCAACAACAAGCATTTATTTCTCACAACTCTCAAGGCTGGGATTCCAAAGTGCTGCCAGATTCCATGTCTGGTGAGGACATAAGGGCTAGGGGAGCTCTGTAGGGTCTTTTGTAAGACCATCAATCCCATTCATGAAGACTCCAACCTCATGACCTAAGTACTTCCCAGAGACCTCACCTCCTATTGCTATCACACTGAACATTAGGTTTCAACATACAATTGTGGGGACACAAACATTCACTCCATAGCACATTTGATTTTTTTTTTTTTTTGGTAGTAATATTTTTAGCTTTATCTTTAAAAAAAAAAAAACTATAGATTTTTTCTTTGTGGTTGCCATGTGATTTCATAAAAATTCTCTGTCTTTAACTTTGGACAACTCAATTATTTAGATATGATCAAGACCTTTTTAGCTCACTAATGATTATTATTTTGTTATAGAATTTGTTTGGATTTTCTCTGTATTTAATCATAACCTCACAAAAATATATTATGATTTTTCCTTCCTATGCTTTTCTTCTATTTCTTTTTTTCTTACCTTATTTCACTGGCCAAGATATCCAATATAATGTTAAATAGGAACAGCAGTAGGATGCATTGTTTTTTTCCCTAAGGGGAAATAATGTAAATAATCCTTAATTATGTATCAATAATTTTTTGTGTTTGTTTTTCTTTTTCAGAGACCTATTTATTACATTAAAGAAGTTCCCTACGATGAATACTAACAGCACCACTTCTATTGAGGTAGGAATGCATTATATTTTTCCCTTTTTTCCTATTAATGTGGTGAATTTATCAATTAATTTTCAAATGTTAAAACATTTTTCTATTCCTGTAATAGACTCCAATTTCTCATGATGGATTTTGAGTTTCTACATCACTGGATTTGATCTGCTAATATTTTGCTCAAGATTTTACATCTATATTTATAACAAGGAGGGATCTGCCCTTTTTTTTTCTGCTGCAATGCCCTTGTCAGGATTTGCTATTAGAGTCAAAACTTGTGATACAAAATGGGTTGGAAAATGCCCCCCTTTTCTTCTGTCCTCTTCAAATATTTGAGCGATACTGGATTGCTTTAAAAAATTAGTAAAATTACTGATGGAATTGCTTGAGTGTGAACTTTTCACCATAGGAAAGTTTTTAATAACCTATTTTATTTCATTAAGAGGTATTAAATTATTTTGAATTCTATTTACTCTTTTGTCAAGTTATAAATTATGTTTTTCAAGGTATTTACTCATCTTATTTTCACTTTTAAACTTGTTAATTCAAAATTGATCATAATATTTTCTTAGAATATGAAGTGATGCCTGATTCTTGGGTTTTCTTTCTATATTCAGAGTCTCATGCTTTTCCAATGGAGCTAGCTGAGTGTCTGTTTTAAATTTGAACAGTATTGGTGGGTTTGTCAAATTAATTAATATTTAAAAAAACTATTCTTCACTGTTTTCTATTTTATGATGTGAATTTTATTGATTTCTGCTATTATTTTGCTTTATTGCTTAGATGCTGCTCTCCTTCTTTAAGTTTCTTAAAATGAAATTTTAGATCATTGCTTTTAAAACTTTTTGAAATTAAGGTTATAAGTTTCCCTGTAAGCAACTCTTTACCTGCATGCTATAGGTTTTAATGTATTTTTATTAACATTCAGGTTAAAAAAATATTTTCTAGTTTTATTTGTGACTCCATTTTTATTTTGTTCTATTGGTTATTTAGAAATAACTTGCTTTGTTTCTAAGTGCTTCGAGATCCCCCACTCTTTTTGTAACTTATTGTTCTCTTCCCACTAATGTCAGAGAGCATACACTGAATGATGGCAATCCTTTTAATTTACCGAGGCTCGCTTTAAAAACCAACATATGGCCAGTTGTGGAGAAAGTTACATATGTTCTTGAAAAGCATGTGAACTATGTTTTTTAAATGATTCTGATAATCATAGGGATCATAATTAATACTACATTATCCAATTTATTATTAGTTTTATATTGTTTCTTACTCTATATTTCATGCATTTTATATGTTAGTATATTTCTATCTCTTTATTAATCACTTTTTTCTATGTCCCTCAATACTAATTCCATAGATATGAATACATTTACCATTCTATAAGAGATTATAAAATATATCCTTGACTTAGCCTAGTCGTCTGGAGATGGAGTATTTTTTTTATTATTTCCGTTCATATTAAATTACTCTCTGCTTCAGTAGCTTAGCTTAGAACTGCTCTAATTTTTAAATGTTATCTCACAAAATCTTGCAAATTTTGTTCAGTGGCTGCTATTAAATTTAATTTCCTGGTTTTTTTTGTTTGTTTGCTTTATTTTCCTTAAATAATAATTTCTTAAGTTGGGTAACATCCATAGCAAATATGGAAACCTGCCCTAACGACCTGAATCTAAATGGGCAGTGACAGGGAGAAGGTGGGTCATCGGAATGATGAGTTTCGGCGCACTTACTCTCTGATGATTGCTTCTCAGCTTATCTCTTTGAGTCCAGTTACTCTGTAAGTGTCCCTCTGGTCTCTCTGCACACTCACAGGTTTGCCATACTTGGCAGGCATGCAGTGGCCAAGGTGTATGGCAACGAAAATGACCCAAACTGGCCCAAAGTCATGATGACATTTCAGGTTCAACAGTCACCACCAACTATTCAAATTGGTGTCTGTAATTTAGTT
Source organism: Leptonychotes weddellii (assembly GCF_054177405.1). NCBI lineage: Eukaryota > Metazoa > Chordata > Mammalia > Carnivora > Phocidae > Leptonychotes > Leptonychotes weddellii. The sequence goes on along the minus strand of NC_138381.1, from coordinate 6,292,342 downwards.
TAGCTTCTGGTTGGCTCCATATGGCTCCTCAGTCCATTCTTGATATAATGACAGGAGGCTGGGATATGCAAGGTTATCCAGGCTATACGACAGGGTGTGTGAAGTTTCAGAATTTTAGAACAAAGTGGGAGGAAGGAAGGAGACAATGAGAACTTTGTATTTGACCCTGTTAAATTTTACATTTTATTTGAGATTATTTTCACATTATTCTAAGGCTTTAGAATATCTTATTTTGTCTGTCTTCTTGTTTATATTATATATTTGAACATTATGATACCTGCAAATTTGATACAGAAAATTATATTTGCTAGGTAATGAAATATTACTTAATAGAAAGTAACTTATTTCCATAGTCAACAAAATGTTCCATTTTGTAGGTAAATGAGAAGACAAATTTGAGAGGTATCCTGTAAATGAAAATGAATTCCTCTAATATTTTCAGTACCTCCTCTGTTATGTTCTTTCTCTGCGGGCACTCACTTTAATATCTCATGTCTTGCTATTAGTGTCATCCAGTTAAGGGACTAGAAAAATTTATGTAATTTAATATAAATTCTTATATATGTAACATATACCTATGAATATTAAGTATTAAGAATGTCATATTCATTAAACACCTATTAGTCACATTTTTCTTTGGAAGAGTAAAATTGTATGTGAGGAATGACTGGCTTTAGAGGTGTCTTAAATACTTCATTTTTCATATAAATTAAAATATACCTCCAACAATCTATAATCTATAATTTCCAAGGTCAGACATCTAACAGCTAATCTTCAAATTCAGTCCATATATCTGACTGTCTTATAATGAGACAAACATTTCAGAGAGGGTAAATAATAATATTACTATGAAAATATTTGCTGATAGAGCATATTGTGTTAAACTAAATTATCATAAGTAATTTATTCTTCAAAATAGTCAATTTCATTTTCATTGTTCCCAATTGCAAGTTCTACTCAGCTCTCATTTTCTTCAGGCATAGAGGATTTCATCAGGTGACTACATTTTAATAAAAACACTTGTTCACAAGTGTTTCTGATTGGCCTGTGGTTATTTGTGTAAGCATCAGGGTAGGGAGTCTCATTAAGTATAGTCATTGGTTTCAGGCAGAGTGTAAAGTAGGCACTTTGTCTCCAGTATTTTATGCACCTTATTTTGTAGATTCTATGTTCTCTTCAGAATTTCTATGTCAAAAAGCCCAGTTCTTATTTACTTTTCTTCTCCCAGTTTCTCTCTCTGTGAGTTAGCTGTAGGACTGGTCTATGGTTAGGTAGGATGTGGGATGGCATCCCACTGTAATTAGAGAATGGTTCTTTTTTTTTTAATTTTATTTTATTATGTTATGTTAGTCACCATACAATACATCATTAGTTTTTGATGTGGTGATCCACGATCCATTGTTTGCGTATAACACCCAGTGCTCCATGCAGAACGTGCCCTCTTTAATACCCATCACTGCGCTAACCCATCCCCCCACCCCCCTAGAGAATGGTTCTAAACTCAGTTTCCACAACTATGTAACCTTGGGAAAATATTCCAGCTCTCTAATGTTCATCTGTAAAATGGGCATCAGAATAGGACCAAACATAATTTTGTTTTGGGAATGAGATAATGCATATTAAGATTTTAACACAGCATCTGGAACAAAATCATCATTCACTGAATGTTTATTGCTGTGCTGTTACAGTTCGTGAACTGCTCTAACAATGGTCTCAACGATGTAACTGCTCAAACACTGAACAAGCCTGTGTTCTCTCAAATAACAGTGCAGAGTGGCTGTTACTGTGTGAAAGGTGAGCTTGGCTTCTTGCAGTCATTCAGCGACCCAGACTTCTTCCTCCTCTTCCTCCCTCACCCCAACTTCTCCCCTTCCTTCTTCGTCCTAGTGATGATCCCTCTTCACGGGTATCATTGTAACTTACTCTTTGCAGCCTTCCTTTCAGAATTCTGTCTCATCAGAGCACTACTCATCTGATAATATAGTCAGACTAACTTAGGCCTGCCTCGTGACAGTTGTATGTCCTACCTTTCAGGCTTACCCTTTTAAGTGAGGCTTAATAATCTTTATACAAATGAATAACAGAGAAGGCCAAGCAGCTCCTGGAAGTACCCGCTGGAAAGGCCTGTGAGAGGCGAGATGTTCTCCGGGTCAAATCATTTTAACTCCCTATTGGTCTGGCCCTATATTTTTTGGTTCTATTCTTTTAAGGTACATATACAGCTTCTCCGTCATTCTCTATTCTTAAATGACTATACGAATAGCACATGGAGATTTGAAGCAAATTTTAGTTAATTTGTTAAGAAAGCTCTGAAAAATTCAGTACTTTTTATTTATTAGTTATTACTTCATTTACTAATTATTATTTCATTTGAAAACACCTGAAGCAATCAGAAAATAAACCTCCGCAGGTTTTGAACTGCGAAATCTGTTAACCTAGCCACATATTTAGTCACATAGTCTCCCTTCTCCCTGCTACCATGGAAGAATGCACTGCTGTCCTACCTAGGGCCTCGTCTACACTGGAATCCAGCCCCCTTCTGAGGGACAGAGGCTCATGTGATTTTGAATCCTCTTTGTGTAAGTGTTTGTAACGTGTGGGGTTCTTCAGAGCATGGAGCTCGCGGCAGGGATCCTCTTGCCCAAGTGTTCAAGGAAGTCCAGTCTGCATCATGAGATTGTTTTGACTTAAGTGAGTCAGTTCAATCAATGTAGAATGTTACTCTCATTTCCTCTAACCTCACAATAAAATCAACCCTTTCTTTTACATTTAACTTCTAGGATGTAGTATCTCTTGTTTTGTTGTGTTGTGTGTGTGTGTGTGTGTGTTTTTTTTTTTCCTCCTCTCCCTTAGTGTCTGATCCTTTTCCCTTTCCACAGCTGCTTGCTAGACTTATCTTCTGGTCCATTCTTTCATTGTAGCTCGCATTAAGTATTTCCTTATACCTTTTCTGAAAGGCCAACTTGTGTTTGATGGCACAAAAAGGGACATTTACACACTTACTGTTCACTCTGTGAGTGATTATTGAATGAATGAGACCACTGGTGCTCAAATAGGAATTATCTGAAGATATTTTAAAATTTACTGGTATCTGGGCATCTCTCTCAGAGATTAAACTTGGACCCTGGTGGCTGCCCAGGTACTGATAGATTTCAAAGACCACCAGGTGATTCTAGTTTAAAATGAGCGTTGAGAATCAGTGGATTAGATTTAAGACACATACTCATGATTAGCTTTATATATATGATTAGGTAAAGTAGGTTATGATGTCCTAGAAGGTCAGCTCCTTAAAAAGAAAAAACAAACACTAAAACAACAGCAATGGCAATAATAATAATAAAACCTTAACTGTCCTACTAAGTGATCTACGCTCAAATTTCCATCATTGGTTGGAAGGAAACCACCCAGAAGTTTTCTCATTCAAGCAATTGGCAGACTGCATTCTACTTGGAGAAATCACTTGATTGGTCTAGTAGAGGTCAGATATACATCGCTGTTCAGTGAGGTAGGAGTAGGAGGCTGAGTTCAAAAATGAAAACATGGCCCTTGTGTGCAACTGTCTAAGAAAACATATGCAATGAAAAGGCTTATGGAAATATTCTAATGGAACTGATTTCCATTGGTCTATTTTAATGTAAGAAACAATATGTACGTTTTGCTTTTTCAGATTTTTTTTCTATTTATTTAAGCTCAACATATGATTTTACAGAACTTCTCAGAATAGCATCTGCTATTTCCAAGTTTAAAACTGGGGAAATATTTCTATTTCCTTACATTTAGAGCCTATTCTTTTCATTAACACACTTACTTCCCTGCAATGCATCATCAAATTAAAATAAGAGGTCGTAAGAGTTAAAATGAGTTTCCACTTTTAGGTATAAAATCTCCTGGCAGTATTTAGCATGTAAAAGACATTCCATCAGTGTTATTTCTCTTGATTGAAATTATGTGATTACCAATTTTTTAGGATTAGATTAAATCCTAAAGCTCCTGCCATTCAGGGCTCTTTCAAGTATATTTTAAGATATTTGTTCACTTTCTTGGGGCGCCTGGGTGGCTCAGTCGGTTAAGCGACTGCCTTTGGCTCAGGTCATGATCCCAGGGTCCTGGGATCGAGTCCCGCATCGGGCTCCCTGCTCTGCGGGGAGCCTGCTTCTCCCTCTCCCACTCCCCCTGCTTGTGTTCCCTCTCTCGCTGTGTCTCTCTCTGTCAAATAAATAAATAAAATCTTTAAAAAAAAAAAAAAAGATTTGTTCACTTTCTTAATGCATATTTACACAAGGTAAAATTCAGGAAGTAGCCAGTAAAATGCTAAATACAGTCTTATCTCAGAAGTCCAATGTCCACACAAAAAATTTGTCAGCAGTGTTTTCTTAGGCCACTGATTCTTCATTAGATAGAATACAAAATTATGAAAATACATTTCAGAGCAGCTTTCTTGTGGAAACCATGCCATTGGCTCCCTCATTAAATGACAACCAGAAAATTTAAAAGTGAGATAAATGTTTGCCTTCAAGCATGGGCATTGTTAGTAGAAATGTAAACCAAAAGTGTGGTTTGAGCATATTTTCTCGGATACGGTAGAATGTAATCAGATGAAATAAGCTCCGTAGATTTTATATGGCTGATAGTGAACTATTCTCACAGTTCTCAGGTAGAGAATATATCTCTGCCTCTGTTCACGTACAGAAAATCTGACATGAAGTCCGTCCAATCCCCATTTGCACAATCAGACTGGAATTAAAGGCCCTGAGACTGGAATAGAAGCAGATGACCAGATGCTTTGGTGAATTGTCCCTCCTCCTCTAGTCTCATTCAGCTCCCAACCTGTGTCTATAAATCAAAGTCATTTAAAGAAATATTTCCAAATATAATGTCCCTACAGTAATCTATAAAGACTTTTAATTAAAGCTTTTTAAATAAAGAAATAGAAGTCCAACTGGAGAGTCATGTTCATGCGTTTGTTTTCTACATACAGTTTATTCTTTTAGGCGAAATCTGTATGTATTTCAGAGGCAAATAAAACAGTATGTACTGATATCAGGGACAACGTTTCACAAATAGTTTCATGTTAAAATGATGAGTTTTATAATCTTTAAGAGGATTTTTTTAATAAAGCAGCACTGACGAAAATCTCTGAATTATGTCTCAGTGACCCTGTTTTTAAAAACACAGTGACATATTACTGCACACTAATCAGAATGGGTAAATAAAAACAGAACCCTAAAAGCTGCTGAGAAACTGTGTAACTCATACGTTGATAGCGGCGATAGAAAATGGCACAGCCTCTTTGGAAGCAATCTGGAAGCTTCTCACAAAATAAACATATATGTAACCATATGCCCAAGCAATTGCACTGTTGGGTCTTTATCCCAGAGAAACGAAAACTCACGTTCACGCAAAAACCTGTAAATGAATGTTTATAGCGGCTTAACTCATAATAGCTCTGAACGAGAAACAACCCTATGTCCTCTAATAGGTGAATGGGTAAACAAACCGGGACATGGCCATGGCACACGGTCCTGCTCACCAGTACAGGGAAATGTAGTGTTAGGCAGCTCTCAAGAAAATGATGCTCAGTAAAGAAAAAAAGAAAAAAATAGCCTCCTCAAAAGGTTACACACTGTAGGAGTCCACTTCTGCAACATTCTTGAAATCACAAAAGTATAGAAGTGGAGAAGAGATGAGTGGTTGCCAGGGGTGAGGAAGAGAGATGGATGGGGAGTACGGGAGATTGGTGTGGTGACAGAAGAGTGATCAAAGGGCTTTTTGTGCTCATGGAGTCATTCTGTATCTTGGCTGCACTTGGAAACGCACAGACCTACACAGGTGACAAAGTGGCAGAGAACTAACTACACAGATGTTCACACACATTTGAATGACTACAATTATCCTGTTTCTTATATTGTATTAAAGTTTTGCAGGATGCTAATAGTGGAGAACTTAGGTGAAAGGTAGACAAGATCTCTTGTATTATTACTAATAATTGCATGTGAATCAGCTCTTATTTCAAAATACAGATTTAATTTCTAAAATAAGTCAGTCAAATCCATGTTATGTTTTATCTGGAAAAGCCTTGAGTGTCTTCCTCTTTCACTCAGAATACAAGTCTCAGTTCTTACGATAGCCTAACAGAGCTCTATTTGATCAGGACCCTATTTGTAGAGCCCTCTTGTGGCTCTAGGAATCATAACCCCAACCTCACAAGACCCTCTGCTTTGCTCAAAAATGTTTAAACATTTGTGCGGCCTCTTGTCTCTGACTGGAATGCTCTTCCTCTGTATATTCATATAACTACCTCTCTTACCTAATTGAAGCCTTTGATCACATCTCATTGTTTAACGAGACATACATAAAACCATCATATTTAAGTGACAGCCTCCGCAATCCCTGTGTATTGGGCATGCCCTCAGAGTCTCGGGCCCCCCTCCTTTTACTCTGGCTGTTGCTGTGGCACCCAACTCTATGCAGCTGTATTCTGACAGGTGATTTGCCCTATGGTGCTTGTCCCTCACTTCATCCTGAGATGCCGGCAAAACCCAACTCAACTGTGCAGATGCCCCCCACGCTGTAACTGTCATACTCTACATCTCATGGAACATTCCTTTCTAATGTGTGATGAGAGCCAGTGAAAAGTGTTCCCTTCACTGGCTCCTTGAGTGGACAATGTGAAGCCCACCCACAGGACTATTTGGAAGGTGCCTGCGTCTTGACTGGATTACCTTCCTTCCACATTTTATCCCTCCCATTTGCTGTTCTTTGCATCATTTGCCAAAGTAAGTTGCCTGCAAACATGCAATTTTTTGATTATTCTTAATTTAAAAAGCTACAAGATCTTGGCTTGTCAAGCCTTAATCAGATCTATTTTTTCTTTCTTTTTTCCTACAATGATTATCATTTAATATGACATACAACGGAGTGATTTATCCTTTCTTAACTTCAGTGATCCACCTTCCCCTGTAGAATGTAGGTTCCATGATAGTAGAGATCTTTGTTTTATTCACCAATACATCCCAAGTACTTACAAAAGTGCCCAGGATACCATATAAATTTTACAAACATTTATTTAAGAGAGTAACTAGATGTGAACCTCTCATTCCTAAAGAGAAAGTTTTCTGAGGAACACCTTAGAAAATCATACGTGGTTCTCGGCCTAAGCGGATCTCACTGAGGCCACAATTATTGAGGGGAGATACAGAATTGGGAAAGTCATCCACGGACACAGCTCATGTGCAGCTCCTCTTAGGCACCATTGTTAGATTACTCAGAGACATCACATTTGATATTGATATCGGTATTCTCCTAATAGATGCTGGAAGTCATGGTCTCAAAGGGAGTCAGTGAAAGATAGTTATGGAAGATGCAGAGTTGGCAAAAGAAAGGAAGAACAGTTGTAATGGAGAGAGAAAATCCAGTAAACAAGCAGCAATGGAAGTTGGGGACAATATAAAAGTGAAGAAGCCCCTGCTCTCAGGTGAATGACAACTTCCTGAAGTTCCATGGCAATTTCAGAAAGTACCCACTTACATAATAGCTTCAATCGACTTGAACAGCCCCAAACCTGGAAATAACTAAAAAGCTCTCTAAGCTACACAAAGACATCTAATCTAAGACTCAAGAATTACAGAAAATGAATGCAATTGGTGAATTTTTCAGCCTTAAAGAAAGAAATGTGCTCACACAGCAGTGACAAAGTTCAGTGCTTAAAAAAAATGGGTGTGCAAGAAGTTTAAGGAAAAGAGAAAGAGAAGCAAAAAGGAAGAGGGACATGCAAAGCAAGCACCAGAAGGACTAATAGCTGAGGGTGCCGTGGGACAGACAACTAGATGATGAGAAGAAACTGTGCACATATTGATTAGAAGCTAATAATTGATAGCAGGAAAAAAAAAACATTAGAAATGATCAAGATAGAAGAGAATGCACAACGAACAGCAAGACTGGAGTGGGTTTCTTGGGGAAGATGGCAGGGGGAGTGAAGCTCTGCCCTTTCCACCGCTCCCCCTCTATCCCTAGTGGTTAGTGGTTAATCTGAAGGAGAGGAGTAGCCCCTGAGGGCAGGGTCAGATTCGAGATGTGATGAGGAGAGGAGAAGGGCAAGCTAAGTAAATCCTGCAGATGTTGATTGCCTGAAAGGGTTGCTTGCCTATCTGGGTGCAGAGGTTGAAGACCTGCCAGTCTGAATGGTAAGAGGGTGGGAACCTTCCCTGAGCCCTGGCACAAAGGGAGATACTCTGCGTGGATTCACTGGCTCCCAACTGCTACAAACTTCCTTCGCTGTCCTCTGTCCTTCACAAGGTGGCCCTAATCTGTGTTTCCAAAACCATCTCCCATTCTTTTTCTAAACTCTCAAACTTTCACTGACCACTCCCAAAAGACAACCTGCGCTTCCTTTGTCAGAGTCATGTTCATATGATTTCTTTTCCAAATAAAATATTTTCCCTGATGGTCTCTATTTTAAAACTCATACTTTCCTCCTTGATGACCAGATATAATATCTGGAAGAGTTTGCTCTGATACCCTGAGCTGCATGTGAACTATTATCTAAACCACTGGGCACTCTATTTGCCTCCCTACCATGGGATGCCTTACATATGATTTTTATGATAATTTGATCATATGCCCTCTCTTACTATATTATGAGCCCTTTGAAAGCACAAAATATGGAATTGAGTTCTTTGTACTCCTCTCGAACTCACACATCCTAGGGTTCAATTCTCTAAAAATGAACAAGTGACTGGGAAAATAGAGATCCATATTTAGCTTGAATGGGTGATCTGGGAAGTTTTGATGTATTAGTAAATTATTGTTTAGAGGTCATAAGTCAAGTAGCTTTATACAAATTCTTCAGATTTAGAGTAGATTATCTTGAAACTAATATTAGGGAATTACACACAAACTAAATAAATAATGAACACTGTTTACGTCACTGTTTTCCAGAATGATAATCTTTAGTCTCTTTATTTTTGTCTCCAAACACATAGACTTAGTTTCTTCAGTTTCTCAAATAAAGATAGCATAGTATTTTGGGTAATGAATGAGCTATTTTTAACTTGTTGATAACTTTTAACTGTTGCTGTATTTCTTAGGACCTTTTGTTTATATATCACTGAAGACAGTTATAATTATCATTCCATCTCTTACACAAATATATATCTTGTCTCATCTATATTTGCATTATCCCCCATATATACTCCCTTTCTCTCTCGTTTCAAACAGACCAACATTCCCTCTAACCCTGGAGCTGCTCCCAAGTTGTAGAAGAAAAATTTCATGTGCTCTGCTTCTTTACTTCCCATTCACACCTGGATTTTGCTGTCACAAGCACAGCAACACTACGTTGAATAGAACCATTAATGACATTCTAGTGTGAAAACTCCAGGACACAGATCATTGTTATCTAACTAGGCAAATTTTCCCATGTTTCCTTCCCTCTCTCCTTTTCTTCCTTCCCTTCCTCTTTTACTTCTTTTTTGTGAATTTAATTTAATTTTTGGTTTGACCTCTTGGTACAAAACAAGTTATTTTACTTTTTTCAAAAATTGTTTCAGACCTATAAAAAAGTTGTAAGAAGGGTACAAAGAAAAACCACATCTTCTTCACCATCAGTCCCAACTGTTAACCATTTATCACATTGTTCCATTACTTTTTCTCTGCCTGTGTGCATGTATACACACATGCCATCGTGCCCCACCAGCCCTAAATCCTCCAATATGTATCTCCCCAAACATGAACACTCTCTCTTACTGACATTTTACAACCCACCCATGCAGAAAAGAAACTGATAAAATGCTACAGTTTAACCAACATTTCTCACTTAAATTTTGCTGACTTTGCCAACAACATTTCATTTTCTTTTACAGGACTTTATCCAGGAACAGATATTTTAGTTGTCTTATTTATCAGTGGCCCTAAATCTGGAACAGCCTTTCCTTCCTTCTCTGATCTTTGACAGTCTTTAAGATTCATTCTGTGGGATGGTCCTCAAATTTGCTCATATGAAATTTTCTGTTGATCAGACTCAGATCATTCGTTCTTGGCAGGAATGCACACTCAAATGATGCTGTGCTCTACTCAGCACATCACATCAGTAGGCACATTATATTGACCTATCCTTTGACTGCTGACTTTAAAATTAATTACTGGAGCAAGTTGCTGTCAGCCACGTTGTCATCGATATGAATTCACCATGTTCCTCCTTTTCCCACTTCGGTATGGAGGGGGGTTTCTGACAGGATTCCGTTATACTTAGCATCAGTATGCCTCCCGTCTTAGCTTCTATTAAAAATGCCACTTGTATCATTACTATTAAGGTGATTGCCAAAGTATGACTTGTGATGATGTCTTTCCATCATTACTTTTACCTTTATTCATAGGTATTCACTTCAAGGAAGAGCTTTCCCTTTACCCCATTAAGTTAATTTTAAAACTTATTTATTTATATTATGGTTGCATAAATGGACTTATATTTTATTCAGTATGCTGTAATCCAAAGCTCTCATTATTCATTTTGATATTTGAATTGTTCTAGTTGGACCAGCATAGTTTCCCCGAATCTGGCTCCTGAGTCTTTTGACAATTACTCGTCATTTTTTGTGCACTGGTTTTCCTTTATGGCAAAAATTGTTCTGGATCATCTTGTACTTTCCTATTCGCTGCTTAGGAATCAGCCTTCTCCCCATTGAGCCCTGATGGATTCAAGTGGAACAAAGTATTTAGAAATCAAGATCTGTGTGCTTGGTGTTCTACTTTAAAAGGCCATTCCATAAGACTACCACCTTCTGGATGACAAAATATTGGTAGGACCAATGGATCACGTGGTCATGGGATTGCTCTGTTGGCTTCTAGGTCAAAGAAAGTATTATACAGTATCCCATGTTGGTGATTTAGAAACTCTGTGAGCTCCTGGATGATGGTGCTGTCAAAGGTTCTATGAGCCAGTAAATCAAGCCCATATCTGAAACAGGTGGCTACCTTTACCACTAAATATCATTGCCCCTTTTTAGGTTGAACTTATATAATCAGGTTGCCGCCGAAGTGTCTGGTTGGTCTCCTTGACAAAGAGTACCATATCAGTTACTAGTATTTGTTGCTTTACATAGCAGAATTCAAACAAGACATTTCCTACTCTGCTTGCTTCCTTGGACCCTTTTCTGTTTTCTTCATACTTTTTTTTTTTTTTTTTAACAGTTATAATGCTTTGCTCTTCCACTGGTTTCTTAAACAATATATTCTGAATTTGCCTTTTTTAAAGGCACTGTGGTGTTATTTCCAAAACTTCTGGGCAATAGGTTTGACTTTGATTTCATCATTTACTAGGTATATGGTCTATAATTTTGGGAAAGAAGCCTAGTTGAACTCCCAATTCATGTACTCTGTGTTCCTCAGGATAGTTGCAGACCAAATGAGGTCATGGACATAAAAATGCTTTGCTTTGCATATTGTTAAATGACATAAAAACACCTATTAGGCATTACGGTCCTTTTCAGGTACAAAATGGTGTATTGACGTTAGGTGGTAGCAAATATTTAAGAAGGAAATCAGTTCTAAGAATCAGAATAGTAAAACATACATTTAACAAATCAATTTAATGCAATTTCCCATTGCTAAGTGTCATTTTTCAATTGTATATGGTGGTCATCAAGTAACAATTTGATGTTATAATTCACCATTGTAGTCTGATAATGTTTTCCACAATCATACGCACTAATGTCAGAAAGCTTAAAATCAGAGGAGGTTAAGATTTATATTGTGCAAGATCGAAAACTTGTTTGTCCGTGTATTTGTATTTATGCATGTGTCTGCAGAAAGTAAGGCTGAGAACTTAAAAGTCATGGTAGAAATAATGAAAAGGAAAACAAAAGTCTGTGTTCTCATTATGTTAGATCTCGGGTAGTGGACATCTCTTTGCAATATGAACAGATGACTGTGAATTCAATGATAACATTACTGATGACTGAATATTTCTCACATTTGTGACTGAAAATACTACAGAGACCCTAAAGAATATACACTTGTAAGGTTACATGTGAACTATGTTATGTGAGAAACTTTGTTATCATAGAAGGACAATAATGCTGTGGAGAAATTCAGTAAAGAAAAATGAATTTATACTTCACACAGTTACAGATTATCCACATATATGTAAAACCATATTTACTTCCTGTTCAGGGTATTATCTTGCCTTTTCTAACACCTCTACTTCTTTTTTTTTTTTTTTCTGCTCCGTCATTACCGCTTATGTTTTCTATTACTTATGCCTCTTTTCCTGCTGTGATTTCTCTTATCTATGCAATATTCCCCAATTTGCTAAAACTTTCCTCATCTGTGCTGAAATGTCCAAACTCAGTTCTCTCTTTTCCTCTACTCATCATTTCTGAGAAAAAAAGGATCAATAAGAAAGTCAAGTTTGTGATATTTTACTCTTTTTAATGTGGTTTAATCTCATAATTTTTATTGATGTACTAGTGCTTCTGAGTTCTGTTTTATAAATTTTATTTTGGTATCTACTGGGCAATAAGGGCATTTTTAAATATCTCTAATGATACACAAAATCAGATAAATATGTTCAAGTGAAGTCAAAAAGAAAAAAACCATGGGAGATGTTTAATATGTAAATCTTATTTAAGCATGACAAGTAATTAGTCTATCTTCAGATTAGATTGGCTAATCCCATTAGTCAATATTTCTTAGCTTTTCCTGTACTGTTCTCTTTCCATATTAAGAAGTTTGGTAGATAAAACAATCATACTCAGGAATTTGCAGATAAACTATTTTCCATCCCATCAGCATAAAACCAAAAAACGTATCTACGATGTGCCACATCATTAAAAAGGAAAACAGAAAGTAGATATCCATTTCCTTATTTTCTTATGGTGAGAATTCATTAACCCAACAGATTAACCATACTTCTAAATAACTCAATTTATTAGTATAGGTATTTCTTATATTTGAATTTAATACTATTTATCTTATGGGGCACCTGTGTGGCTCAGTCGTTAAGCGTCTGCCTTCGGCTCAGGTCATGGTCCCAGGGTCCTGGGATCGAGCCCTGCATCGGGCTCCCTGCTCCGCGGGAGGCCTGCTTCTCCCTCTTGCACTCCCCCTGCTTGTGTTCCCTCTCTCGCTGTGTCTCTCTCGGTCAAATGAATAAATAAAATCTTTAAAAAAAGAAAAGAAAAGAAAAGAAATACTATTTATCTTAAATATAGAATTAAAACCCCAAATTTTTATCTTTAATTAATTTACACTTACGTGTATGTAATTATATATCGACATGCAATTATGTAGCATTGATACATAAACTGTTAATAAGAAATTTAGTTATGTATCATATAATTATCATTAATGTACATTACATAGGATTTAATATGTATTTATATATTAATGTGTGTGTAACAACATGTATTTAAAGTGTCTTAAACACAAAAGGGACCTAGGAAATAGCCCATAGATCTAATACCAGAAGTGCCAGTTGCCTCAGAAGAAAATAGATTTCCAGGGACTGAGAAAATGTCCTCACTTTGTCACTGTCTCCACTCTTTTTATGTTTGGTCTCCATTTGCTTGTCTACTCCATCTCCTCTTCCCACCCTTCTTTTCTCTCTGTTCATGGGAGTCTGCCCTCATATTTCTCAATGGAAACAAACAACAGGGTCTGATGAGTTTTCTTTTAACCCTGCTAATTTCTTGGAGATTTGCTGGTTCACCTGCAGTCAGGGTCTTAACTCATTTAATTATAACAACATCATAAGTTAGATATAATCATTACTCCTACTTTAGAGAAAATAATTGTTTTATACAGTTTAACTATGAATATATATATATGTCCTGCTTTCTCAAATCTACTAAATTTGTAGAATTCTGTATTGGGGACCATAAAACAAATTTCTCCAAACAGGTATAAACAAAACTTACTATTCCATTTCATACTTGAAGGTATTTGGTATTGAAGCTAATGTACTGAGAGCCCTGTGTGGCAGAAACTAGTACATCTTCTGTGCTCCATCTCAAGTATATGGCAGAATATTTATGCTTACAAGAGCTCTAAAGCTGATCAAACAGCGAGCAAAAATATTTTAGTTTTGTTGACGACTGCTATTTTGTTCTTCTGCTGCCCCAGTCATCTTTCCATTTCTGAGGAAAGATGAGCCCTCAATATGAAACCAGTGATGGGAGGAGGGGGGTATCTGTCAGATTATTCTCTCAGGGTCAAAACATGGAATTGCTTTTCTTGTTAAAACTCCAGAAAGAATGTCCAGCTTCTCTATGTATATAAAAGCTACTATAGTTTGGCTTAATAAAAAAAAAGCCAAAATTAAAATTTATTAAGATTAAAGAGATGGCCTAAAGGGAAAAAAATATAGGAAAAATATCATCCTTTTTCTTCTCTCCTATTAAACACGTAGTCAAAACTAGTTGATATTCCAACAGAAATTAAAATTAGACATTCAAAAAAAGAAAATGTTTCCTGAGATCCACCCACTTCCTGGTTGACAGATTGTGCAATTTCAGGTCATTTTTATTCCTATATAATTTAGTTGTAATTATGATGTGAAAAAAATAGGGCAGATTTGCTAAATTTGCTAAAGAGCAAAAAAAATTATCAAAGTCCTCACTTCCTTTTGCCGTGGGGTCAGGGAAGGTGGTGACTAAGGTAAACATTTTCAGATAATAATGTTGCCTTTTGATAGATACAGCTGTAAACCTGAGTGAAGGGCTGATATTGTTTTGTTTTGTTTTGCTTTTTTGTATTGTCGGTTAGTTAAAATAATAACCTTACTCTCAGTATGTTTGTACCTGGACAGGAATATCATACCTGTTCAACATAATACCAATGGAAAGACTATCTGAAGATTATCTGGAAGGGAAAATTAGTTCATTTACTATCCACTGTTGATTAAAGTACCAGGGTTAGTGACAGTACAGATCACATTGTGTGTGTGTGTGTGTGTGTGTGTGTTTGTTTGTTTGTTTTTCAGCAGTGATGCCATGTTTTCAGTCCAGAGGGACAAGTAATTCCAGAAACTGTGGTTTGTAGCCCTGTTGACATCAGTTAGTTTTTTCCCCTAATCAACCCAGCAGTCCTGTCCTAATAATGCCCAAGCTTCTATGATGCTTGTTGAACTGATTATAGCACTTTGCTGGTTCCCTTATCCATCATCAGTTAATGAGCTAATGTGAATTTTGTGTCATGGTCTGAGCCTTTGATGATCTCCAAAGTCAAATGAATGATGGAAATTAATTCTCTAGTGGGTGAGGAATGACAGAGAATCTGACTTCCTAGTCTTTTTATTGGTTTATCTGTCTCACTACTTTTGAATTCAGTCAATTAAGAAATCTATGACATTGGGAAGGAGAGCAACTCTTTGAGATTTGATCTAGTACTCTCTGAATTTCCTTTACTCCTTTATTAATTTATACATTTAGTTTTGCTAAGATTTTATTTATATGCAATCAGATATACTAATTTAATAGGTAGTTTCTTGAGTTTTGGTAATTGTTCGTAGTCAGTCAACCATTACAATAATCAGGGAATACATCAAGTTTCTTCATTCTAAATGTTTCTCTGTTCCATTTTGCAGCCAATCTTCCACCCCACCCCCTAACCCAGGAAACTGCTGATCTACTTTCTGTTATTATAGATTTTCCTTTCTTAGACTTCCATATAAATTTAATCAACTTTACATAGTCTTTTGTGTCTGCTTTTTCCCCATTAGAATAATATTGTTTTATGTATCAATATTTCATTCATTTGTATTTCTGAGTAATATAATATGACAAACTCCAACTAGCTTATAGAGTAGACAGTTGTTATGCATTTTGGGTTTTCCAGTTTGTGGTAATTTAGAACAATGTTGCTATAAAAAGTTATCTATTCATCTTTGCATTAGCACATGTTTGTTTGTTTTTTCTCTTGAGTAAAAGTTCATAAGTGGAATTGTTGGGTCAGGTAATACGTGAATGTTAAATTTTGTGACATTTCTATTTCCAAAGTGGCTGTGCCATTCTGTTTTCCAGGTAGTACTATATGACAGCCCTAGGTGCTCTGCATTGTCACCAACACTTAATATTGTTAATCTTTTGAACTTTACCAATTCCAGCAAGTGAGTAGTACATCATATGTAGTTTTAATTTGCATGTCTCTTGTGCCTAATGATGTTTCACATCTGTTCATGTGCTTATTGGCATTTTTTTCCCAGAGTGATCAAATATTTTGAACATTGTTTTATCTGGGTTGTTTTACTACTTTATTGTATGTGTTCTTTATATCACTGGTTAATAGTCCTTTGATAGATGTTTTGCATTTTTTTAGTCTTTTGCCTCTGAGTTTTTCTTAACTATGTGTTTCAGAAAGAAAAGGTTGTTCTAAATATTTATGAAGCACATTTTAAACATTTTTTATAGTTATGCTTTTTTTCTGTTTAAGAAATCATCAATCAACCAATATTAGGTAGTTGAATAGGTTAGCTCTTACATTCAGTACAACGAACCATTTTGAGTTACTTATGTGTATATTTATATATGTGGTGTGAGGTCAGTGTTTTTGTTTATTGTTTATTTGTTTTTAGCAAATATGCAGTTGTTCCAGGAATATTTAACTATAACACTATCTTTCTCCATTTAATTACTTCAGTGTATGTGTCAAAAATCTATTGGCCATCCAACTGTGGGTTGATTTTTAGAATATCTAATTTGTTCCATTTATTTGTATATCTATCTTTATGTCATCAACATAGTGTTTTCATAGCTGTAAATTTGTATTAAATGTTAAGAACAAGTTGCCTAATCTATCCACATATGTTCTTCTTGTTGACAATTGTTTGTTTAGTTTTTGTCTGCCTTTCCATTTGAATTTTAAAAATCAGCCTGTCAGTGTCTTTATAAAACTCTTCTGTGAATGTTGGTTGGCATTACACTGAATCTATAGATCACTGGGGAGTCTGAAAATCTTAAAAATATCAAATCTTCCAATCCATGAACATAACTTATTTTTATATTTATTTATTTATTTACCCTTTGCAATATTTGAAGTTTTGAGGTTCACCTTTGTTGAATATATTCCAAAGTGTTTAATGTTAATGTTTCTTCGTTACTGGAAATGGAATATAATTTAAAATTTTATTTTCTGTGTTCTTTTTTTAGAAGATAAAAATAAAACTGGGGTTTGTATTTTGACACTGAAGTAGTATCATTGCAAAATTCACTTATTTTTAGCAGCTTTTTTTTCTTTCTTGATTCTTCATAGTTTTTTACATGTATAATCATACTATCTATAAATGAGGACATCCCTTTCCATTTGGTTTACCTTCAGTCTACTTTTGTTTTTTATTGCTTGATTGCATGGGCTGGAACCCTCTAGCACAATGTTAAACACACATAGTGTTAAGAGATTTTTTTTTTTATGTTGTTTGATATTAGCTATAGTTTTTCATTAATGAGGTTGGAAAATTTGTCTTCTGTTCCTGTTTTATTGAGTTTCTATTATGAAAGTGACAGATTTTTTCAAATGCTTATTGTGCACTTATTGAGACAATGGTATGTTTTTCTCCTTTATTCAACCATTAATAGGTGAACGAATAAGGAAAATGTGGTTTAAATACAGACAATGGAATGTTATTCAGCCTTAAAAAAGAAGGAAATCTTGTCATATATTACAGTATGGATGAATCTTGAGGACTATAGGCAAAGTGAAATAAGCTAGTCACAAAAAGGCAGATACTGCATATTTCCACTTACAGGAGCTATCTCCTGTTTGCAAACAAAAGTAGAATAATACTCAAGGGGCTTGGGGGAAGGAGAAAAGGAGAGGTATTAGTCACTGAATATAGAGTTTCAATTTTGCATAAACAAATATTCTAGAGGCTTGTTGCACAACAGTGTGTCTATGTTAACACTACTGTACTATATACTAAAAAAGCTTAAGGTGTTAAGTTTAATGTATATTTTTGACAACAATTAAAAAATCAAGTCATGTAATTCTAAGTTTGTTATTTTCTGAGTTGACTACTACAGAATTTTTTGTTGACACATAATGCATAAATTGACAAGTCAATATTTCAAAAAATATGCTAGTTTTTTGATTGGGATTGCACTGAATTTATAGATTAAATTGACATTTTCAAAATATTAAGTCGTTCAATATATGTTTATAGTCCATCTCTTTATTTATTTAGGTTTTCTTTAATATCTCTCAGGAATATTTAGTAGTTTTTCATGTAACGACCATGTATAATCTATGCTAATTTTATTCTGAAATTATTTATTTTATACTATTATAGTATTTTATAGCTTTGCATTAAATTTTGAAGCAAACTGTAGTAAATTTAGGAAATTGTCCTAAATCACACTATTGTTATTGGGTATGTTTTTTTGTAGAAATAGAGGGCCAGAATACAATGTTATATGTATATAGCATACACACACACACACACACACACACTCACACACTCACACACACACTCACACACTCACACAGGTACATATACACACATAACATATATACATCACACATAATACATATATGAATATTATTAATGTATAAATATTTATACTATTTTATATAAAATATTGTGGTATATCATTGCTTTGTGCTCCCCCACCCCGCACCCCCAGTGAGTTGATTTCCCATGTTCCTGTATCTGGTAATGAAGATGAGAATTATTTATATTTCACCCATTCTGAGAGTATCAAGGACCAGCCCGCTTCTTTTATAAGATTGAGTTTACCTAAGTTTTGCAACACCCCACCCACCAGGTACTGATGCTTCTCTAGCTAATGGCTGATCTCTGACTTTATTAGATTTTGAGTTTGGGCAGGATAAGACATCGCTTTAAAATTTGGATTCAACCACTGCACGTTTAGGTTCTAGGAACCATGAGAATTTATGAGGCTGAGTCTTTTCTATACTTCAGCACTGCCTTAGCACATTTCTCACACACATTGTTTATGGACATATGTGTTTGTGGAAAGGGGATGGCTGGGGGAATTGTCAGGCTGAGGAAGTTATAGATGTGTTTCAGAAACCTCCCGATTCCAGTCCATCTGCTACTATCCTGTGGTTAGTAGTGTGGCTGGCCTGTCCTCAGTGGGGAGTCTCATGTTTTTGGCAAGACTTCTCAGCCTGATATCATGCAGGCCCAGCATCTGGTCCTAAGACACACATATTCATATCTGAAGTTCTTCTCTCTCTAGAAATTAGTTCACTTAGGCTTCCTTTCATCCTCTGCTCTTTTAACAGTTCCACAGATGCATATGGTATTTATCACATCCTTATTTTTATTGGTGTTAATCAAAAGAAAGAAATTCTTCATTCTTTTGTATCTAATTGGAAGTCTATCCTATTTGTAGAACATTTTTTTTATAGCAAGGTCTTTTTTTTTTCTTTTTATTTGATTACGTAGAGAAGCATAAGTGGAGGGAATTGAAGAAATGTCCAGAAGCTCAAGTGTTAAATTTTTCCATGTTCTCAAAAGCCATTTGGTTATTAAATAAGTGTTTTTGCCATTTTCCTCTGTAGCTTATGTATATTTTTTGTTTATATACAAAAGTTCTATAAACACTTTACCCTGGTTTTACTCATGGGGAAACTGAGACACCAAGATTTAGAGAAGCTTCTCAAGATTGCATAAGTAGTAATTGTCAGGTCCAGCATTCATATTTTGACAGCTGGCATCAGAAATAGTGATATTAAAGGTAATGTGGCTCATCTTTCCAGAACTTACTCCTTCTCTTTTAGTAGCTTAACTTTTGTTCATGTTAAGACTCACAATATGTGTGGGATGCCTGGATGGCTGAGTTCGTTGAGCGTCTGACTCTTGGTTTCAGCGCAGGTCAGGATCTCAGGGTCATGATCTCAGGGTCGGGAGATCGAACCCCACGTTGGGCTCTGCACTCAGTGTGGAGTCAGCTTGAGATTCTCTCTCCCTCTGTCCCTCCCCCCTCTAAAACAAACAAACAAATAAAATCTTTAAGGAAAAAAAAGACAATATGTGTCAGCATCAAAATTGGATCCACCTTGGTCTTTTACAGGTAAGTTTTGTGATTCCTGTCCTTAGATTTAAGATTAAAAAAATATCATTAACTTTAAATAGATTCTCAATTTATAATAAATAATGTCTCCTTTCAAACTTGATATTCTGAATAAATGTCAAACTATAGGTTGTGATATTCTTCAGTTGTTTGTAAAACATTACAAAAATTCATTGAGAGTGTCACATATTTATCTAATGTGTTCAGTTTTTCATAGTGTTCTTCAGAACCTTAATTTATGGGAAAATATTAATATTTCCAAATTTAGAGAAGATAAAATTCTGTTCACACAATTTGAGAACTGAGGAGATTTACTCAAAATATTCACTTAGGGTATAGTAGTGGTACTAATAGAACCCAGGTTACTACTTCAAACCTAAGGTTTTATTTAGCAAAGAACCATTAAAAATAACAACAACAAGAAGCCATAAAACAAAAACCCGAAAGCTGCATTGTTGACAGGTTCCACTCAGCAAACATTGCTGTACACTGTTAAAGGTAAAAATCATCAATAGTATTGATTTACCATGAAAACATTCAGGTCAGTAAATGTTAAGGACTATTGAATAAAATAATGCTAATTAAGTAACCAATATAACTGCAACCTACAGAGTTAGTGACATTCCATTTGTCATTGAATTAAGATCGTATCTTGGAATGTGGCCTTCTTTTCTCTACATATAAAGCATAATTTTTATGAATTAAATAGCATTGTGGAATTGGTTTGATTTTGCATTTAAGGACCTACCACTCACACAATAGAAAACTCATTTATTTTATTTTCTGAAGCACTTATTTAATGCTAGGTAATCACTGTAACTCTGTTGTGAAGAGTGTCTCAAGAGTATACTCCATTATTGATATATTTAGTCACAGAAGACAAGTATGTTTAAAAGTTTAAGGGAGTATAAGTCAAAAACATGTACACACAAATATTTTGAAAGATTGAATTGTTTTCTTTATTTTTTTATTTTATTCTGCCAACATACTGTCATCAACTGTATCAAAGATAGAAAAGCACTTGGAAATGTCTTCAGCATGCAAATGGATACACTTTGAATTTGCAAAAAAAATTTTCTTTTTTCTTATTTTAACATAGGGAAACAATTCTCATTTTTTGTGGAATTTATACACTGGGTATCTAGAGATACAACATTGCATTCACATCAAAAAGTTTTCAAAAATTAAGGCTTTTTTTAAAGATTTAATTTATTTATTTGAGCAAGAGAGAGAGAGGATGTGAGAGAGAGAGAAAGAGCACTAGCAGGGGAGGGGCAGAGGGAGAAGCAGGCTCCCCACAGAGCAGGGAGCATGACAAGGGGCTCAAGTCAAAGGCAGAGGCTTAACTGAGCCACCCAGTTGCCCCCAAAACTAAGGCTTTAAATTGTTGTTTTTTATATTTAAAAAATATTTTGTCACTTTAATGTATGTTTATACACTAGATAAGCTTTTGCAAGTTAAGTATTTAATAGTTTGAAAATTTTTATCACTAATAAATGTAAGTGAAATTTCTTGTTTAAATTTTGTTTTCCTCCCAAAATCCAATTGTTTTTACAATTTATATTGTTTTAGTAGCCAAATTAGTAATTTTACTAGAAATAATTTATTGCTGACTATGAGAGAAACTTTGCTGTATTTTCCCAGAGCTACTTACAAACTCTTGAAATTGTAGTATTTAATTGTAGATTCTACTATAATTTAGTTTAATATTTTAATTGTTATTTAATATTTAATGGAGTTTCTATATAATATAACACAATACCTTGATGCTGTTTATACAATTCATTTGAATAAGCTCTCAAACTAATTAGTTTATGTGCCAACATTATTCTTCCTTAAAATATAACAAATACTTGCTCTGGCTAATTAAACAGAAAAAAGAATTTTGGAAGGATATCTGTGTGTTCACAAAATCAATTAGAAACTAGAGTACTGAGCTTGAAAAACATGAGAAAGAAGGAAAGAAACAAGGAAAGAAAGAGAGAGAGAGGGAGAGAGAAGGAGGAGGAGGGATGGGAAAAGGAAAAGGGGAGAGAGGGAGGGAAGATAGCCAGCCTTGGTTACAATATATTGCCTGAAAACAGTCAAGACCAAGGAACAGTCTAGTTAAGCTACTTCTGTAGATAACAGCAATCAACTCTCAGCTCTAAGTTGATGCTATGAGCAATTACTAGCCTTGCTGATCTTTGCATCCTCCCTCAGCACTTAAATCTCTGGGAAGAATATTCACTTTTTAAAAAAAGATTTTTATTTCCAGAGGGAGGGGGAGGGGCAAAGGAAGAAGGAGAGAGAGAATCTCAAGCAAGGTCCATACTGAGCACAGAACCCCACGTGGGGCTCAATCTCATGACCATGAGATCATGACCTGAGCTAAAATCAAGAGTCGGATGCTTAACTGGCTGTGCTACCCAGGTGCCCCAAGAATATTCACTTTTAAACACTAGATCACATTTGAATACCCTATATAGGAGTACCTCAAAGTTCATACAATAAAGTATTTCCCCATATCAGGAAAGATGTTTGGATAGATAGCTTTAAAACTGATAGTTTACTGTAGTTTAAGTTTTTTATATTATTTTTTAATAAATCAGTAAATACATCTTGTACATATATACATATATATGTGTGTGTGTGTGTAGATATTACCCACTATTTTCCAAAACCACCAATTTATTTTACCCAATATTTACATTGAACATATACATGATAATGTGAAAAATAGAGTTAATAAATTAAGTTTTAATAATCAGTATATAAATATAATCATTACATGGTGCCTTGGGGTGCAAGAATCAGAGAAATTGATGCCAATATAAATATTTCTTGTGGATTTCTGTGAAGTTCACTATATGAAAGCAATACTGATCTGGAAATAAAGTTTTTCTCTTATTCTAGTTTCATGTAGAATTTAAAACTATGAGTAATATACTATTTCACAGGTGAAATGATGTTTACTGTTATTTGACCTACTAGGTCTGGATGTGTTGAGGTTTGTTGGTTTGTTTTAATATCCCAGTTTTACTCGTGGAGAAATACCAGAGAAGCTCAGGTGCTGACCAAGATAACACAGCCACTCTGTGCATGTGTGTTCAATAGTCCACTCTATATCACTGTAAAACTGGAGAAAAGACGTTCTCCTGGACTAAATCCAAGTGTTAACAGATCTTTAATCCTCCCTGTCTTGACCCCTGGGCGTGGTGTAGTTCCTGTCCTGGATGTGGTGTAGTTCTTGTCCTGGATGTGCTGTACTTCCTGTTCTGGGAGTGCTGTACTTCCTGTGCTGGGTGTGCTGTACTTCCTGTCCTGGGAGTGCTGTACTTCCTGTGCTAGGTGTGCTGTACTTTCTGTCCTGGGAGTGCTGTACTTCCTGTGCTGGGTGTGGTGTCCTTCCTGTCCTGGTATCCAGGAATGGCTTCTTTTGCCCAGAGTAAAACAAAGAGGTATTAGGAAATAGTCCTAAAAATGCACTACTTTGGAATGATATTCATTGACATTTCTCTTAGTGCTTTAATTTCAATGAGAGAATAGTTTAAATGATGAATTACTTCCCTCAGCCTGCCTCCTTTGAACAATGTGAAACAAAACTTTGCAACTTGCATAGAGGTGAGCATGTCAGATTCTCATGTAAACAAATTAGGACACTAAAGGTGTTGGTATAGACAGAACACTGGGGGAAAGGAGATAGAATTCTAGGTAGCTGAAGGAGGAGGATAAAATAGTCCAGAGTACTCTAAATTAGTTCATTCGGTAGGGCATTTAGAGAGACCATGAATTCGGCATGTACGTGTAACTGGTATATATGACGTACATCTCTGCTCATCAATTACCCAGACTATGTTATAGAATAATTAAAACAGTTTCTTGAGTCATTTCTAAGCATCAACTTGAATTAATTTCTATCAACTGTTTTTATGAATTGCTTTCTTTAGTTTATTGTTATCTCAAATGAAATATTTACTAAATAATTATTTTGAAAAAAGCTTTTGAAATGAAACATTCTGGTTTACAAATAACAGTTTTAAAATTTCATTTATTATTTGACCCATGGGTTATTCAGAAGTGTTTTGTTTTGGGGCACCTGGGTGGCTCAGTCGGTTTAGTGTCTAGCTCTTGATTTTGGTTCAGGTCATCATATCAGGGTCATGATATTGAGCCCTTGGAGCCCTCATGGGGCTCCATGCTCGGTGTGGAGTCTGCTTAGGATTCTTTCCCTCTGCCCTCCTCCCCACCCCCAGCTCCTCCTTCTCTGTCTCTCTTAAAAAAAATTAAAGTGTTTTGTTTTATTTCAAAATACTTGGAGATTTTCCAACTATTTTCCCGTTACTGGTTTCTAATTTAATCCCATATGGTCAGAGGACAAACTTTGCATGATGTGAATCCTTTTAAATTTACTGAGATTTATTTTGTGATACAGAATGTTTTCTCATGGCATATCTTCCCTGTTCACTTGAATGTGGATGTATACCTGAAGGATGGAAGATTTTGTGAATGTTAATTAGGTCAAGTTGGTTGATAGTGTTGTTCAAGTCTTCCATATCCTTAATGGTTTTGTCTCTGCTGGTTTTATCAATTATTGAGAGAGGTGTATTGAACCAACAAATATAAGTGTTAATTTGCCTATTTTTCTTTTTCTTTTTCTTTTTTTAAGATTTTATTTATTAAAAAAAAGATTTTATTTATTTATTTGACAGAGAGAAACACAGTGAGAGAGGGAACACAAACAGAGGGAGTGGGAGAGGGAGAAGCAGGCTTCCCACAGAGCAGGGAGCCCGATGCGGGGCTCGATCCCAGGATCCTGAGATCATGACCTGAGCCGAAGGCAATCGCTTAAGGACTGAGTCACCCAGGTGCCCCAATTTATCTATTTTTCTATACAGTTTTATCAGTTTTAGCTTCATGCATTTTGACTTTCTATTATTAAGTGCATACATATTTAGAATTGCTACGTGTTCCTTTGTTTTATGTTTTAAAGATTTTATTTGTGAGAGAGAGAGAGAGCACAAGCAGGGGGAGTGGCAGGCAGAGGGAGAAGCAGGCTCCCTGCTGAGCAAGGAACCTGATGGGGGACTTGATCAAGGCAGATCCTTAACTGGCTGAGCCACCCAGGCGTCCCTAGAATTGTTATGTATTCCTAATAAGTTTATTCTTTTTTTATCAGGAAATGGCACTTTTTTTTTTTTAAAGATTTTATTTATTTATTTGACAGAGAGAGACACAGCGAGAGAGGGAACACAAGCAGGGGGAGTGGGAGAGGGAGAAGCAGGCTTCCCGCTGAGCAGGGAGCCCGATGTGGGACTCGATCCCGGGACTCCAGGATCATGACCTGAGCCGAAGGCAGTCGCTCAACCGACTGAGCCACCCAGGCGCCCCAGGAAATGGCACTTTTTATTCCCAGCAATATTCTTTGCTTCAATGTCTACTGGATTCAGATAAATATAGCCACTCCAACTTTAAAAAAATAAGTTAGCATGTTAGCATCTTTTTGTTTTTAAGACTTAACTTTTTTAGAGCAGTTTTATGTTTACAACTAAATTGAGAGGAAAGTACAGAGATTTCCCATAGACCCCCTGCCCCCACACATACATTGCCTCCTCATTATCAACATTTCCACCAGATAAGTACTTTTTTTTTTTTTTTTCCCTTTAACCAAGGATGAACCTATATGGACACATCATAATCACCCAAAGTCTATAGTTTACCTTAGGGTTCACTGTTGCTGTTGTACACTCTATGGGTTTGGGCAAACATATAATGACATATATCCGTTGTTGTGATACTGAACATTTTCACTAGCTCCCAAGTCCTCTGTCCTATACCTATTCATCTCTCCCCTTCCCCAGCCCCCTCCACCAGGACATTAAGAACCACATTTTTTTTTATTGTCTTTGTAGTTTTGCCTTTTCCAGAATGCCATATAGTTGGAATCATACAGTATATAGCCCTTTCAGATTGACTTCTTTCACTTAGTACTATGCATTTAAGGTTCCTCCATGTCTTGATGGCTCATTTCTGGTTTAGCTCAGAATACTGTTCCATGGTCTGGATGGACCACAGTTTATTCATCTATTTACCTACTAAAGGACATCTTAGTTGTCCTTTTTTCATTCTTTTGCATTTAACTTATTTGTGTCTATATTTAAAGTGGGTTTCTTGAAGGCACCATAAAGGTGGGCATTGATCTTTTTTTTTCCAATCTGAAATATCATTTTTAATTTATTTTTTTTTGATATGATACCATCATATTGTTTTTTGCTCATTTCATATGGTCTTCCTTTTTTATCTTTTCTTCCCATTTTTTTTAGATTATCTGAGTATTTCTGTGATTTATTTTCACTTCTAATCTGCCTTGTTAGTTACACCTCTCTGGTTTTGTTTGGGTTAGTACTGTAGGTATTGTAATATATGTCTTTAATTTATCACAGCTGAACTTTAAAAAAATGAACAATATGCCACTTAAAATATAAGGACCTTAGAACAGTATTCTATTGGCTTCCTCCTGTCCTTTGTAAAAGCGTTATCATGCAATTTACTTGTACATATCTTTTAAACAGAAAAAACACATTGTCATTATTTTTGCTTAAACATGATCTCCCATTGCCATCTAGCTTATGTAGTATGCCTGTTCTTCTTTTGTCTTTTCCTGTGTACATAATGTGTTTATTCTCTGCCTGCTCTTAAAATTCTCTTTATTATTGGTTTTTGACACTTCATTGTTAAATTAGAATGTGCCTTAGTTTTTTGTTGTTGTTCTCGTTTTTCCCTTAAGGACTTTTTTAATCAATTGAGCTTGTGGCATTTTGTGTTTATATTTTTTGTCAAATTTGAGACCATTGATTTTTCAATATGATCACCTTCCTCCTCCTTCTCCATCTTCAGCTGCACTTGTATTAGACCACTTGATATCATTTCATAGGTTGTTGATTCTGTCCACAGATTTTTCCAGACTTGTTTCTGTCTCTGAGTCATTTTGGATAATTTCTATTGCTGTACATTCAAATTCATTGATGTTTCCTCTGTGTTACAGAATCTGCTGTTGACCCAGATAATGTAATTTTTACCCCACATATTTCATTTTTAATCTCCGGAAGTGTGATTTGAATTTTTAAAAATTTATTTCATTGTTCTCATCAAGCCCATGCTTTCTTTTACTTCCATGTATATGTGGAGCAAACTGATGACAATGCTCATTTAATTCTCATGTCTGTTATTATTTTTATTTTCTGTGTCAATTCATGGTCTGTGTGTACTGACTGTGTCCTCTTTTTTGTATGGGTCATATTTTCCTGCTCTTTTGTGTACATGGAAATTTTTTATTGGTTGCCGAACTTTGTGTTTTTAGATAATCAGGTGATGGATTTTTTTATATTCCTATATATGTATTTGAGGTTTTATCCTCAACTACAGTTACACTAGCAGAAATCTGTTATATTCTTTTTGAAATTGCTTTTATGATCTATTAGGGGACATTTAAAGCAGGCTTTAATATTGGGTTAATTTTGTGACACCATTAAGATGGAGAGTTTTACGTCTCTACCCAGTGTTCTCTGGATTACAGCGTCTTTTGTTTCTGTCTGAGGGGGACAGGGAGTATTTCTAGGCTTCTGTGATTTTCATGGGCATTTTTTCTCATCTTTTCCAATGGTTCTTTCCACAGCTGTGGGTAGTATGTATATGGCTATCAAGAATCAGTCATTTCAGCACTGAAAAAGTCCACCCTCTTTAGAACTCCTGAGCTTTTTCTCTGTGTGACTCCTCCAGTACTTTCTCCTACAGAATTTAACTACATTGGGTTTGTGAACTATCAACGTTGTCTCTTCCTCTCAGTGAGCAGGGCAGATTCTATATTATACATGTGCATATTTTTGTATTATATTCACATATATATATTTAAGGAAGCTTTTTTTAAAAAATCTTATAACTATGTTAATAAAACAAAATTATGGGGCACCTGAATGGCTCAGTCAGTTAAGCGTCAGACTCTTGGTTTCAGCTCAGGTCGTGATCTCAGGGCTGTGGGATGGAGCCCCGCGTCAGTCTCCGCACTCAGCACAGAGTCTGCTTGAGATTCTCTCTCCCTCTGCCCCTCCTGCTCATGCTTTCTCTCTCTCTCTCTCTAAAATAAATAAGTGAATCTTTTAAAGAATGATGATTCCTCTGATTACCTCAATTAAATTTCAAAAAATCACTCTGTGTATAACCACCCTGTGGGTGAATATTCTTATTTTCTCTATGTAATAAATGAGGGACTGATGCAGAGAGATGAAACTTTTGACCCAGGTCAAACTACTGGGAAGTGTGCAAGTGGCATTTGAAGCTCCTTAGCATCTGTGTAATTCTTCAAGTCCATACTGACGTAATACCAAGAGCCAGATTAGCTTCTAGGAAGACACCTCCCCACATTGTCTCTGTTGTCTAAGATACGAGAGTTTAGAGCTCAGATTTCTGACTCTACAGCCAGTGGCCTATTTTCTTTTCTACCTGTAGAAATCACTTAACTATGTTTCTCTGACCTTCTGCTGCTATGAGAGTCATCACATGAAAAACATAACTGTTAATACATTTTGGTAGATAAGAAATACCTTTATATGAAATTTTTGACATATTTGAGTGCATATTTACTTAAAGCAAATGGATTAATTTCAGCATTTTTCCAACATGCCACCTATTTTGAACAGCGATTGTGAGGTTATCTCAGGAAGAGACTTATGTTAATATACCTCCAGAAATCTGCTATTAGACATAGATACCTATAAGTTGCTTCCTATGGTGTCCAATCATGGGTTTATGATTAAACAAAATATGTTAAATATATCAATCATTACTACTGTTTAATACAACCAAATACTTCATGACAATAAAGCTTTTTGTTTTTGATTGTCACAATGTGAATTAAACCCCAAAGGAAAGAGAGAAGAGAATTGAGCAAATACGAAGTAAATTCACTATTACTGTCTCTGTCCTTCTTCAAGAAAGTAAGTAACTGTAAAGTTTTGGAATTAGCCTTCTGCACTGTGTATATCTAAACTCCATCCACAAATAGCAAGGTTTTGTAAAGAAAATTATTGCCTCAGAGCAATCTTTAATTTTAATTGTACTCATATAATCAGATCATAGTTTGCCTTTCTCTCCTGAAGAGGATTTGCTTCTAATCCAATTTTGTTCCTTGTTATTTTGTATTTGAAATCTGCCTTTAGGGGCGCCTGGGTGGCTCAGCCGTTGGGCGTCTGCCTTCGGCTCAGGTCATGATCCCAGGGTCCTGGGATCGAGCCCCGCATCGGGCTCCCTGCTCCGCGGGAAGCCTGCTTCTCCCTCTCCCACTCCCCCTGCTTGTGTTCCCTCTCTCGCTGTGTCTCTGTCAAGTAAATGGGTGAAATCTTGAAAAAAACAAAAAACAGAAATCTGCCTTTACTCCTAACTTTTGATTAAAAAATAATTTGAATCTCCAAAGTGTTGGTAATATTGCCTATCTTAACACAGATATAATAATGCCAGTGTCTCTAAGTGTCTCTCCTCTATTTAATAAATTAAATGTTGAACATTTTTCTAATTTTAATATGGCTAATAAATACTCCCAATTAATATATTACATTTGTCTTTCTGCAGTAAATCTGATATTGTTTATATGCAAAGTAAAATATAACAAAAGGAAAATTTAATTTTCCAAACTAGGAAAAATTTAGGAAGATATATTCTTATAGGAAGGAAAGATTTAAAGAGAATAAAGAGGAGCATATTTGTTGATTCTAGTTATCAAATCCAGGTCTTTTCTTTATCATTCAATCTATCTTATATCTTTTTCACCATTCCAGTTTACAGATGATAGACCCAGTATCACCAAGTACCAAAAGAATGAAGAGCTTGGTCACTTCTTAAATTTACCATCTATAATTAACAGAATAATATCTGTCTGCCATAAACTATGGATATCATATATTCTGTGATGTTATCTCATTTGTTAACTGTGCCTTCAAAGTGTGGATCATTTAACTACATTTGCCATGCTCATATAAATATGTAAATGCACATTAGTATCAACATTTAAAATATTTACTTAGGGGCGCCTGAGTGGCTCAGTTGGTTAAATGTCCAACTCTTGATTTCAGCTCAGGTCATGATCTCAGGATTGTGGGATCAAGCCCTGCACTGGGCTCTGCGCTGGTCACAGAGCCTGCTTAAGATTCTCTCTCTCCCTCTGCCTCTCTCTCTCTCTTTTTCTCTCTAAAAAAAATTACTTAAATTTGATTCATTATTTAATGTACATCTCATGGATATTACTTCAAGACAATAAATGTAAAGGTTAGCCTTCCCTTTTAATGGCAGCATAATATTCCTAGCATGGATATTCAATTTAGTTTTACTGGAGGAAAAGTCAAGTTGTTTCCAATATTTTTTACTATGAGCATTTCTGGAAGAAGTGTTTTCATACCCATTCATCTATTTACTGATGCTTTTTAAAATATAGCATATTATCCCCACATTAATGTATGGAATGGTTCATGTCACCTGTTCATTTTACTTAACCAACAGTCCTAATATTGTCAACTTTTATTGAATATATAATGTGTGAAAATTGTGTTAAATCACATGACAAATTTGCAACTCCATTTTTGTTGTTCCAGATACACAAAACAAAACATCCAGAATATGTACCTACCTTTTTCTACTTGAAATGATCTGTCACAAAAATTGTCATCTACATGTTATGTAAAGGGGAATCTACAGGACCATTTGTTTACATAAATACTAAGAAACCAAGATTATAATTATGTGGGTCCTTACCTTATAATCCAAACACAGGTATATACCTACTATTGAATTTGGGCAAACCCTATGACAGCTGAGAACAATATAGAAAATGGGAAGCTGGAAAACCTGTGAGTGAGCATGGGGTAGAAGACTAGTTCTGTAGGCTAACCCCACCAAAAATTCGCTGTATATTCCTGAGCAAGTCACACTGAAAAAAAACCACAGTTTTATTCTTTCTACAATTAAGGAATTGGGTTAAATGAATCTAAATTCCTTCATGGACCTTTAACATCCTATCCTACATTTTCACAGATTGCTTCAATAGAAGTATCCTTCCCTAATCTCTCAAATGAGTAGAAAGTACTTAAATTAATTTGCTAAGGCTGCCACAACTAAGTACCCAAAACTGGGCAACTTAAACAAACAAATCATTTTCTCACCTTCTAGAGGCTGGAAGTCCAGGAGTGAGGAAGGTATCGGCAGGGGTGTTCCTTCTGAGGCTGTCAAGTCAGATCTGTTCCAAGCCTCTCTCCTTGGCTTGTAGATGCTTATATTCTCCCTGTGTCTACACATGACATAGTCCTATACATGTCTGTGTCCAAATGTCCTCTTCTTATAAGGACACCAGTCACATTGGATTAGAGCTCACCTTCATGACCTCATTTTAACTTAATTATTTATGTGAAGACTATATCCAAATATGCTCACATTCTGAGGTGCTGGCGGTTAGGACTTCAATACATGACTTTTGTGGGGGACCCGATTCAGCCTATAACATCCACTGATCTACCATAACACATTTGTTACGTACCAGATGTTCAGATACATGAAGAGCATTTTTCTGTACTCTCTTTGTTTGCCTATTATGTAACGTTTGTCAAAACAACCTTATAATTATTCTAGCTATACAGCAGGTCTTGATACTCTGCATGTAAGGTCTTGATTCTCTTTTCAAGTGTATCTGAGCTATTCTTGTCTATTTAAAATTTTGTATTAATGGTTGAATCATTTAGCAATGTGGGGGATGTGGGCCATTTATTTATTTTTTAAGCTTTTATTTATTTATTTGACAGAGAGAGACACAGTGAGAGAGGGAACACAAGCAGGGGGAGTGGGAGAGAAAAAATCAGACTTTCTGTGGAGCAGGGAGCCCGATGTGGGGCTCGATCCCAGGACCCTGGCATCATGACCCGAGCTGAAGGCAGACGCTTAATGACCAGTCACCCAGGTGCCCAGATCTGGGCCATTTATGAGGAAAACTTTGGAAGTGAAAATTTCTGATTTTTCAAATTATATGAGATTAGGTTTGTATACATTTAGAGATACATTAAACCATGAGGATATTTCATCTAGAAATATTGAGAGTGAATATGACCAGTTAAATCAGTTTTTCATGGAATCACACATAGTGGGGAGAAATGAGGGATCTTGAAATCATCTTAGAGGAAGCAAAAGACAGCTCTGTTTATCTCAAGATAGGGTAGTAATAGAATTTACAACTCTAGGATTTATTCAGTTTGCAACTGTGCAACTGTGCAAGTTTAACTGAGAAGTTAAAATAATTCCCTGAATAATTGTCATACATGTTTGTGCTTAAGGGGAGCTATCTCCCATCTTGAACAATAATGCATATGCAGTTTGCCACAAAACATCTTTTGGGGGCATATTCTAGCAAAATTGTAGAATTTCTAAGCTATTTCTTACAAATGGCTTAATGTAATTTCCTTGTCATCTGTTATTTCTAGCTATCTACCCTCTTGCAAAAGTCCGTGCTATGTTTCCCTCTTTCCATGAGGCAATTGTTTCTCTATGTTTTTAACCTTTTTATTATATGATATCATGTTTAATGGATAGGTTGCTTTCTACAAATAATTTTGTCTTTGAGATCTTTTTAAAATTTTTGTTTTTGAGATTTTTGAGATTTTGGTTTTTGTTTGAATCATTATAGCCAGAGAGTATTTTCGCTTGAAAAGTCATGGCAGGGATAGAAATGACAGAAAGTTAAGTACTTTTTGAAAATCCAAGATTAAAAGCATATGACTCACAGTTTGATACTTTGTACAGATAAAAGTTGTTTTGTAACATGGAAATTGGTAGGGGTAGTGTGGGAAAGAGAGAGACTAGATAATTTAAAGATATATATTTTTAATTTTTATTAAGGCTATAAATCTTTCATTTGTGTGCTAAAAAGTTATAGTCTAAAACAACAAATCTCAGAGCAATATAGTACAGTAAGTATATAAATATACAAGTAAAAATGAGTAGTAGCTATTTTCAAAAATCTTGTGTCTTTCAATTCAAAACCGGTGTGTTTACAACATAAGTAAAAAGATACCAAATCATCTTAGTTTTATATTTGCATATAGATATGTGTGTGTCTAAAAATTATCATTCACCTAAAAACTATTGTTGCTGCTTCTGGAGCTGCTCTTTTGGTTGGTTGTAGCTCACCTCTATTTAGGGACAAAAGCCGCCTCCCATCAGGGATTTTTTGTGCCCCAACTCACAGTAATTCAGATTTTGCCTTTTTCTGATATTGTCTTCTATTCATATATTTTACTCCAGACCCTCTGAGCTGAAGACTGTGGCAGAGTATGATAAGCTGTTCAGGATGATATGTATCTGTTCACTCCTTCGTCAGCCCTCATTTATCATTATAGCTGCACTTGGCACTTGACATACATGTTCTAATTTAATCCCCTCAACAACAGTATGAAGCAAAAGTTCCTCCTCTTTCCTGCCCTACTTTTGATAAAAGTGAGATTTTCACTGATGAAGGGATTTCATAAAGAAACCTGCCTTATCACCATCACGATGTTAGCAGGTAGATTGATATAGGGAGTTTGCTCATTTCTACTGCCCTTCCCTTAAATGATTTTTGGAAGTTTCCTTTACACTGAACATCACTCCTCCTGTGTCTCTGTAAAATTTTATGCCGTCCAGTTTTAAGATTAAGTTTTTTAGTCTGTAATCTTCTGTGATTACCCACTGATTTATAGGAAATGGAATGAGTCAGCTTACATGTAAAATGACTGTAATTAATAAACTATTTTAACGTTTTCTTCAATGGACCTAGACAGACTTTAAAGTAAGAATAATTTAGATTTTTCACCATTTTGATATTTTTATTTGGGATTCTAGATTTCCCTATTTATTTTTGAAATGAGACACCATGATAATTCTTTTTGAAATATAGGTGTGAAAGTATGAACAGAAACTACATTTGAAAATAGTGTGGCAGAATTAATTGACTAGAAGAATTTGGAAGTTTGGACTAAAAGACACAAAGTTTTTGCTTGTTTGTTTGTTTTTCTGCCAGAGACTTGCTGTATCTTCATGGATACTTTAAGTATGTTGAACTTTATTTTTTCCGTTAGTCAAAACAGACTTTAAACTATTCGTATTTATAGTTATATCTTAACACTTGTAAGATTATTTAAAATAATAAAATTCACCTGGGGCGCCTGGGTGGCTCAGTTGGTTGAGCGACTGCCTTCGGCTCAGGTCATGATCCTGGAGTCCCGGGATCGAGTCCCGCATCTGGCTCTCTGCTCAGCAGGGGGTCTGCTTCTCCCTCTGACCCTCTTCCCTCTCGTGCTCTCTGTCTCTCATTCTCTCTCTCTCAAATAAATAGATAAAATCTTTAAAAAAAAATAAATAAATAAAATAAAATAATAAAATTCATAGTTATATGATCAGGATATTCTTCATTGTCAGTATCTGGACAGCTTATGAGATTTATCACTTCTTCCAGAGGAAATAGAAAGGCATTATTTTTCTCCACATTAAATGCTGTGTCCTGTGAAACCACAAGGAAATTGACCAATGGTAAATAATTCCTGTGTATCGCTGAATACCCTCTATTACATGTATCCACCTATCCCCTAGTCACTTAAGTGTAATGGTCAAATATTTTTTTAAAGAAGTGTAATTTTCAGGCGCCTGGGTGGCTCAGTCGTTAAGCTTCTGCCTTCAGCTCAGGTCATGATCCCAGGGTCCTGGGATCGAGCCCTGCATCGGGCTCCCTGCTCAGCGGGAAGCCTGCTTCTCCCTCTCCCACTCCCCCTGCTTGTGTTCCCTCTCTTGGTGTCTCTCTCTCTCTGTTGAAAAATAAATAAGATCTTTAAAAAAAAAAAAAAGTGTAATTTTCATGCTAAGAAAAGCAAGAAAACTGAATCTTAAAAAATGCTCACTTAAAACCAGTGAAGCCAAAAGGAATGGGCAACAAATATAAAGTAACAATGAATAAATGTAACAAATGGAAAATAGTTACAAATATGGTAGATACTCCTCCAGTGGTATAAATAAGCACTTTAAATATTCGACAGAAGAAGAGTTATAAATATATTCATACCAATAAGACATCTAAAAACTAATAAAATGTACATGATTAATCACCATAGAAATAACATCTATTTGGCTTTGAAGGTATAGAATTAAGTCTTATTTATACATTTAATTATTATACTGATATAAAAATTCACCTCAGTGAACTGAGGTAAATAAGACTGATGGACAGCTTTACATGTTAGTAGAGACTATATAATTGGGTTACATTATTTAGGATGAACCTATTTCAGGTTTCAAGTTTTCATTAGATATTAAAATTTCTAGTTTACTTCACAATTTCCCCGTTGTGAAGACAGTTTGACATTAAAAACTGTTCTTCTCACATCACCCTTAAGCACTTTCAGTACATAAAATGCTCCCCTAGCTGTTCACTTATCTAAATGTCCCATTTACATAATGCCCAAAATAAAATATATTGTTTTTATATACGTATGTGGCTTTTGTAACCTTTCTCCAGTAGAAGAAGCATCTATCATCTATCTATCTATCTATCTATCTATCTATCTATCTATCTATCTATCCATCTATTATCTATCTCATGCTGTGAGAATTTGTACTGCTCTAATTAGTGAATAATAAATAATACTACC
This sequence comes from Leptonychotes weddellii, assembly GCF_054177405.1. Lineage (NCBI taxonomy): Eukaryota > Metazoa > Chordata > Mammalia > Carnivora > Phocidae > Leptonychotes > Leptonychotes weddellii. The sequence goes on along the minus strand of NC_138381.1, from coordinate 6,256,629 downwards.
TTTTGAAATAAATATAATTTTTTCTATATGGCACATATGATTTGATAAAATTTGCATGAGAATGCAGAATATGGGAGAGTTGAAGATCCATTTGTCTGTGAGCTTTTTTAATTAAAATGTATCTTAAACCTTTACCAGATATCATATTGTAGACAATTCATGACTTTGACAGGATTTCTTCATTTTCTGTCCTGTATCACCTGAGTGCGGGGGGGCACAAAAGTCTTCTCAGGCTGCTTGTTGTGGCTGAGCTGCCCACCCCAGTGGCTCTGAATGGGAGAGTCTCAGACCCTGTGGCTAAATAGTTTCCCAGCTAATTGTTGCTGTGGATTCTCTGCTGGTCTGCATGTCAGTGGTGCCAAGCTTTCCTGATGTTGTCCTAGGAACTCTCATTTTATCCATGGGAGGAGTAAGCCTGTCTGAGCTGTCTTCTGTGCTTACACTGGACCCCAACTTCAGTCTGGGTCTCCTTTTTTTTTTTGTTGGGTGGGTCACATAAAGTGCCCTGCCACTTTGTTCTAAGCCAATTTGTGTTCTGCCTTTCAGAGACCTTCTTTGGTTATCTCTTGTATTATTTTCAGGGTCCATAGTTGTGTTGAGCAGGGTGAGTATAGAGAAATGGATCTATGCTATCCTGTCTGGGCCCAAGTCTGTCAGTTCTTTGCTGTAATATTCTTCCTCCAAAAAAACATATCGAAGGAGATACAATTTGTATGCATTTGTGTGTGTGTGTGTGGACACGTGCACATTCATAACAGGGCGTCTTATTTTAAATCACCCATTAATATTGCACCTATATAGCTTTTCATGATATTTCCAGTCGTTTTAAAACTACCTATGTTGATGAAATGCTATCTGCATCAAAAAAAGTTTACAGTAATTGTATCTTTCTATGAATGGGAAACTATTACCAAAATATTCTCTTATCCTACTTAACACTTTAATTTTGAAAATTACTTTCCTTTTCATATTACTCTGAATTCACCTTCTCCCACTTTGCTATCCATATGATCATGGATAGTTTGCTCAATTTTTACTGCTTCAGTTTATAACAGTATAAAATCAAGGCTTTGGAACCAGTGACACATGGGTAAAAATGCTACAGTCTCTCTATGTTGACTGTGTAATGTTGGGCAATAGGCTTTACCCCTCTACATCCCCATCTGTCATATTTGTCATATTTAAAGTAGAATTATGATAGAAACTATCACATAGGTTTCTATGATGAGTGAATATGTAAACAAGATTTTCATACCTGTTAGTGATGATGATGATTATTATTAATAGAAGAAAATTACTGTTAATTTTATTTTAAAGTTTGTTTTGTTTTAGTCAGCATCTGTGATAACCTAATAGTTATGATTTGTTGATCATTATATTTTAGTTGTTGATATATTTATATGAACCCACAAAAGAATTCGCTTCCCTACATATTACTTAAAGACGGGGTCGTATTTTATTTCAAATTAAGTCTGGTTTAATTTATTACCAGTGTTTAGAATGCACAATCTACTCATTCTTCATTTCTTTCTTTATTAATTAATTTTGGCAATAAAACCTTTGGCCTCTAAATTTAATAGACCCCAGTTCTGTGAATGGTGGACAAGGAGACTTATCTGCTCTGGTGCTCAGGTTGAAATTTAACTTGAACAGGAAAATGATGTCTAGTGGGGAGACACAGGGAAAAAATGAGCACATTTCAAGGAGTAATTCACAAAGTTGAGTACTAAATTACTAAATGTATAATAGGCATTGTGCTAATATGTTATTTTATATTTCTCAGAAAACTTTCATGGTGAGTGATATTGTTACTATGTGTTGAGCACTTATTCTCTTTTATATTCTCTATAAATTCCTGAAGAAGCTTGTATGAAGTACATCTTTGAGGTTAATAGTAATATTTCTCTTCAGTGCTTTCTCCCTCATTTGAGTTTCTTGAGAGCAGGATCCATGCCATTTTGATTTTTTTTTTCCTGGGCATATAGCCCACCATTCAACACATACTTGGTTAAACGAGTAAATGAATAAATTATATGACCTTTAAAAGTTAGAGAGACTATATCAATGGCCTTCCTAGTGAGAAGTCCTCACATAGACTATATTTTGTCTCCGTAAAATCAAACTACTATTGGTGAAATTGGGTTTAAATGGAGAGTCAACTTGTATTTTAAAATCAAGCACTGAGCTGTTCTATCTATGAGGATGTTTATTCATTCAATTGAGTTTGCAGCATAAGTGGGGAAAAAAGTATGGTGTGCATTTGAGAATCAATGTGTGTGTGTGTGTGTGTGCTTTTGGGAAAAATAGGGCTGTTATAGGTGGGTTGTTTTTTTGTTCTGTTTTTTTTTTTTGTTGTTTGCTTTTTAGAGAGGGAGGTTGAGGGGAGGGATAGAGGGAAAGGGAGAGAGAGAATCTTAAGCAGGCTCCATGCCCACCTACTCAGGGCTCGATCTCACAACCATGAAATCATGACCCGAGTCCAAAACAAGAGTTGGATGCTTGACCAACTGAGCCACCCAGATTCCCTGACTGATACAGGATTTTACTGAGAATAGAGGAAGGCTCTAAGTGGGGTTTCTTTGTTTGTTTGTTTTTGTTTATTGGGTCTAGAGTGGTTTTGATTTTAAAGTTTTTATTTTAGTTTTATACATAATTGGGTAATTTCAAAAAGTAGGATTTAATGTGTCCAGATTGGCGTATTTCTTTTTATGGGTTTTGTAGTAACATCAAAGAGCATATATGAATAATACTTTGATTTATTTCCAATAAAGCTTCCTGATACATTTACATCTCAAATGTCTGTGACATGTGTAATTATAGTTACTTCAGTGTCTATGTACACAGGTATTTTTGAAACACAAAACTTGATGAACACTTATTTTAACAAAAATATCAGTATATAATTATGCTTTAGGTAAGGAAGTCCCACATTAATAAGCATTTTATTCAGAGAATACATAGTAGTGTGTTCTTTAAGAAATGATACATTTTTGTATTTGTAAAGCTTTTTAGTTGTTCTTGAATTTCCATTATGAGAATATTATTTGTTTAAGGTTCTGTTTGCTGCTTTAAAAACTATTTTGCATGGGGATGATGACTTTTATGATGTATGAAAACTTGTAAACCTGTCACTCACTCTGGTAAAAATATAAGAATTTAAAAATCACAGAAATTAAATGAAATTGATTTAAATTAAATTGATTTAAAAATCAGTTCATAGATTTAACTATAAAACTTTTTTGCTTTGTTATTGACAAATAAAACTAGAGGTAAAATAGTTTAATCATTTATAAATTTTATAATAGGCTCCATTGCTTACTAATAAGCTTTGGTAAGATTTCTGATATTAGAGATAGCAGAGTTTATATGGGTGGAAAAGTTTTAAGCCATTTTATTAGCAGTACATATTTTGAAAATCTTCCTACTGGTTCTTTTTCCTGCTTATTAACATAAAAAGATATCCTCACATAGTTCTGGATTCATATAACTACAGAGGCAATACTAAGTAATTTACTTGGCCTTGCATTCTTTAAAGTCACCCAAGAAAATGTATTTTACATTAGGTAGCATTTAAGCTGTGTATTTCTAATTTTTCTTCCCTAGAGCATACAGTATTGTTCACAGCTAAGAAGTCAAATTTCTACTAATTAACCTCATGGTTTTAGAGTTTTCCTAGTATTACTAACCCTAAATCATAAGATGCAGTGACTTATTATTGGTATTTTGATAAGCATTACTAAAGACTTGACCCTTTAAGAAAAACAGAAAAGAAATATGCCACTGATGTATTATGTATTTTTCCAGAAATACGCAATATGAAAAACTATGATTATGATGAAAACTCTAAATTTCTTTTTTTTTTTTAAAGATTTTATTTATTTATTTATTTATTTATTTGACAGAGAGAGAGACAAGGACAGAGGGAACACAAGCAGGGGGAGCGGGAGAGGTTGAAGCAGGCTTCTCGCGGAGCAGGGAGCCTGATGCGGGGCTCGACCCCAGGATCCTGGGATCATGACCTGAGCCGAAGGCAGACGCTTAACGACTGAGCCACCCAGGCGCCCCAAAAACTCTAAATTTCTTTCTTTAACTTGTTCATTTTAGGTACAGATAATTATTTTTTAAAAGCAAAAGATGATAGAAATTGAGAAAATAAAATACAGTATAATAATGTACCTGAAGTAGAAAGTATGCCCTCTGTTAGATAAAAAATATATGGATAACACTAATGTATAAAGGAATTCTATTAGTAAAATTCTGTAGAAAAAATGAATCTCTACTCAGTATTTATATTTTCTAACTTACAGTTTCATCGCAAAAACTTATTTTTGCTTATATAAAATTATTTAAATATATATTTTTATTTTTATTTCTCTTTTTCCATCTATACATTTTAGATTCTTGAAATATTTCAACAGAATAAAACAAAAGACATGTACAGTTTATACATATCTATATATTTTTTAAAAAAACAATCTTTCATCATAGGTTTATAAGTTTTTCAAAAATAATAAAAATAGGGGCACCTGGGTGGCTCAGTTGGTTAAGCGACTGCCTTCGGCTCAGGTCATGATCCTGGAGTCCCGGGATCGAGTCCCGCATCGGGCTCCCTGCTCAGCAGGGAGTCTGCTTCTCCCTCTGACCCTCCTCCCTCTCATGCTCTCTGTCTCTCATTCGCTCTCTCAAATAAATAAATAAAATCTTTAAAAAAAATAAAAAATAAAAAAAATAATAAAAATATTTATAATTCTTAAATGTTTGTATTGAAGGCAAAAGTTTACTCGAAGTTGAATTCATCTCTTAGGAGATTACAAAAATGTTTTTCTTTTCCCTAGAATATGATGAATCTTAAATATCAGGATATATCAGGTTAAAAGATGACTTAACACACCACTATAGGATTATGGAATTTGTCTATTTTCTCAAATATAGTAAAGCCCCCCAAGAGGTTTTCAATCTCTACATATTTGGTGGAAGACTTTCCTGGAGCACAGATCTAAAAGTTGCTCCAATGTGGACTGTAGTCCAATAGTTCAAGGTCTAACTGTCCTCTAAAACCACAGCAGGAATTAATGTTCCAAATGTATATATTATGAAGTCGTTGGACATGTGTAAGCCACAAATTCAGTTCAGAATACAGGTCATGGGGGGTGGAGCTTATGATCTTTCTTTTTGGGGTTTGGTTTTTGGTTTTGTTTGTTTATTTTGTTTTGTTTTGTTTTCCCAGCAAGTTAGGGAGTAGAAATGGGAAAGCCCTTGGCTGTACTGACTCATGGCAATACCCCATTTGGGATCATAAAGTGGCAGTCTGTCCAACTGGCTGATGCACATCTCAGCAGTATGGTGGGCTTCCTTGAAGAAGAATAAGTCAGTGGGCAATACAAGGTTCTGCTAGTGTTTTCAAGTTCCTACACTATACTCAATTAGCAGTGATAGACTGAGGCTGCCTGCATGGAAGGAGTAACAGGCACAAAGCATCGGAATTGGAAGTAATGGACCAAGGGTCAACCGAAGGGTCTGGGTGGCACCATGGCATCTGCTGGGAAACTGTGTTGGCTCAGGCTGCAGCAGGTCACAGACACCCATCCACAGTGGCTCAGCCAAAAAGGATTTCTCTTTCCTACAAAGCAGCTTGTCAACTTACGCAGTCTCACATGTCCTCACTACCTCAGGATCCATCTCCATTTTTGCTTTTCAATAATTTGTGACTTTTATCCTCCATCACAAGATGGTTTTGCACCTCCAGGAGGAGAGGCAAAAATTCACAAATTCACACACACACACACACACACACACACACACACAGAGAGAGAGAGAGAGAGAGAGAGAAACAAACAAAAACTTGCGAAGTTTTTTAGAAGCTTTTCTAGTGACTTCTAGTAACTTCTTATCCAGACCTACCGTTCCATCATTTCTAGGTGCAAGTGATTCTGGAAACATTTTATTGTAGGGACAATGCTGCCCAAAACAAAAGTAGAATTTTATTGGTAAGAAATAAAGGGGAATGGGCATTTGGTGGGCAATCAGCAGTGTCTGTCCCAATCATATCAGGAGGCTGGAAGCCTGGTGGCCTCACTTGAGCCAGAAGTGACACTAGTCTACTAATATGCAATTAATTTGCATCAAAATGTATCCCTTGTCCACTCTATTCTGAGGAAATAAAATGTCCTTTTATTGTCTCATCCACATAGGAAATGAAGTTTCAATATAATTATTGTAAAATATAATCTTGTATTAGGAAAAAAATCTCAACATTAACTGATATTTTATATTCAGTAACATAAAATTCGTAAAATTAGTTTTATGTACCAGGCAGTTACATTTTTAAAATATAATAATAATTGATTGGAATGACTGCAAGAGGAGGGTCTATTATTAAAGAGATTTAAAAATTTAATGCAATAAGGGGCTTAATGATTGCCTGACATTTGAGAGGATTCCAATTTTCTGATCTTCCTATTTTCCTTTCTTCCAGTGATATAATATCAGTAGAGTATGATTCACCAAGACTCAATGTCTGAACGTATTAAGATGTTCTTTCACATTTAAAGCAACTGTGACAGCTGTCTGGCAATCATGAGGAATAATGATGCAGAAGACTTTCAAAAATGGCTTGGGCATCAACTGATGTCATTTGTCATCTCCAGATTTCATTCCTGCTAAAATGCCCATGAAAATTATAGGAATAAATTTATTTTGCCTGGAGTTATATATAGAGATAATTTCATACTTAGAAAAATGATATAAATTTATTGAAAGCATGTCAGAGAAAATGTACTTTATGAAGAAAACTATCAGAAAAAGAGCATTCGATCAAGAAAACTATCAGTTATGCAGTGTGGTGACCATTGCAAAATATGCATTATATCTCATTCGTAATCTCACTCTAATTTGCACCCATTTGTGGATGATGGATTAAACATTCTGGACCATAATTATTTTGGCTTAGATCCAAGAAATTCGAAGACACTCCAGCCACTAAGATTTTCCAGATTTAAAAAAAGGCATTATTTTTATTTTCTAAGTGTAAATAAAGCATAAGACTGTAGGTATTAAGATCATTAATAGTTCTGAGAATTTATATATTGAGCATAAAATTTAAGTGGCTTTCTTTATTTTATTATTCAAATGATTATTCATTAAAAAGTGCTTTTATTTAGCCTAAAGCTTTTCTTTGACCAGCATTATGTCATGGAAACACTTGCGTTAAAATGCTTTTTAGTTTCCAGGGAGCGATATATACTGGTGGCATTTCATTGGTAGTGTTAATTGCATATTGGCCTGGATGCTTAAATGCCAGATCCTATCTTGTGAGTTCTTTTGGGGTGGGTGATTCTACCTATACCTCCCAGTTTCAGAAATAGTTTCATCTAAGGGTCAAACTGAGGCTAAAACCAGGACCTGAGTCTTCGTGTTTCATTTGTTTCAAATCACTTTGTTTATATAGGGACTGGACTTAAACTCAACTTTGGGCTCCTCTAACATTCTGTTGGATTTTTAAGATATCTGTAAACTCTGACAAGTATGGTCCATTTTTCACATTTATGCTCCTTTGGGTAAAATTTCTATATTTTTTTATCAAATTCTCAAAAGAATGACCCATAAATATTAAAAATGACTGGTTCAGGGGCTCCTGGGTGGCTGAGTTGTTAAGCATCTGCCTTCGGCTCAGGTCATGATCCCAGGGTCCTGGGATCGAGCCCCACATCGGGTTCTCTGCTCGGCGGGAAGCCTGCTTCTCCCTCTCCCATTCTCCCTGCTTGTGTTCCCTCTCTCACTGTTAAAAAATAAACAACAACAACAAAAATGACTGGTTCAGGGGCATCTGCGTGGCACAGTTGGTTAAACCTCTGACTCTTGATTAGGCTCAGGTCATGATCTCAGGGTCCGGAGATCTAGCCCCATGTCAGGCTCCTTCTGAGCTCAGCACAAATTCCTCTTGAGACTCTTTCACCTTCCACCATCTCCCTCTGCCCCTCTGCTCCTCCCCCCCACCCCCAGCTCATGCATGGGGCACAAACATGCACGCGCTCTCTCTCTCAAAACAAAAAACAAAGAACAACTGCTCCAGACAAACTCCCTCAGTCAGTACAAGGCAGGGCAGGATTCGGAAGCAGATCTGAGTCACTCTTCAGGGCATTCACCATTAACCACACTACTTCTGATGTGGTGAACGTAATTTTTTTGTGGTGAAGGAATGTTATTCTCCTTTTTTTCCTGAGATGTAGTGAATATCTGTGTTTCTTAGACATGTTTGCAAGCTTGGGCTACATATAATAGACAAGAACATCTCTGAAAGAGGAAAAAACAAAGCAAATGAAATTTGAATGTTGGGAGTGTGTGTGTGTGTGTGTGTGTGTGTGTGAATGCACGTTGTATGGAAAGAGTGCTGGGCGCACTCAGTATTCTCTCGAATGAAGCTTTTGCTGTTCTCCTCTATCCCTGGGGATACTTGGTCCTCATGCTGCCCAAGACTCCCCATTACAGACAGGCAATTTTCCAAGGGAATGGAGGGGAGTACTTGCCTACTGCTATCTCCAGATGGCTTCAAAATAATCAAGAAAACAAGTCTACGCACAGAAATATCCAAAATGCCCACCTTCTGTCTGTCATGGATAGTCTCTCTCTTTCCATTCTGAAAAGGGGTACAAAATAAACATGTTTATATGAATGTCTGAACAGATCTTAGTACCATGATATTATAAACCAAGCGACATTTATTTCTGTGTACCCTTCTAAACCTTTTATGCAGTTTAAATGCAGTGGGTCTTCATTTAATACAAGCAGAGAAAAGACATAAATGGATATATACACAAATTTAAGCCTGCCCAGTGACAGTATAAATCACTTGTTATTTTACATTTTAATATGTAAGCCATCCCTTAAAGCTAGTTGTGTTTCTAAATAATTATAGACTCCACTTGAGTTACATATCCTGAGAATAAATGCTTTTTCTGAGATGGTCCCACTTGTGCTTGCCTGAGAAGCGCTGTAGAATCCTAGTCAGTAGTCTTGCCTCAGTTCTTCTTCCTGTGATTCCAATTACTCATACGCTGTTGACCACTGTTTTTGTCATTTAAATCTGCAGCTGACATGACTATGCAGATGAGATATTTTTACATGCAGCACATGCGCCTTTTTAAAGTGCACTGCATACAGCTTTCTGGAGAGAAATTAAGTCTGTTCACTCACTTTCACATTCTTGATATGTGCAGGAAAAATGCATTGAAAATAAAGTGTTCTATAAAGCGTAACTAGTTTTAATTTTTAAAAAGTTTTAGGGAAAATGATTCATTGTTTAAATCAACTGATTTATAATATGTCATAGCTAAAATTGAGTTCAGCAATCTATATACACACAGTGAGGAGATTTTAACCAAAAATTGATAATACAGAAGAAAATATAGGCTGCGTATTAGCTTGGGCTGCCATAATAAAATACCATAGATTAGGTGCCCTGAAAAATAGACATTTATTTCTCACTGTTCTGGAGGCTGGGAAGTGGGAAATCAAAATGCCAATGAGTGCTGTCTCCTGGCTTGTAGAAGGAAACCTGGCTAGACCCCCACGGGGCAGAGAGCGAAAGAACTCTGGTCTTTCTCCAAAGGACAGTGGCACCAGGGGGCGCCCACCCTTATGACTTCATCTACGCCTAACTACTTCTCAAAGGCGCCACCGCCAAACAGCATCGTATTAGCCGTTAGGCTAAAATATATGAATGTGGGGGGTGGGGTCACACATATTCAGTCCATATGAGGCTGTTAAATATCTAGGTCAATCTATCTCTTTTCTTCCTCAGGTACTTTACATTATGAAATGATAGCATTCATTATTTAAGGATTCTCTCTTTAGAGGGAGAATGGAAGTCATCTTTCTCTCCTGTGCCCATATTATCTGTTTATAATTTTATCCTTACAATTATTTCATATATAATATCAAATGTCCATTCAATCCCAGTGGCACAGAGATCACTGTATGTCAGGTAGGCACGCAGACCTCACTATGCCTGCCTCCTGGTGTTCACACTCTCTTCTCAAGTGTGGGTGGAACCTGGAACTTGCTTCCAATCACCAGAATAGGGTAAAGGTGATGAGATGTATGTAGGACTCTATAGTGAGCAGACTGATTGTCTTTTCCTGACTTGTTTTGAAGAAGAAAACAGCCATGAATCTTAACAACTACATGCAAATAATTTGTGTCGACAGCCTGAAGGAACTTGCACCTGAATCCTCCCCCAGTTTAGCCTCTCATCAAATCAAAGCCCTGGCTGCCACCCGGATGCAGCTTAGTGAGAACCCAGCTAAGCCATGCCCAGATTCCTGACCCATGGAAACTGCTAGATGAGAAATGAGCATTGCTTTAAGCTGGTAAATTTATGGCAGTGGTTAAACAGCAATAGGAAACTATTATATACACAATTCATTATACCATTTTCAGTAGAAGAAACCATCACTAGATAGCTCGATGGCAGTCCCAAGAAAAAGACGAGTAAATTGATTAAAAAAAAAAAAAAGATAAAAATCTCCATCTAACCTCAGGCTAAAACATTTATCATGTGTCACAATCATTGTTTCTCTTTAACCCTAGTTGCCTCCAAGTGACAGAGAAAGCTGTTCTTTCCAGGTGGAATCTTTAATTCACCGTGGTGGGTGGCGATTGTCGTATCTGCAGCAGTTTCTGGGAAAGGCATAGCAGAGGTAAAACCCAAGAGTTGAGGGCGGCTCTCTCTTGCAGTATCCACTGTGAGGCAGTCAGGACTCCCTCCCTCACACTGGCTTCAGCCCTCCGCCTCCTTCCACAGTCCTGCAACTTCCCTAAAGATAGCGGAGATGCTTAGGGACAAACGCTCAGTAATAACAGTCTTTAAGTGTTCTGCGGAATAAATATATTTAGGAAACATGATAAACTGCATATATCTATAAACTTGATGAGTGTTTTGTACTGGATCTCCTATGAAGGAAGGAAGGCAGGGCACTCAGTGGCTTTATGTCATAAACGAAATGACAATGACACATAGCTTTAAGATAAGATGATTTTTTTTGTGATTTGACATTTCTTAGAAAAAGGGAAAAGAGTCAACCTGCAGAGAGGATAATCTCTCATTTATTTTTCAACAGAAAATTATGCTGCTTCAGAAGGGTCCCGAATATCAATCTATATATCAAGTTTTAATATAGGAGGTTCTTTAAAAAAATAACAGTGCTATATTAGTTTCAGGTGTACAATATATGAGGTTCTTAAAAGAGCAAAATAAAAGTGCTCCCCCGCTTTCCTGAAATGCCATTTCCTTTTCTGTCCTGCAGTGTTAAGTTTCTGTAATTATCCCTCCTGAGTGAGGTGTGGCATCAGGCTGGATGAAGGGAATTCTTTCCCTCCTGACTGCCTCCAGGTCAGTCAGGAGCTCTAAAGGGAAGGACATTTTAAAAGCAAGAACTTCAGTAATTTAAGATATTTTACAAAAAAAAAAAAAATTTAAGATATTTTACAACATATTGCATAAGAATGTATTCAAATATATTAAGACCAGACTCATTGCCATAGAATATATGCAGAGATGATTTATGACTGTGCTTTTGTATCACTGTTGAGGACAAAGGCACGGTCTCTTTCTGTCAATCGCTGGTGTTCGTTATCAATCACAAAAGCAACTACCAACCAGGCTCTGAAGAAGAACAGAAATGAAAGACAGAAAACAAATGGAAGAGAAATGTTGTTTCACTTGCTTCTTCCCTGCCAGGTATATATGTACTTTGAAAAGTCATCATACTGTATCAAAGTTGACTGGTGTAGTAGGAAATTAAGTTGCTTCTCTTTGGGTCACATTGGGTAGGCTATGGTTCTTCCCAGAAAACCGTTACATCTTGTTGTTACTCCTGCTCTCCTAATCATCTGCCCAGGAATCTGTGCTGCATAATAACTGTATGCAAAAATCAGAACATATGGTGCAGAAAACTAATCACTATATCAATATTTCACTTTGTTGTCAGTGATGGAATCTTTGTGGCAATTCTACAACTGTAGCTAAGTAGCAATGCCAGCATGTTAAATACCGTCAGTAGTGATATGCCTACTCTACTGAGCTCGGTCTTACGGCCATGTCTTAGGGAGTTGTGCTTTTGCTGTATTTATGAAGCAGTCTAACCTCTAGAGGGGTGCTAACTGACCTCTTAAACAGTCATCCTTCATCATGATCAAGCCTAATTAGGAGCCAGATGCTCCCATGGTTTGCACACCATGGATCTACAACTTAAAGGAAAACCTGCTCAAAATCCAGGCTGTAAATGAAAAATATTACTTAGAGTAAGAGTACACTTGTCACTCAAACAAAGCTGTCCAGCAGACAGATAGTCGAAATATGGGTACAGATGAACACTGGGTGGTGGTGGTGATGGTGAAGAAGAATGATGATGATGGTGATGTACCTGTTAACATTTACTGAAGACTCAGTATATTCTACACAGTATATAGTATAGAATGGTGTATACACTTTCAGCAAAGATTATCTCATTAAACACTTAAAAAAATTTACCGACAGGCATTTTGATCAGCATCTGTTTAACAGGTGAGAAGACTAAAGCAAGGAGTTTTAAATGTCTGACCCCACATCAATCCACCAAGTGAATTGCAAAAGTGGTGTTTAAATACAGTTATTCTGAAACGAGATCCAGTGCTACTAAACAATATTCTGCGCTCATCGAATCAGTGTGACTATATTTACCAGCAACGTGCTGCATTTTATCCCATTGAGAGAATGTTCTGTAGGTCATAACTGACACGATTTGGAGAGAATAATGAAAATGTATGTAATTTTGATCCAGAAATTCTCTTTGTGGACATTTTTCCAACATATATTTTTGTGTGTGTGTGTACACAAGTCTGTGAACATTTTTCCAACATATATTTGTGTGTGTGTGTGTGTACATAAGTCCGTGTGGCATGGTCATAGTAAGAGACTGAAGACAATATACAATTCTATCAGATAATTATGATAAATCAGCATGGCGAAATACAACACAACCATTCACAAGAATAAGGTAAACCTATTAATTCAGATACAGTGAGATTGCTATGATATATTATTGAAGTCAGAAGTCAAGGTGTAAAACAATGCTGAAGTAATGTGCTGTTAGATAGAATACATGCCAAGAACAGCAAAAAATACGGGACGGATAAGAATTTAAGATAGCAATTCAGGGTCTTAGAGTCTAATATGAGAGGGAGACTGATTTTTATATTCTTCTTCATTGGCTTTTGAATTTCTTATATAGACAAACTATGGTAATGAAAATCAAGCACACGAGCTTAACAGGTAAATTTGCAGAAAGGAAAGCTGAACAGGTGCACAGGTTCACCTGCAGTAATCATTTGCTCAAAGGCGGACTCACCCTCCTCATCTTAATGCTGTCGGTGTTATCCGAGAATAGAGGCTGACAGGACGCGTCTGAGGTGGCAGGTACAGGACAGCCGGCTGAGAGGCTGGTTGGAAGAGTTCTGCCACTCAACCCGTTCCTTCTGGAACAATATCCTCTCCACCGATTTTCTGCTATGGCTCCTAGCTGACTCTCACCTCTATTTCCCTCCAAGGCCTGGAATACTTTGTAGTCATGTCAAGTGCAGAAAATGAAGGGAATTGTTTAACACATGACCCCATGGATAGTGGCAGAGATGGAATTAAACTGCTGGCTTCCTGATGTCAAATCAGTTCCATTTTACACTATATATGGGAGAAGGTATGTTTCACTTCCAGGAATCGGGCGAGGAGAGACTGGGGAGGGACATAGCAGCACAGAGCATGCTGAACGCAAACAAATAAAGCGATGTGCCGAATGTGATGCTGTGGTCCGTGTTCCCCGTAGAATTTTCTGGACATAAAACTGCTTTCAACACAGAACATAATTCTAGCTAAAGGTGCCCCAGGCTTTTAGTGGTACTTGGTGCACTTTGATGGTGCCTGAATAAAATGTGCTAATAAGTTTGTGAGTGCACAGAATCCATCACCACAATGACAGGTTTCAGCATTTATTGTTTGAAACAAGCTGAGGGATACATTTTCAGGCCTCGCTCAGTGCAGCTCTGGTAAGGGGAACTTTCAGACAGAAGGCCACACATTTTGGCTTTTATAATGAGCTCCCTAACCTGGATTGACAAGTCTCCGTTTGTGAAGTATGTGAGATACATAACTGGGACTTCATGCTTGCGAAAGGTAGGATATGACTAAAATTTCCCCGTGCAGATAATTGCCTGGGCCTCTACTCTCCTTATCTTCCTCTGGTTCTGAAAGGGGGTCCCATTTCACGGACACACATGTGCACACAATGCATGCACACACACACACAAATAATACTACGTAATATTTATATATATAATATGTATTTATAACTATATATTTTTATTAAACAAACATTGAGTCTGGAGGCACAAGATCTTTTTTCTTTCTAGATTCCATCAAATTCTCTCATCACAGAGAAGTTAGTGAATTTTCTAACACAGTTTTCGTAAATGTAGAATAGCATTACCTTATTTGAGGATTTTTGGGAAGTTGCATGTGGGCACACACATTCCTTGCACACCTATTGGCGAATCAGTGGATGTTAAATATGCTTGTTTTTATTTGTGCCCCATTCCCCTCCTTCTTGAGGGTACGATAGGTACCATAATTAACTTTGTAGATGGGCACTGTTGATAAAGTATGGCAAACTCGGACATGTTGCCATAATCTGCTGTTGAGGATGACGCTGAAGTAAATATGCTAAGGAATCTAGAAAAGAAAGAATGCCAAAACAGTGTGGATCGAAATGTGACCTCAGGCCTACACTCTGAACAGAAAGAAAGGGAAAATAACAGTAAGTAAAAGGCAAAGGAAGTTGCTCTATTCCTTTTGTTTCTGTCTGTACTATGCTCTTTCATATGCCTCCTGCTTCTAGGTCAAGACTAATAAAATTCACACTTTTAAACTACATTATACGTTAAAAGAATTGGCCTGAGAATATATCTACCATTTGTAAAAAAAAAAAAATATATATATATGTGTGTATATATATATATGTGTGTGTGTATATATATATATGACTGTCTGCACTTAATTATAAAATTTTAACCCTTTAAATCCCTTTCTAGGTTTTTTTTTCTCCCAAAAATTTTATTGGGGGAAAACTATAAAGCATTTACAGTACAATGTTTACAGTCACAATTTGTAGTGAACTAATTCCCCAAAATATATTACAACTCAAGTTGACTTATCTTGTTACATTCAAAAACCTACTTCTGTCAAAGTAGTCCAGAGTACATACGTACATAGTGCTCCAACTGTACCTACATACAAACAGACTAAAGCTACTGCTCATTCCTTTCTAGTGTTTTTTTTAATTTCTTGATGCCTTGACAGTATAATATGGATAATGCAGAATATAGAATCACCAATCAATTCTGTTTTTCCTTTGCTCTTTGTAATATAGAATGGTGATGTTATTTCAATAAGATTATTTCTTAGAATAAAATATTCCATCATCCAATTTAACTTGAAAAATCTCATTATAAAATGAATTGTTTTTAAAATATATATATATATTTTAAGATTTTAATTATTTATTTGACAGAGAGAGACACAGCGAGAGAGGGAACACAAGCAGGGGGAGTGGGAGAGGAAGAAGCAGGCTTCCCCTCAAGGAGGGAGCCTGATGTGGGACTCGATCCCAGGACCCTGGGATCATGACCTAAGCCGAAGGCAGACGCTTAACGACTGAACCGCCCAGGCGCCCCGTATATATTTTAAGATTTTATTTATTTGAGGGAGAGAGAAAGAGATCACAAGAGACGGGGAAGTTCAGAGAGAGAGGTAGACTCCCTGCTGAGCAGGGAGCCCAGTGTGGGACTCAGTCTTGGGACTCTGGGATCATGACCTGAGTTGAAGGCAGATTCCTAACCAACTGAGCCACCCAGGCACCCTAAAATATATTTTAATATAATTTATCATTAATATTTAATGCCTCTTACTTAACAATGTTATTCTGACTAGAGGGACTTTCCTAGTATATGGTTGTGTCTATTGTATTTGGTAGAATTGTGAATTTTCAAATATATGTGTACACACACATATGATTAGGGATACTAAAATTTTTTTATTAAAATTTTTGAGTCCAACAGGGGAAGCACTGTTTTAATTAAAAAAACATAATAGCAGCTACGTCAGGCTAAATCTATATTAAATTCTTCAACAGAATCAGTTCAATAACAGTTTAACTTGTAATCAACCTCCTTCTATGCTGACAGAAACCAGAGCAACCAACTACATCTTATAAAAGGCAACTTTTTCTAAGTTACCCTGATCATTTGCTTTCCTGAATGCATTTTCCCTATAAGTAGCTAAAACAACTCCCATCTGGTTTATTACTGAAAATGAATCCATAGCTTCTTCTTTACCCAAGAATTTAGAGAAGTTATAAGAAATACCTATATAGATCATGTCCTATAAAAAAGAATAGCCAATATTATTTTCCTCCTGAGCTATATCAGGTAGAGGCACTGGTTTTGTTAGACAGATAATATTATAGATGCAAACATTTTATTATTTACTATATTTGTCAATATAACAAACTACAGGGAATTTCTAAAGTGGAGAACAATGGATTTTAATGACTCCTAATTTCAATCCTCTGCCATAGTATATAAAAGATAGTAGCCATGAGACTTTTCTAGGCATTTATACAAACATTGTCCTTTTGAAGCTTAGCTAATGTATAGAAGTTAAAAGGTTTTGCCACTTGTGAAAATTATACCTGTTTGGTTTCTTCAATCCCAGTGTTTCAACTGAACTTCCTAATTTAAAAAATAGAAAACTGTATTTCTTATTGATTTTAAAGACACCTTCAAGGAAATATGAGCTGGATCTCATAAAATAAATGGAATTTTAAAGCTTCCCTAGAGAATCCAGAGATAAAGTTACAGTAGTTACACAATAACCATGTGATTTCTTTTCAAAAGATAATCCCGTAGCATTTTGCAAAGTGTTTCTTTTTCACTTTCTTTGCCTCTTCCTTGGAAACCTTTTGTTTCCCTTTCTCTTACTGATGCCCTGTTGTTTCTTACCTGGAGGATCATTGACCTTCTCTTAGTCTCCTCCCTCTTTTTAATGTCACCTCTTCCAATTCATTGAATACTTACTTTCCCCAAAATTCGGATTTATTTTCTTACTTTCTTACCTGAGAGGAAGACTTTAGAAACTTCACTTTCTCCAGAAAAACACTGAACCACTAGAATTTGTCATTGAAATATTTAGCAAAATGTACTACTTCCCCATCTGATCTTTTTTCCTGTGTGTGTCTGTTCACCTATCCAGTTCAGGTCCACTGCCTTCCTTAAATATCACCAATGTGTGAGGCAGTACTCATAGACAGGTTCTGGGGGATGTAGAGACGAGCAGGGCAAGAGCCTTGCTCTTGAGAAGCATGAAGTCTAGACCAGGGATCAGAGTGGAAAGAGAAATGCAGACTCCTGCTGAAGCACAGAGGAAAGACATTTCTACAATAGATGCGTGCCATCAACATCCTTGTCAACCCTTATGGTGGACTTTTAATAAACCACTTACATCTTCTTATCCCTTCCAATCAAACAGTACCAGATCTCAGGAAAGGATCTGATGAGTTTGCTGTGTGTGAGTGTGAATTTTGTGAAGGCAACCTGTCCTCTAATGTTTGCATCTTATACTTTTCCTGATTGCTGAATAAATTGGCTCTACTAAACAAATTTTCTAACGAGTTTACCAGTGAAAGAAATATTTATAAAGAGAGAAAGACTGTGAGGGTCAACTACTATGTTTTACTACTTTTTATGTGGGCTTATGGAAATTCATAATGACCACACAAATGAGAACAAACAGAAGCTATAATTTCAGAGCTGATATAGCAAGGAACCAGACACAATCATTTGCATTTGGTAGAGACACAAAGTGGGCAAAGCATGGGAAAGCTTTATAGTAGAGAAAAGGGGAGGCTTCAGATTTGCTCTAATTGGAGGATGTTGCATCGGGATGTTGGAGGCAGGACCCCTGTCATTGATTTGAGGAACATACTTAGCTTTCTCTGATTGGTCATGAGTTGGAAGCAGGGCAGGTAGGGGAACTGTCAACATAGAGAATTTGCTAGTCATTGACCAAATCTTGACCAAGTCCTGATCTCTTTGTGACAATTGCCACAAAACTGTAGTTAGATCTGTCAGGCCAGTTGCTACTAAAGTTGTGGGTCAAAGTTCTCTTTGCTATATATGTTCTGCCAATTGTCCACTTGTATATTCACGCTCCCAGACTGGAGTTGGAATACACTGGCAAGTTAAAAGTTAATTTTGTATTCCTGTTATCACATAGTGAAATTTTAACAAAAAAAAATTACTTGGTGAACTAATTAATAAATAATTCTTCAACTATCTGACTTTGGCTATATTAGCATGAGGTTCTGATCAAGCATGACACCCTTATTAACTGAGCTGTTTCAAGGAGAGATGCAAATTAATCTCTGTGTTGAAGAGCAGTAGTACTTTGTCAAGTCAAATGTGGAAATGTTTTCAATTTCATAGAGAACAAATGTGAAATCACAGTAATTCAAAGAACATTTTTGCAGTCTGGTCCTGGAAGTGCGATGCTAACGTAGAGTGAGTTATTTAATAGGTCTGTGATTGTGCCTCAGCTGGATCATCTTAATGGCAGGTCTTCAATATGCTTTGTTCATTATCTCTCAGGTGCAGATTTATGTTATTCACACATAATTACAGGAATAATGAAAAAACTGAAGTGTAAATGTGTGTTAAACTGAGAAGTATTACTCTTTTCAATATTGATTGGACATTCATGTACCTACTTTGTGTAACTCCCTGTAAGAAATCACATTAAGTCGGTGGCGCCTGGGTGGCTCAGTCGTTAAGCGTCTGCCTTCGGCTCAGGTCATGATCCCAGGCTCCTGGGATCGAGCCCCGCATCAGGCTCCCTGGTCTGCGGGAAGCCTGCTTCTCCCCCTCCCACTCCCCCTGCTTGTGTTCTCTCTCTCGCTGTGTATCTCTCTCTGTCAAATAAATAAAATCTAAAAAAAAAAAAAAAAAGAAATTACATTAAGTCAAAGCAAAATCAGAATTTGCTTTGAGAACATGTCAATATATCAGATATGTCCCAGATACCTGTTTCCTAGAACAAAGATACTCTGATGAACCCATCTCTAAGTGGACAGTGGTTTTCTTGGGCCAGAATAAATTTCCTCTTGGACTCTGCTTCTAAGTTCAACACTTGCTTAAATGATTTTTATTTTTTTACAGATTCCTCCCATTACAAACTTTTTATTGTCAAAATCTTTTTTTATTAAACTTATTTTATTTATTTTTTTATTATGTTATGTTAATCACCATACATTACATCATTAGTTTTTGATGTAGTGTACCATGATTCATTGTTTGCGTATAACACCCAGTGCTCCATGCAGAACGTGCCCCCTTTAATACCCATCACCAGGCTAACCCATCCTCCCACCCCCCTCCCCTCTAGAACCCTCAGTTTGTTTTTCAGAGTCCATAGTCTGTCATTGTTCATCTCCCCTTCTGATTTCCCCTCCTTCATTCTTCCCCTCCTGCTATCTTCTTCATTTTTTTTTTTAACATATAATGTATTATTTGCTTCAAGGTACAGATCTGTGATTCAACAGTCTTGCACAATTCACAGCGCTCACCATAGCACATACCCTCTCCAATGTCTATCACCCA
>NC_138381.1:6210907-6236392 GCF_054177405.1 Leptonychotes weddellii | reverse complement strand
CATAGATATTTACAATTGTTAGATCTTCTTGCTGGATAGACCCTTTAAGTAGGATATAATGTCCTTCCTCATCTCTTATTACAGTCTTTGTTTTAAAATCTAATTTGTCTGATATAAGGATTGCCACCCCAGCTTTCTTTTGGTGTCCATTAGCATGGTAAATTGTTTTCCACCCCTTCCCTTTCAATCTTGGGGTGTCTTTGGTTCTAAAATGAGTCTCTTGCAGACCGCATATCAATGGGTCTTGTTTTTTTATCCAATCTGATAGCCTTTGTCTTTTGATTGGGGCATTTAACCCATTTACATTCAGGGTAACTATTGAAAGATATGAATTTAGTGCCATTGTATTGCCTGTAATGTGACTGTTACTGTATATTGTCTGTGTTCCTTTCTGGTCTGTGTTGCTTTTAGGCTCTCTCTTTGCTTAGAGGTCCCCTTTCAATATTTCTTGTAGGGCTGGTTTCGTTTATTAAGCTTATTTTAATTTATTTTTTTAAGATTTCATTTATTTATTTGATCACTCTCTATCAAATAAATGAAATCTTAAAAAATAAAATTTGTTTTAGATTACTATCATTCAGGTGGCAATGGAACACTTGTAGGTAAGTTACATACACCTGCTTTGATTTTTTCACTTCTCTACCCTGTTTCCATGTTTCATTCTACCATTCTTAATACTTTTCCATAGTTTTAGAGATAAACTTCTTGAAAACTGTCTAAAATCACCTGTTTCTACTGCTGTCAGCCTTTGATTTGCCATTTGTCCCAAGTCTGTTATATTTTATTGTTGTTAAAGTCACAGAGGAATTTTTCATGGGTATGTCTATGAGACAGATTTTGGTACTAATTTTGCTTGACATTGCTGAACACTTGATTCCTCTGAAGACCTCTTATCTCACTCTATGCACAGCGGTAGCAGGTTTCATGTATGAGAAAGAGCCTTATTCTTTAAATTACAGGAACTGGAATGAATAAAGGAAGACTTTGTATATGGAATGTGGGCTATCCTGTCTCCAAAGCTCATTAACATTTGTAGCCCTGAGGGGCTGGAGATAATATAACCAGACAAAAAGAGGGAAGGAAGGAAAGAAAGAAAGGGAGGGAAGGAGGGACGGAGGAAGGAAAGAAGGAAAGAGAAGAAGGGGAGATTCACAGAAGTTTCAGAATATTCCTCCTAGATTTTTTCCTGGAAGGTTAAGCTAAATAAGAAGACTGACTCTAGGGTTGGTGGCTCCAGCAGTGATTAGAAATGTTTCCCATAGACAGGTGTGGGGAAGAAATGGTAGAGGATTCCATAGTGGTTTCTTTCCAAGGAATAGAGATAGGAAATCTGATGGGGTGTTACAAAAATGCAGGAGGGCTGAATCCTATGAGTTGTATATTTAAATAAATACTTGAGTAATATACAAATTCCCGAGTAGTCAAGAAAATATAAATTAAAATAACAATGAGACCATTTCCCACTTCTTTGACTGAGAATAATTAAAAAAGGAATATATTGCCAAGGGGGATGTCAGCACTATGGTGTTCTGATACATTATCTTGGAAATGTAAATTGTTACACTTTGTAAATAGTTCTTCAATAATACATTTTACAACTAAAAGTGTATTTATTTCAACCCAAAATTCCACTCCTGGGAATCTATCCTATATAAATATTAGCCCATGTACTTAAAGATCTGTGTGCCAAAACATTATTTATAGTGGCAAATAGAATCAAATTAATACCCATCATGGGAGAATAGCTGAATAAATGACGACACATCTATTGATAATATTCAAAATATAAAAACAAGTAAAGGAATATAAATTTATGTAAATATGTCAAAATTAAGTATATGTATTTTTATTAAATAAGAAGTGTATGACAAAACTCCTTATCAGATGATATGTTAGTGCAAATTATTCACCAAATCATTTCAATAATCTCTAATATATTTATAGATTTAAAAATTTTTTTAAAGATTTATTTATTTGAGAGAGAGAGCAGGTGTACGTGCAGGTGGGGATGGTAAGAGGGAGAGGGAGAGAGAGAATCTCAAGCCGACTCTGCACTGAGCTCAGAGCCCACCACAGGGTGTGATCTTAGGACCCTGAGAGCACGACCTGAGCCAAAATCCAAGAGTCAGATGCTTAACCGACTGCACGACCCAGTCGACCCTATTTGTAGATTTTTTAAAAATACATTGTTTGACTATTTATTTGAGGTGAATGTCCTTAATTAAATACTTCTCTATATTGGGCTACAATCTGATATATGAAACTGCACTCACTTTTTCCATGATGCGACAGTAAATTGGTTATCATTTGTTAGCCTCTCAAAATCAATGAAGATTCTTTCATCTTCTAACTTAACAACTGTATTAAAATAGTTTGACCCTTTGGTGATGTAACTTACATATTTATACATCCATTATTAACCTATTCACAAATAGTTAATAGGAGCGTCCATTTACCTGCATAAAGCATATATATGGTGAAATGTAAGAGAGCAGACTCTTGCCAAGCCACACTTCTACCCTTAACTTTGAGTGAGCCCTCTGCTTCTATTTCTTTATATGCACAATGAAGATGACAGCCTACTTTCATGGTTTTCAAGATAATTTAACTTCAGCATGGTGCCTGGCTCAGGCCACATTAACTTGGTATTCATGCTTGTGTTGGGTGGGCTATCGGTATATTTTAGTAACCTCTCCAAAGACCTCTTCTTTGGAGAATGGAATTTAATAGGGACACATCATCTCTGGCTCCCGTGGCAACTTCCAAATATAGGAGAGTCTCCCATGCCCAGAAGGCTTACACCCCCCACTCACTTGCTTTCGCATTCCCGTTTGTCTTTCTTAGAAGTCCAGCAGGCAGTTTCAGTGAAACACCCCATGAGGGGTAACTCCAGGGACCACTGACCCATGGTGGGTGCCTCTGTTTTAGGGGGATACCTGGGCAATTGCCCACTGTGGTGCCAGCACACTGTTAGACTCACTGTCTCCGAACCTGAGACCTTGGTGCATTCTGCACAGGGGGAACTTGAGACCCAGGTGGCTGCATGGGGCACATGGTGGGTTGATGGTCAGATATGGGATCTTGAAAGAGGGACTAAGTAAGCACTGGATGTGTGGGGGAAACTGAGGACCAGTCAGACTAAAAGTTTAAACATTGTAACTGACTTTTCAGCTGCCCTGAAATTCTCTGCTGGAAAAATCCATAGTATGGTAAAAAAGAATTTGGAAATTACATTTCCTGTCTGCCTATCTGTCTGTCTATCTATCTATCATCTCCTATCTACCTGTCTATGTGTACCCTTATATAGGTGTATAAACAATACATGTGAAAAGAGCATCATTCATTCAGTATAATTAAATTTCAAGCAATTTTCATTTTCTTCATAATAAATTTCAGAAAATTTACTTTTTTCCATAAGCACAGATGGTTTGTATGATATCAAAGAACACAACTGTTACGGAACTCAAAAGCCCAGTCCCTATTTTTCCTGGAGCAAATGAAGCTGCCCATCCTTAGATGGGCCATGTGGCTTCCTATGGTGAGTGCTTCAGAGGCATATTTAGCATTTATGAAGCAGTGACTTTGCCCAGACACTATTAAAAGGGCCTCATGCACATGTGTGGTCACTGAATTCTTACAATATCCTTAATGCTCAGATGAAAGGCTTTATGTGCATCACCTCTTCTATCAGAAAGCGTGGAACCAAGTCATGTACTTAACAGAATTGTAGGAGCTCCCACCATTATTTTCATTTGAAATAAAACGATTAAAAGAAAAAAGCTGAGAAGACATTGACATCACTGTTTCAAAGTCAAGCACTTTATACAAAATTGACAGAAAAAAACAAGTTGAAAAATATATATAGCTAATATGAAAATCAAAGATGTGATTTCTAATCTCTAATACCTTAAGTTAAAAAGAAAAAAAATTATTTATCTGATAGCAATAGAAATACAATCAATGGAAAGTAGTATGATATAGTAATTATATCTCTGGCCTCTGAGTTCACACTATTTTAAATTTTGGTCACTCAAAATGCAGATTTTACCATAGTTACTATAAATAAAAATTTGGATCCATAATAAAATGATCTAATTCAGTAGATTATTTTGAAAGCTAAATAAAGCAGTCTACGTTTTAAAAATGTTTATTTTGCATTGCCTGAAATGGAATAGCTCATTAGTAAGTTTTTGTGGCCGATGATCATAATTATTAACCTACAATTCAAATAATGATTACTAAAAATACCATTAAGTGACTATCAAATGCATAAAAGGGAAGTTCATTGGATTTTTACTGTTATTTTTTCTATCAAATTGAAAAATAGTAATACTAACAATAATAACACCTGACAGGGTTAATAATGGTTTTGTTTTAATTAAACTCTAGTACCAAAATAATTTGATTCTTACACTTTAATATCTACAGATACAATAATACTATTTTAAGTGAGTTATGATACATTCCAAATATTCGAGATGTTCTCTGTTGTTTCCCCTTAGGTCAAGAGGTAAGTTGTCTAAAAATATCAATGGTGAGTTTTTATCTTGCCTTCTATTTTTGTAATTATTCCCAATTTTATTTAACTCTTAAGAGGTCACGATGCTGTATGTCTGCTGAGTGGAATTTACAATTGTTTTTTTCTCTTGGAGATAACACACATGCACACACTCTACCTATTCTACATCTATATCTAGATATAGGTAACTGTGTATTTATATAGATAGATAAACATACCTATCTCTCTGTATCTATCTCCATTTTGTTGTTTTTTGCTTTAGTGTCATCATTGCAATGAGTGTGAGGAGAAACCACTTCCTAACATGACAACCCATGTTGCCAAGTGAACAGTGTTCATTATCTATTGAAATGTGCTTTCTGCCCTACCTATCCAAGTCTCTTGCATGTGTTTTGGTGTGGGCCTTTTATCTGATTGGGATTTAGTTCTGTATATATTATAGGTTCAGCCCTTCGTTGATGTATGTGTTATAGATACTAACTTCCAATGTGCAGCCTGCTTTTTTACTCTTTAAATGATGATGGACAAAAATTCGAATTTAATACAGTCCAATTTATCTATATTACATTAATTGGTAAAGTTTTTTTATGTGAGACTTAAGTAGTGCTTAAGAAACTCTAAGTTAATTTCTTAAATTCTCTATGTAATCCACATGATTTTCATGGTGAAACTGATGGTCTGTCTGGAAATAATTTTTGTAGAGTTTGATGTAATATACCGGTTTCTTTTTCATACCTTCTCCTTCGAACTTGAACTTGCAGTTGAACAAGACCTTCCTTTCCACACTGCTTTGTGTCATGTCACATGACTATGCGTGAGTGCTTGCTTCTGGGGTCTCCTGTCTATCCTGGAGCCAATCTGACTCTGTCTATCCTGGAACCAATTCCTCACAGTATTAAAGATTGTGCATTTATGATGGTCTGTTGACATCTGGTGAAGCAAGATCTTTTTGTTTTCATGAGTGCCTTAGTTATCGTTGGCTACTCTTGGGGAGATTACAGTATGCCTGCAATTAGCCCTTTTAAAACTCTTTAAACTCTTTTATTTTATTTTAAAACTCTTTATTAAATGGTATATTCACAATTTACCTGGCTTTAAGGCTAAAATTCCTTCGTGGTCCCTATTTTATGAAGCTGGCTGAAAAAAATCTCTGATGGTAATCAGACAGATTATGTAGCTGGTCCAACCAGTACTTTTATTTGTAACAGTTAATCTTTGTGTTAAATTGCATCTGATTGCAGCTGTGATTCTATATTTTGATAGTAATTATCTTTATTTTATAATATAAAATGTATTAAGGTTTAAGACTTTACTTGATTTTTTTTTTTTTTTTTTTTTGACAGAGAGAGGCAGTGAGAGAGGGAACACAAGCAGGGGGAGTGGGAGAGGGAGAAGCAGGCTTCCCGCGGAGCAGGGAGCCCGACGCGGGGCTCAATCCCAGGACCCTGAGATCATGACCTGAGCTGAAGGCAGACGCTTAACGACTGAGCCACCCAGGCGCCCAAGACTTTACTTAAGAAACACTATATAGATAGTGTTTTTCATTTTTGATATTTCCACAAATACTGTTTTGTTCTAATTCATCAGGTAGCTTTGGGGCAGGGTGGGGTTTGTAAATGGTGTTTTACTCAAAAGAGGAGAAGGTATTTTAAAGTTCCACCATAGAAGAAGATTATTCCAGTTAAAACATTGTAAGATACAGAAATAAGGACAATTTATAGTAGATCGAGAATATTATTTATCTCAAACTACATTGAATGTACCAGAATACTCCAGCATTTATATGAGCTAGAGCTCTGCACACCACGTATGAGTAGTTCCACCTGGCTGGAAAGTCAAGGGCATGGATGTGGTTATTTGGTTTCTGAAAGAATAAGCTGGAACATCTCTTGTGCATTTCTTGGTAACTAACACAACCTCTTCATCTTTTCCCATTATGCTCATTCCTTAGGCAATGCCATATTTCCCTTCAAAATGTAAGTCAATGAAATAGTAATAATAAATAATAAAATAGTAAATAATTACTAAGTAAATAAAACTAACAAATAAATAATAATAAATAAAACTACTTAATAGAGTAGTAAATAAAACCACTTAATTTCCCAAAGAAATAAACAATAAAATATGGGTAAACTAAGAAAAGTTTAAGAAAGAGGAAACATGTTGAGGCACCTGGGTGGTTCAGTCAGTTAAGTGTCTGCCTTCAGCTCAGGTCATGATCCTGGGGTCCTGGAATCAAGCCCCCCATCAGGATTCCTGCTTAGCAGGGAGTCTGCTTCTCCCTCTCCTTCTGCCCCTCCCCCACATCCCCTCCACTCACGCTCTCTCTCCCAAATAAATAAATAAAATCTTTAAAAAAAGAGAAAGGAAGGAAGGAAGAGGAACATGTTAAAGTGAAGCATAACTTAATTATGTTTCCAGGATTTTTATTTAATTGTGACACATATCTTCACTGAAATAGGTGCGGATCTTATGCATTTACAATATAACTATAATGCCAAATTTTCAAATATTATATATATGAAAGAAATGGTGAGATTATCTCATTTAATATGTTAAATCACTTATTTAAAATGGAAACCTGTGTTCTCCTCTCACCCCTGCTTCCAGGACCCTACATCCTCCACCTGTTTCACTGTATCTCCTCTCCACTGCCTGTTCTCATACTAACATTCCCTACAATTTATTTATTTACAATGTTTAATGCTTGTTGTCTACCAGATCACCACCTCCCCTCTGACTTCCAAGAAAGCAGGGATCCTAAACTGTTTCATTCATTCATGTTGCAAATGTCTAGGAGAGAGTATTTTAGTTACACTTTTAAACACCATGCTCAGGACAGGCCTTGCAGAGGTGATATTTGGAAATTATTTGAAAGAAACAAGAAACATTGGCAAGGATGCATAGAAAGGGGAACCCTCTTACACTGTTGTTGGGAATGCAAGCTGATACAGCCACTCTGGAAAACAATATGGAGCTTCCTCAAGAAGTTAAAAATAGAACTACTCTTTGACCCAGCAATTGCATTACTAGGTGTTTACCCCAAAGATACAAATGTAATGATCCAAAGAGGCACATGCATCCCAATGTGTATAGCAGCAGTGTCCACAATAGCCAAACTATGGAAAGAGCTGAGATGTCCATCAACAGATGAATGGATAACAAAGATGTACTGTATATACACAAGGGAATATTATTCAGCCATCAGAAAGGATGAATACTTACCATTTACATGTAAATGTAAATGTAAATGTAAATGTAAATGTAACTGGAGGGTATTATGCTGGGCAAAATAAATCAACCAGAGAGAGACAATTATCATATGGTTTCACTCATATGTGAAATATAAGAAACACCTAGAGGATTATAGGGGAAGGGAGGAAAAACAGAATGGAAAGAAATCAGAGAGAAAGACAAACCATGAGATACTCTAACATATAAGAAACAAACGGAGGGTTGCTGGAGGGGAGATGAGTGGGGGGATGGGATAATTGGGTGATGGGCATTAAGGAGGGTGATGAACACTGGTTGTTATATGCAAATGATGAAGTATTGAACTCTATATCTGAAATTAATGATGTACTATATGTTGACTAATTGAAACTAAATTTAAAAAATTGTATTTGCCTTAAAAAAAAGGAAATAAGAAGGTTAATCATGCAAATATTGAGGATAGATAATAAGAACCAAAAAACACAGACTTTATGTGGGAGACTTGTATGTCGGAATGACAACAAGGATTCTAGGGACCCTGGGATACGGTTAGTTAGGGGCCAGGCAAAGAGAGAGAAGGCAGCATGGTGACACTGAGTCTCACAGGTTCATATCATAGTTTTGTTTTTTACCCTGAGTGAAATGAGAAATATTGACGCGTTTTGAACAGAGGAATGACATGAGCTGACTTACGCTTTAATGTAGGCACTCAGTAAATATCGAATGGAATTGAACTGAATTGATTTTGAAGGGAAAAAAAGCTACAGCTCTTGCAAGTTCAGCAACTTATCAGACACTGATATATAGCAAAAATCAAAAAAGGATTATTGGGAATTATGTCTAGAACAATGGGAATAAAGCTAATTTATATGAAATAGTGGCTGAAGTTTATAATGTTCATTTTCCTTAATGATCTAAAAGTAATTTCTCAAGAGAACTTCAGTAGAAAGTGTACACACACACACACATGTGGTGTGCACACAGCTTCCTATGGAAGATGGAAGTGGGCAGTTGTTTTACAAAAGACATTTGTAATGAGGAGATCAACTACCAAAAACAGACCCATGTTTACAGTAGCACTTACGGAATTCTCCTTTTCTTTTGGATTATTTAAAAGTGGATACTATTAGATGTAAGCTTTTGTTGGCCATACAGAAAACGGTTTTTATTTTTTTAAAGATTTATTAATCCATTTCTGAGTGAGAGTGAGTGGAGGGAGGGGCAGAGGGAGAGGGAGAGACAGAATCTCAAGCATACTCCCCACTGATCGTGGAACCGCACCGGTCGCTGGAACACCTAACCCTGCGATTGATCATGACCTGAGCAGAAAACAAGAGTCAGGCGCTTAATCGATTGAGCCACCCAGGTGCCCCAATGTTTTTGTATTTTAAGGAAGTTACAAGAAGTCAAAATGTATGCTTTACTTTTGTGCTAGAATTCTTACCACAAGATGATGTATCAGAATTACATGCATGCATTTAAACATTTAACAGATTTGCTCACAGGATATTTCTTTACTGATAAATACAAAATATATTTTAATTAATTGGAATACAATGTTGGAATTTTCCTATGATGGATAATTGTCATTTGGTCTATTACTTTTTTGTCTTTTTTTTTTTAAATTTGATTGTTTTGGGGGTTTTTTTGTTGCTTTTTAATTTTTTAACATTTATTTGAGAGAGAGAGTGAACATGAATGGGGGGGGAGGGGCAGAGAGCAAGGTCAGAAGAAGACTCCCCACTGAGCAGGGAGCCCAAAAAGGGGCTCGATCCCAGGACCCTGAGAACATGACCTGAGCTGAAGCGGACACTTAACTGACTCAGGCACCCCGCTTTTTAATTTTTTAATTTGAGTCTAGTTGACACACAATGTTACATTAGTTTCAGGTGTACAACAGTGATTCAACTTCTCTATGTGCTGTGCTGTACTCACCACAGGGGTAGCTACCATCTGTCATGATCCAACACTTTTAATGCCTACTTTTAATTCATTTTTAGGAAACAGTTTTTAGACTCTTACCAGTCCTCACTGCTGTTTGCAGTGGCAGCTGCTAGCTATTCCCAGAGCAGTACTGGAATTCACAATGACAATAGTATAGTATATCAACAAGGAAATAAACAAAAAGAGAACATGCTTCTATTAGGGACACTACTGAGAAAAATCAATGTTTTCCTAAAGGAAAAAAAAGACATGACAATGGAGGAAGAGTGTTTCCTTTTCAGGCTTCTCAGCATTTAGCCAGAAACTAAACCATGGATGCTCCTGACTTATGATGGTTTGACTTAAGATTTTTTGACATTACAATGGTTTGAAAGCAATCTATGTTCAGTAGAAAGTGTACTTGAAATTTTGAATCTGGATCCTTTCCTGGCCTAGCAATATATGCACTAGGATCCTCTCTGTGATGCTGGGCGGTACCACAGCCCCTAGTCAGCCAGCGATCACAAGGGTCAGCAACCAGTATGCTGACAACCATTCTGCACCTACGTGACCATCTATCTTGTACTTTCAGTACAGTGTTCAGTAAATCACATGAGATATTCAATACTTTATTTTCAAATGGGCTTTGTGTTAGATGGTTTTGCCCAACTGCAGACTAATATAAGTGTTTTGAACACGTTTAAGTTAGATTTGGTTAAGCTATGATGTTCAGTAGGTTTTGTGTATTAAATGCATTTTCAATTTACAGTATTTTCAGCTTAGGGTGGGTTTTTCGAGACATCATCAATTGAAGAAGCAAAAGCTTAAGCATTTTAAGTGTAACCTGTGAAAGACCAGTAGAAGAAAGTAACAAAAAATAAACAGGAGAAATCTGAATTATCAGAGACAAATGGACATACTGTCTTATAAATTATTTTGAGGTTATATTTTTTTATAAATCCTAAAGGATTTCTTTAGGAAAATCAACAAATACTGATTTTAATAATAGGGAATTTGAGAATAGTTAGAGAATTTTGTGATTTTGCTCATTTACTCAGAAATTCATATTAATAGGACATGTTGAAACTTTACTTCTATCAATACTCTATAAAGTAACCTGGAGCAACCCTCTGACCGAGGGCAACTAGAGATGTTTTACATATATATTTTTGACAAAAAACTGATAAATAATTCATCAATAGCATTCTCATATTAAAGGAAATTCTAGAGGCCCTCTTTAAGGCATGAGAAAAATAATACCATTTGTTAGGCTTTAAATATGTATATATATATATATATATATATGAATAAATAGTGATGATTATGTATATGTTCATATAAAGATAAATGCATTTAAAGAGTTCTAAAGTCTTTTTCCTGGACAAGGATCGATAAGAGTAAAACTTTATTTTAGACTTTGACTACTAATGAAGTGTGTTGGAAAATCTGGGTAACCATTTAAATAATTGTAACTGTGTATGTAGGACGGGGAAATAGGACAACAAAACACACACAATCAGATCAGAAAGGAAAGCATGAAAGAAGATATTTAAAAAGTATAATACAAATGAAATCATAAAATAAAGAGTAACAGAAATTTTTAAAAATCTATGAGCAATTACATTACATATAATTGGGATAATTCTCCAAACCAAGTCTTAAATGATCAGACTTGAGTACAAAAAAGAACCAAATGCTGGTTATTAGAGACACATAAAATATAAATTTTTGGACAGTTAGTTGATGACTAAAAAAAATAACATGCATATAATAACCAAAATATACCTCATATCACGGTATTAATGCCAATAAGTGTTTAATGGCAGATAGGATTACTAATGATAAGCAAGGTCGTTATGATGTAAGTTTTAATTCACAGGAAATTTGTAGGATTACAGATCTACATGCAATTAATAACATCTCTATTGCATATCATAAAAAAGAAATAAAAAGAAAATTGTCAAATCCAAAATTTATAAGTAAATATCACCATACTTCTTTCAAAAGCTGACTGAATATGAAAAAGAATTACACAGCAATGAAGCAACTCACATGCCATTTTTGATAGATTTGACATACATAAAACACCACAACAGCCCAAAATACACATTATTTTTAAGAACCTAAGGATTATATAAGAAACCTAATAATATGCTAGTGTCATGAAACAAACTTCAACAAATTTTAAATGACTGAGTTACACAGAAAATTTACTCTGACCATAATATAAATAGGTTGAAAATCAGTAATGGAAAATGAGATAATCTCATATGTTTAATAATTAAGAAACATACTTCTAAGTAATTTATGGGTCAGAGAAGAACATGCAATGGTAATTAAAATGTTTATTAATTTAAAAATAATAAAATATATTCTTTGTAGGATGATTTTAAAGCAGTCCCTAGAGGAACATATATAGCTTCAAAATCATCAAAGAAGAACAGCTAAAAATTAATGATCTTAGATTCCATCTCAGGAAAATAGAGAAAGAACGTAATTACACTCATAAGAAATAGAAGACAGGAAATTGTAAAGGTAACAAATTAATGAAATAGAAAATAACACTAAAAATGTGTTTCAATTTCCTCCTTGGCTGGGAGGAGTAGAAAATGATTCTGGGTTCCCTGGCAGTTACGAGCTGGTTATTAGGTAAAACTAATAAAAGTCAATTTTAAATAAAAATTTAACATAATAAAATATGACGACTGAAATTTTTTTCATATACCAGGAGATAAGGTATATGTATAACAGGATGCCACTGAACAAAGTAATTTAAGCATCAAAAAGAAAAATAGCTGCAATTTGTTTAAACTTGCCAAACAGGATAGAATGCATGAGACTGTACTCCTACATGAAACTTAGAGGATGCTATGAAAGCTAATCATTGTATGAAAACCACAAAATGAAAATATTTTGTATTTTCTGCATAAACTGTACCCTAGGTCTACCAAACAGTAGATGAAGACTGCCAGAATTATAATGTCACTATTTTATAATGAACTGCTAAATAACATTTCAAGGCAATGATCGCAAACAACTATTGAAATCAATAGGTAACAAAAGAAAAAAAATGATAGTGAATTTTTGGATGTGTTAGTCTCAAAATCCCTGAACACACTGATTTTCATATCAAAAAATAGTGACTACCAAACATTCTATGTTTACAATGTGTTATACCAGGAAGTATAGGACTTGCCAAAATAAGAAACTGAATCTGATGAAACCTCTAGATCTAAATAGCACTTTAACAGAAATATATGGGTCAGAAAAACATGTTAAGTAACACCAAGGAAACAATCAGCAAGATCCAAAATGTGTTGAAAGAAAGAGAGAGAGAGAGAGAGAGAGAAAGAAAGAAAGAAAGAAAGAAAGAAAAAAGGGAGGGAGGGAAGAAGGAAGGAGGGATGGAGGGAAGGAAGGAAGGAAAGAAGGAAGGAAGGAAGGAAGGAAGGGTTATAGACTGAAAGACTTCAATGTGTATGAACCAAACACACTGTGAAGGTGTTTGGATTAAAATTCGCATCAACTAATCATAAAATAAATAGGTATTATTTATTGGAGGAAATATATTGAGGAACACTGAGGGGAACTGAAGATTAGTTTTTATGATATTAGATCATGATTATTAACTTCTGCAGGTATAAAAATGGAATTGGGGAGTACTGCAAATTAATCATTGGAAGATGGGGGAGGATAGATACAATAATATTGGCTATGTGTGGGTAGTTGTTGAATCAGGTGATGGTTCCACAGCAATACGTTGAACCATTATCTGTACTTTTATGGATGTTGGAAATGTTCAGAAAAAAAGTTTAAAATCAATGTAATTCTCTAACAGAAAAAAAAAGAAAAATCATATAGTTGCAAGTAAATTTGTGATATGAAAATTCTAACAAATGAAAAAGGGGAATCATTAATCTGAAAAAATATAGACAAAAAACTATAGGAGATGGCATACTAAATGTTGAACTGTTAATGGAGATGCTTGGTCTTACTATCTGTGTTTAAGTTTATGGAGTTTCTAGAGGATGTGATAAATCAAAAGAGTATAAAATGAACAAAAATAGACAAAAAAATAAATGTTAATCTTTGTAGACATTTGGTTGTATAGAAAATTTAAAATATTGTACAAATTATTAGTAAGTGAGCTGAGTAAGGTTGTCAGATACAAAATCATTGTACAAAAACAGTGTACAGTGTACTGATTTCTATACACTTTTATATTAGAATTAACTAATGAGAAAATATTTTACCATTTACAACACCATAAAAATCAAATTCCTAGTAATAAACACATAAATCATGTACAATTTTTTTGCTCAAAAAACTCAGTTATGTAGGGAGGAAAAAAATAAATGGATGGATGGATTGTGCTGATGGATTGGAAGACTCCATGTTTTATTTAAACAGTCAATTCTCATGAAAATGTACTCCAGAAATTTAGTGTTATACCAAATAACAAATGTAAATTCCAGATGGTTATTTTCCCCCAAACAGAATGCAGTGTTTCCATGGCAGTGAAAGGAACCAACATTAGACAAGACAATTAAAGATGAAGACAAGACATGTTTTCTAGGTATCAAGAGTTTTGTGCACCTGCATCGTTTAAGAGAATCTGGTACTGACACAGGACATACATAGGAACTTTATCTTGACACACATGGCCCCACAGAACAATGAGGAAAGAACACTCTTTTCAGTACTTGGTACTGATTGGTTGGAAAAAATAGAAATTTTGGTGCTGTCCTCCTACCATATGTAACATTAATTCCAAGTTGACTATAGATTTAAGTTATAAAAGACCTCTAGAAAAAAATATAGAAGAAAAACTTCTTGTCCTCAGGGTAAGATTTTTTAAATTGTACTTCTAATATAAGGGAAATGATTGATAATTTGGAGTATATTGAAATTAAGTTTTGTTCATTAAAAGCAACTGTTAAGAGAGTGATAAAGCAAAACATTAGCTGTGAGAAGATATGTGCACACATGTATGCAATTAAAGTTGTAGCCCAGAATACATAAAGACTTCCTAAAACCCATTTTAAAAACACTGTTTAATAAATAAATAGATGCAAAACTTGAAGATGTACCTTGAAAAGGGAATGTGCACAACTTCATTAATAATCAAGTAAATTAAAATGAAAGTGAAAACTGGCACCAGTGAGAGCCATATAATGGGTAGTCCACAGTAGGATTATTTTTCCGCTATTAATGATCTGTGAATGTGCCCTATAGCATATGGATTCACTGAAGTGTTTATAAACAGCCATATGATATTTTGCTTTTGGATGATTTATTCCACTGTAGTGAGTAGTATAGATTTTAAGATGATACAGTTAGAGTGGGTGCTGAATATCGTTACCTATAGTCTGGAAGATGAGGAAGGTCTTAACCAGGTAGGGAGGGCCATTTGGAATTAACAGAATGAATATTAAATTCAGGGCGCACATCCTCCCTTTCTCCTTCCTGAACAGAAGCATGTGACACTTTCTCATCATTAGGCAGAACCTTATCTTTTGGGAGAAAAAAGACATCAGCCACATGGACCAAAAGACCCACAGGGCAAAAGTAAAACACTAGGACATTGGTGGATGGGTTACTTTTAATCCGGTTCAGGACTAGCTGGCTATGAATGGAAGTATATATTTGAAGGGAAGGGGGAAGGGTCAGAAACATTTCTCTAGATAAAGAACTGAAGAGTCTGTCCCAGCTTCATTTGTGTCAGTTTTATGTTTCCTGGTGACATTAACTTGTTAACCTCTTTCTATAGGATGTGTAGCCCTTTTGTGGCCGTAGGATATGTGTTGTCTTTCTATGGATTTTCTGTCAGCAGTTTCTAAATTCTGTGCAGTTCCCACTTTCTCTTTCTCTCCTGACGTGACGCCTTTCCACTAGGCTGGAAATTTTTTCAGAGCAATTAACTTTAAAGTTAAGGTTTAAGATAAAATAATAATCATAATCATAATCATAATAATACATTTCTTCTGACAATCCCTGTAGTAGGATTGTCAAGCATTTGACTTCTGACTCATGTTGTGGCTCAAAGCTCTGTGTCCAGTTTCCTCACCTTCTCAAAGGTCCTAGACAGAAGCATTGAAGGAAGCAAGCACAGGGCAAACGGAGAAATTGCAAGAAGCCCGGTGTCTTTGGCACAGTGAGTGTGAGGAGCGCGAGCACAGAGAAGACTTCCACGCTTTGGGCTTGGGGTGGGGAGGTGGGTGAATATTTGACCCGATCCCCTCCTGAACGCTGACAATGAAGTTTCTGTTCAATTTGGCAAGCCTGTATGTTGTTATTCCATAGCTTTGTAATTGCAAACACATCCTTTCCTTATATACCACTAGGTTCTCCAGACTCATTTCTCTATGGTTTACATTTTATGACTTTAAACTATTTCGAGAATCACTTAGATATTCTTTCCTAAGATTCTGGCAGAGAGATAAATATCAATTTTTCACAGTCATCCAAAATTATGGAATTAAGGAAGACAATTTTTACTTCAGATTGGGTATCAAAATGATATAAAAATATCTTAGAATAGTGATGAGTAAGTATCATTGTATAGATGCTAACTATTCAATTTCTTCAAAATTGAATCATAAATTTTTAAAATCATAGATAAAGCTGTATCAATTTATGGCCTAAAGCATGCATAAAAGATAAGCAAAAATTATGCTGGCTTTTCATATTAAAAAGTCTGTATTTCACAGTCTCCGCAGAGGTGTTTTTTTTCTCATTTTATCTTCAGTTTAATTTAAATGGCAAGGTGAAACTTCTTCGATGTTCCTTTTTTACCTTCTACTTCATGAAAAGCACATTCTGTTTAAACCATCATTTCACTCTGGTTGTTTGTTTGCTTCTTAGTATATAGTTGGCATGTCTGTGCTTCCATTTCAGAGGAATGCAGAAACATTTTTTCAAAGAAGAGAAAGAAAGCATTTTTTGTTTAAAAAAAAAAGATATTGCTCATGGAGAAGGTAATCCTGAATTACTGATAGGCTCACCCATTCAAAAGGGTTGACCAGGGTGACCATGGTTGCTGTCTGCTTTCCTCTGGCTTCTGCCTTAGGCATCACTCCTGCCCATTGCTCTGTACCCTGCCAGAAACACCAGTCTTTTTCTCTGCTTCTTTTTCCTGTAGGGTGATTTTTGAAGGCTTGACTAGTTTACGGGTACAAAGCAATAACCCAAACAAAACACAAAACCCCGTGAAAATATCCGCCTATGAGGGGATCTTGGCAATGGATGGATGCTGGTCACAATGATGACATGGACAAAAGAAAAGAAACCACCTACTAACAAGTCGTCACAGGAATAGCTACAAAACTAGTCTAAGAATTATTTTCCTGACATAGACAATGAATGAGATAGTTTTACCATAAACTGTTTTCATTTTCCACCAGATGATTAAGAAGTATTGAGAGAGAGAGAGAGAGAGAGAGAGGGTTTTTTATTTAAGGAATGAAGGATTTCCTTTATTTAAATTTGGCTGACACTCTGCTTTGAGGGAGAAGAAGCAAGGAAGGGGTAAGCAGTGAGGGATACATAGGCACATAGCTTCATTTTTTAAAAAAGAGAAT
Source organism: Leptonychotes weddellii (assembly GCF_054177405.1). Classification (NCBI taxonomy): domain Eukaryota; kingdom Metazoa; phylum Chordata; class Mammalia; order Carnivora; family Phocidae; genus Leptonychotes; species Leptonychotes weddellii. Next base: position 6,219,157 of record NC_138381.1, on the reverse strand, counting down.
CTGGGGGCGCCTGGGTGGCTCAGTCGTTAAGGGTCTGCCTTCGGCTTGGGTCATGATCCCAGGGTCCTGAGATCAAGCCCCGCATTGGGCTCCCTGCTCCGTGGGAAGCCTGCTTCTCCCTCTCACACTCCCCTTGCTTGTGTTCCCTCTCTCGCTGTCTCTCTCTCTGTCAAATAAATAAATAAAATCTTTAAAAAAATAAGAATATTCTAAAAAAATAAATTAAAAAAATAAAATAAAAAAGAGAACCTGGCAGAAAATTTTCCCAAGATTATGGTCTATTTTTGCCTCATGGATGAAGTTAAAGATTAGGAGAGAATGAAACACTCTTGATCATTTTTTTATTTTCCCAAATGTTCATCAGTGTTCATATTTTTCCCTTGCCAGTCATAGAGAACGGAGGAAGGCATCATATCCCTATGTCAGAGAATGATGATATAGTGACCCAGAATCTTTCCTTTCTCTTAACCCACGAGGCTGAGGGTAAGAAAGATATGCCAGGATTCATATCTGCCAGATAGAGTCAAATGTAATTTATTCTTAGCGCATCTCCAGAGTACCTAGAACTGGTTCACCATCTCCATCACTATGAAGTTTAGCCAATGATAACAACTTCTCCATTTGTTTTGCTAATATCATCTTATCCTTACCCACCTGAAGTATCTTCAACAAGTAGTTGTATTCTTGGAAAGTGAAAATATTGTTGCATTTGCTTTGCTGTTATTCCTCTGTAGGATTTTTGTGTCAAGGTTAATGTATTAAATGTGACCGTATAAAACATACTGAAGTTTCAGCTTTCCCAAGGAATTCCAATTGTGTAAGTGTTAACTGAGCATAAACAAATATTGAACTCTAGTTTGTAGCATACATGATAAAGTATGAAAGGGTACAGTGTGACTATCTTAGAAATAAGAAGCATTAATGTATGAATATAGGATGGGATAGATATATATGCAGTAAACAAGATAAAGTGATTGTTGTAGAAATTCGGTAATGTTTGTATCCATATTCGCTATATTTTTCCTGCAGATTTTCTATTTCAAGGTTTTTATGATGAAATGTTGGGAAATTTAAAGTATAATGCATACCGAATAACGACACACTGCTCATTATAGATGCTTATACATGAAACACTCAATAAATTTTACTGAATCCTCATAAATGAGTGACTTTCTATAACCTTCTTTATTTTTTTAAGTTTTTATTTAAATTCTAGGTAGTTAACATACAGTGTAATATTAGTTTCAGGTGTACAATATAGTGATTCAACACTTGCATACATCACCTTGTGCTCATCACAAGTGCCCTCCTTCATCCCCATCACCTATTTAACTCACCCGCCACTCCCCTCCCCTCTGATAACCATCAGTTTGTTCTCTATAGTTAAGAGTCTGCTTCTTGGTTTGTCTCTCTTTTTTTGTTCATTTTGTTTCTTAAATTCCACATAGGAGTGAAATCATATGGTATTTGTCTTTCTCCTATTATTTAACTTAGTATAAAACTCTCTAGCTCCATCCATATCACTGCAAAGGGCAAGATTTCATTCTGTTTAATGGCTGAGTAATATTCCATTATATATACATAAATGTGTATATATACCAGATCTTTTTTATCCATTCATCAGTCAGTGGACATTTGGGCTGTTTCCAACATTTGGCTATTGTAGATAATGCTTCTAAAAACATTGGGGTGCATGTATCACTTTAGGTTAGTGTTTTTATATTCTTCAGGGAAATGCTGATCAGAACCACAATGAGATACCACCTCACACCAGTCAGAATGGCTAAAATCAACAACACAAGAAACAACAAGTGTTGACGAGGATGCGGAGAAAGGGGAACCCTCCTACACTGTTGGTGGGAATGCAAGCTGGTGCAGCCACTCTGGAAAACAGTATGGAGGTTCCTCAAAATGTTGAAAATACAACTACCCTACAACCCAGCAATTGTACTACTAGGTATTTACCCAAAGAATACAAAATTTCTATAACCTTCTTTAATAATACGTCATCTAACAACTGGGAAACCTAGTAAGACTGTGGATTCCTTAGTGACTACTTTGGAAATGAAAAGAGGACTCCAGAATTTAGGGTGAGTTCTTAAAGAAAACATTTACTCTGTATGCAAACAGAAACTTAGTCATGTGGAAGTCCCTATTCTGAGGACATTTCCTGAGGGTATTTGGGAATAAAGTACCTGCCTGGGCACTTGTGTACTCCGATTCATAAAATATTCCCTGGATTTATGGTCCCAACTCAGTTCGGCAACAAAAGTGGAAAACTCTTAAATGACCTCTCAGTGTGCTTTAGCATAGTTGCATTAGTGGTCTAAAAAGAGAATATTTCTTTCAAATAGTTCCTCCACATCCCACCCGTTAAAAATGGAGCTTTGACTTGATAGAATTTTATTTTCTTTTATTTTTTTAAAGATTTTTATTTATTTATTTTAGAGAGAGAGACAGAGAGAGCGAGGAGGGAGAGGAGCAGAGAGGGAGGGAGAAGAAGGGGGAAAGAATCTCATGCAGACCCTGTCCTGAGCGTGGAGCCCCACTCGGGGCTCTATCTCATGACCTTGAGATCATGACCTGAGCTGAAACCAAGTCTGATGCTTAACGAACTGAGCCACCCAGGCACCCCTCAATAGAATTTTAAACTATTCTAATTTGAATTGCCTGTGATTTCCAAAGAGTTTATGAGTAAACCTGTGGAAAATGTATATTCTGGTATCAGAAACAAGATACAATTAGGAAATTGTAACTTCTCAAATTTGGCTTAGGTTATATATGTTTTATTATTTTATACACCCACACAGGATCATTTACAAAAGAAATACGTAGAAGGAGCAATAAAAAAGTGAATGAACACAGTGACCAAGGTTTAAAGCACCTATCAGATATTAATTGCTAAGCAAAAGTACCCCACTCATGTTCTGTGAATGTATAAAGTGTCTTTCTGAAAGGCAATATAGTAAACTGGTACTGTCTATGTGATCTTGGAGAATGCTAAAAAGAAATGTGCTGGCTTTGGTTGTTTGTGCTATGTGAGATGCCCACAACAACTTGCATTGCTATTGCTGGGGGCTTTCAAGAGAAATGTCAGTCCTCACAGCAAGTGATGAGATTTGACATATGGCTTCAAAGCATCATTAAAACCACACCTGCTGCAGAAGAGGCTATGTCTTTCAAGAGATTTTCTAGCAGTAAAGGTTACACTGAAAATCCAAAAGGCTAAGGCTTATTTCTTTTCTTTGCAGACAATTAAATGCTCTAAAGAAAAAGTAATTGCACAAATATATTTAAGGAAAAAAGAAATCTACCTTCGTGGCATACTGGTTTTTAAAATACCTATGTATGTGCTATCCCTAGAACATACAATATAACCTAATACCACTTATTCACAACTATTGATTTCTGTGAAATAAGTTTTATAATGTAACTGACCACAGAGGGGCCTAAAAATGTCATGGTCTTGCTTTTTGGGCAAAATCTACTTTTTGGAACTTTTCACCTATGTTCTATATTATGTTTTCAATTATAAAAAGGAAGGCATATCATTTATTGAGCATTATGACAATGGCTTACATATTTTATCTTCTATTCTTATGTGGGGATGCATTTAGATGAGGAAACTTGTCAGGGTGGTAAAATAATTGTTTCAGGCTTATATAACCCAAGTGGGCAGTATTGGAATTGAAGTCCAGGTAGGTCAGATGCAAACAGCGTACCCTTGTTTCTTCATGCTATGCTGTCTAGTGGGCTCCCAGTTAGAGTAGATCTCTCAGCTGAAATGCTTCATAATGTCGTTTGTGAGATAGGGCATGTTCATAAAAGGAAAAGAAACACGGTGACGCATGTGTTGAGCGTGAAGTGGCTAGCACTGGCAACATGGCCTGCCCCCATCACGTGGAGAGACAGCCCAGTGCTGAGATGCTCCAGAAAGTCTCCGGCGGGGCAGATGCGGCCCCACCTGGGTTAGACGAATAGCAAGGATTTAAGTAAAAAGCACGAGGGACGCAATATTAATAGGAATGCTGTGTACAGTATATGTGGACATTTTTTTTTTTTAAAGATATTATTTATTTATTTGACAGAGAGAGACACAGCGAGAGAGGGAACACAGGCAGGGGGAGTGGGAGAGGGAGAAGCAGGCTTCCTGCCGAGCAGGGAGCCCCATGCGGGGCTCGATCCCAGAACCCCGGGACCATGACCTGAGCCGAAGGCAGACGCTTAACGACTGAGCCACCCAGGCGCCCCCATGTGGACATTTTTATCTTTAAATATGAGCAATTGAGTAAGCCCCTGAGATGGATTCTGTTTCTGCTACAACAGACTGAAATATATTTACTCTTCATGCCTGCAGCGCCAATAGATTGTCATGATATCAGCCAGATCTCTTATCACAACACATGACAGAAATATTTAAATATTTTTATAGTAAAATTTTCATATTTTAAAAATTTCTTCATTGTTAAGAAATGTCTCCTACAAATAGAAAATAGTACAATTTTCCATGTGAAATCAAATTTTAATTCTGTTCTCCTAGGAAGAATGAAGGATGCCTTTAAAGTTATGTCTGAAAGAGCAAATGATGGACTATGTAGTAAAAGGATAATTGAAATATCACCCCAATGAAATGCATACCCTGAATCCCGCATTTCAGAACACATGTAAAGGAAACACTACCACTGAATCATTTAAAGTAATCTGAGGACACACACAGTTCAATTTTACCAAGTATTTCATCATTTAAAAGTAAAATCAGAATATTTACTGTGTGCCGGTAATGTGCTAACTACCAAGCATAAAATGAGGAGTGAAAACAGACACACTGCCTACTTACTGGGTGAAAATGAAGGGGGGTGATGGATATTCTATGTTAAATTTCCATAAAGACATGCAAAATTTAAAGCTGTGAAATCCCTTAGAAGGATTATGAAAGCACACAAGAGACCCATCAATGTGGGTCTGATGGGATTTAAATAAAGTAAAATTCAAGAGAAACTGGTTCAGGAAAGAGAAAACATACATCAGTTCCCTGATTCATGATGGAGACCTGGATATTTAAAGAAATGAAAGCCAGTCTTCGTGGAAAAAGACACAGTGATGGGGAAATAGAGCAAATGTGATTTGGCTCCAAAAGTGGGCAGGTTAAAAATGTTATAATTACATTTTCTTTCAAATGGGTGGACAATATGATCACATTTTATTTTTTCCAGCAATCCCTCTGGCTCACGTATGGAGAATGAACTGGGGCGTGGGGGTGGCAAAAGGTAATTTTGGTGCCGGACCTAAGAGGTGACAGCTCACTGACTGACTGGGGGATGGCGGGTGTGGGGAAAAGGTGTTGGGTTCAAGGGCTGGAAACAAGGGGCTCCCTTTCCCTGGAGATTTGGCAAAGCCATCACTGACTGGGAGGGAAGGGCTTGGAACTGGGGCAGCAAATGTAGGGGAGCCCTGGGGCGACAGAGAGGAGGTGACCTGGTGTGGGAAGGACATGATGGCAGCCTGAACAGAGAAGATCAGTGGCTCAGGGAAGAGATGGTTGTGAGGAGTGAGTTTGCCTGATTCGCATATTGTTCTTTCCTCTCCTCTGCACTGACCTGGATGGAACTTTGTCCTATCACCAAAGAGAACGGAAAAACACAGAGTGTGTGCCTGTCTCGGTTCTGCGAGAGCAGCAGCTCCCAGTGCTTACTGGAGAGCAGCGTGGATAGCCTCCCCCGCAGAGGGCGCTGCGTGCTCCTCCCTCCTAGCTGCCTCTCCACGCTGCACAGGCCCTACAGGGAAAGACAGGGCTTGACGCACAGTACCCTGTTGTGTGTGTGCGTGCAGGAAGGGCACAATGGCGAGAGACAGACTCTAGGGGCAGTTTCACCTTTGATGGAAGACAGAGGACCAGAAATCAATGCCACCAGACCTTGGCTATGGGGCTATACCCTTTCCTCCCTGGGACACCATTCCTAGACACTTAAATTCATATAAAATGACAAAAATCAAGACAATGAGATTTGTCTTTCCCTATTTCCCCAGCCTCTACCACTACCCCTGGGAACACATAAATAGCCAGTATGTCTGATTCCTAAGAGGGAAAAATAAGATCACTACCTTATCTAGGGAAAGAACGAAAATAGGTAATTTTTCTGAAAAAAAATCATAGGAAAAATAAAATTCATAGCGCAAACTTGGCAGCACTCAGGGAGGAAGTCTTTAGAGATATTGGATCTGTCTGGTTGCTGAGATAAATTTATCTTCCTTGGAGTCATATATATTTGGATATTTTATCTTGATGCCTGTAAATATTTGAATTGTGTGCTTACCCCTCCCCTGCCAACATTTCCCCATTCTGGGTTTAAAATCACTAAAGAGAATTCTGATAATTTGTTTACATAGGTAGATTTAATGGAGAGAATGTGCTGGAAAAATAGTATGACTGGTTTCTTGTTAAGTCTATTTATCTTTGTAACAGATTGAAAGGCATTTTCAATTTAGACATCAATCTCAGAGTCTTGGCTAATGTGACTCTCTCCTTAAGAGACGGGCACAAGTGCACATGCTGACTATCAAGTTCTCCTGCTCTCTGAAATAAGGCCAGGTTATGGCTCCCAGCAAATTAATTTAGGTGATTGCCTCATTGCAGACCTCCTGGGAGACAGCCATTCCTTTCCCCCAACCCTCTCATTGACATCCACTGGCATTGGAATGCACAGCATATCTTCCCCATCTTCATGCAAGATGTAATGACTAAGCAATACTTAGGGAACAAATAACTTCTAAATAAGTTATTCACCCCAAATTATCTAGACTATTGTAGCCAACCTCATTTGGGAAGAGTAATTAAAGGACAACGAGGTTGACTAACTTGATCAATCTCTTAAAAACTGTTCTACTAGAAAGAAAACAGATTTGAGTTTACTAATAATTTTTTATCGTTAAGAAATATGTTGGTGAGGGGCGCCTGGGTGGCTCAGTTGGTTAAGCAACTGCCTTCGGCTCAGGTCATGATCCTGGAGTCCCGGGATCGAGTCCCGCATCAGACTCCCTGCTCAGCGGGGAGTCTGCTTCTCCCTCTGACCCTCCTCCCTTTCATGCTCTCTGTCTCTCATTCTCTCTCTCGCAAATAAATAAAATCTTAAAAAAAAAAAAAAAAAAGAAATATGTTGGTGAATTATGCTTCTGGCCAAGATGGAGTAATAGAGCCTGGATTTACTGGTCTATCTGAAACAATGTAAAGCCATATAAAAAATACATATAAAATAAATGCAATAACCATCTCCATCACACTGGACATCGGGCAACAAAGGACAGTTATCCCCGAGAAAGAGAAAATGAAGAAGACGAACCCTAGATTTACCCCGGTCGATGGCCCTGAGAGGGTCTCCCACTGTAAGGACAGGGAGTATATTAGTTTCTGAGACAGCTGCAGCACAGTGCCCCAGAATAAATGGCTGGAAACATTTCAAATGTACTATCCTACAGTTCAGTATGTTAGGAGGCCTCCATGGGTCATAATGAACTATATGAAGATGGCAGCAGGTCTGCATTTCTTTCTGGAGGTTGTAGAGGAGAATTTGTGTTTTGCCTTTTCCAGCTTCTAGAAGCTTCCCACTTTCCTTGGCTCGTGTCCCTTTCTCCCCATCTTCAAAGTTGGTGCCAACAGGCAATTCCTTCTCACACTGCCTATCTCTGGCTCTCTTTTCTGCCTTTATCTCCTTCTAAGGTCCTCGTTCTTACTTTGGTCCTACACAGAAAATCCAGAATACTCTAACTATTATAAAGCCAGATGTTTGACAACCTTCCTTCCATATGCAATCCTAAATCTCCTTCTGTGAATGATAGTAAATATATAGGTAAATAGATACATTTTCTTATTATTTAAATTCCTTTAAGAGGTAGTTGATTTCTTAAAACAAACATTATTATGTGTAGAGTGTAGTGTAGTGTAGAGTGGGTTTTGTAACATGGAAAAGTGAAATGTGTGTCAATAATAGGATAAAGGCTGGGACAGCACACATGGAAGTTATCAGATTCTACTGTTGTAAGTTCTGCTGTAGGATTCTTTTTTTTTTTTTTAAAGATTTTATTGATTTATTTGACAGAGAGAGACACAGCGAGAGAGGGAACACAAGCAGGGGGAGTGGGAGAGGGAGAAGGAGAAGCAGGCTTCCCGCCGAACAGGGAGCCCGATGCGGGGCTCGATCCCAGGACCCTGGGATCATGACCTGAGCCGAAGGCAGACGCTTAACGACTGAGCCA
>NC_138381.1:6164622-6210407 GCF_054177405.1 Leptonychotes weddellii | reverse complement strand
CGGTTGTCTTGCCACCACCAAAATGGGTTCTGAATCCAAACACAAATATGACATCTGGTGTGGTCTTGTACATTTTGGCTAGTTTTTCCCGAATTTCTGTCTTAGGTACTGTTGCCTTTCCGGGGTGAAGAACATCAATGACCATCTGTTTCTGCTGAAGTAGTCGGTTAGTCATGAACTTCCTGGTCCGGATAGTTACTGTGTCATTCATGATGGCGGCCTAGCTCACATTAATTATTAATAACATAAATCACAACATCTAGTTCTTAAGTTTTTCTTTCTCCCTCCCTCCCTCCTTTTCTCCCTCCCCCCTTCCTCCCTATCTCCTTCCTGCCCTCCCTCCCTTTCTCTCTCCCTCCCTCCTTCCCTCCCTCCCTATCTCCCTCCCTCCCTTTGTCTCTCCCTCTCTTTCCTCCTTTCCTCCCTCGCTTCCTCCCTTCACTTTCCTTTTCTCCTTCTTACAACACATTTTGAATTGATACTCTGTGTATGTTATGTTTTTAACTGAAGATACATAGCAAGTCCCTTCAAGTGCCTTAAAGCATCAGGAAATTAATTGTCTGGAAGTCAGGGTTTGAGCAGGATTCAAGGGAGGCTAATCACAATGTTATAATATTATAAAACATGCGAACAGTAATTCCTTAGAGCTGCAATGTGGAAAAGGGTGTGGGGGACTCTAACATATTTAGCTTCCTTTCTCCCTAACGGAAGTAAGTCATGCTGTATAAATTCTAAATTATAGGTCAAATAAATTCACTAAAAAACAAGAATTAAAACAAACAGCTATGAGGCACTTTATTTTTTTTATTTTTTTATTTTTTGCCAGAATCTAGGATTTGTATTTTAGCAAATGATGAAAGCAGGTTAGCAATTTTTTGATGGGAAATTGATATAAACCATGTCTTAGAATTGTGCCTTTGATCTTCATACCCAGAAGCGGGGGGCTACAGGCCTTCATTGTGACTCCTATTTAATTTAATGTGTACTGGTGTATTCTTCTGCAGAATTTTAATAGCACAGATGAGATGACCAGGCCTCTGGAGCCACGAGGAAACTTTGCACGTTTTTAACAATGCTTTTGAAAACTTAATGAAAAGATTGTTTTAAAAATAACAATGTTAAATAACATGTAGCTACCGAGTGTGTTTATGGAAATCCCCTAACAACTTACCTATTTCCTGAACACAAGACAATGCTGATTTAACACTCAAAAAGACAGACTTTTTGTGTGAGTCTTTCAGTTAGAAAATAAAATACACTTGAAACTAATGTAACATTGTATGTTAATTATACTTCAATTAAAAAAATCCAGTGTTTGTTCTCAAGATGGTCTGTCTGCAGGATGGCTCTGTGATACAATATAATTATTGGTGTTGGGATTTGGGGTTTTATTCCTGGCTCAGTCGTTGATCTGTTTTGTTAATGTCTGCACCATTTGTCATTTTATTTTCCCCAGTGAGTGTCACCATAAATTAAATGTCTCATGTTTTTTTCTTCCTCCCAACCATATGTCTGTTCTGGTTTCCTTTCAAACATTTCTCGCTCTGTCATTGTCTTAGACGTTCTCAGATAATCCAGGCTCTTAACCTCAGTGCAACTTCTGACTTAATTCTGGCTATCCTTCATGTCTATTCACACCAAATTATATTGATTCACCTTTTTTCCTCATCCTTTATTTTCTTTTCCTTCTTCTTCTTCTTCTTCTTTTTTTTTTAAGTAATCTCTACACTCAAGGTAGGGCTTGAACTCACAACTCCGAGATCAAGAGTCCCATGCTCTACTGACTGAGCCAGCCAGGCGCCCCTTTCTTTTTCTTCTTATGGGTACTAATCTCACCAACTTAAATATAGATTATTGTATTTGGTATTACTGAATTTATTTTTTTTATTCAGTCCATCCAGGAACAGCACTGCCTACATACCTAACATGTTGAAAATATGCTGATCCTTTGCTTTGTAACAAATGACATTGCTGGTAGGGTCTTCGAGAATTAGATTCTGGTGTACCCTGTATAGAGATTTTTCTCATCTGATTGTTTTCTTATTTCTCATATTCTTTGGTACATCAAAAACTCATGCATCTAACATAACATACTCATTATTCCTTTCATCTTTCCAGTATTTAATTATTTTGGAAAATGAATAATAGAATAATATTTTAAAATAACTTCAATTAGATAATTTAATGCCTGCGTGGGATCTTGTGATCAAAAGGGTCAGATTGTCAAAACAGACTCACAGAGCACCTAATTCTTAACCAGCAGGACATTTCATGGACATTAGCACTGAGGATGCAAGAGAGGAACAGGGGTGTATCCAGCATATAAGTGCCAGACATCCAGTCCTTATAAGACAGCTTCTGGAGGTCCTTTTGCACCCTGAGGCACGCTCTGGTTATCAGTGATGGCGGTCCCCCAAGACCCAGCTAAAGCTGTCAGGAAAGCTACTGAGGCTAAAGCCGAGTTGACGTATTCTGCTAGTCACACAGCAGTCGTTTGTCTATGTAGACAAATTGCACATCCATAGTAAGGGGAGGATGGGTAAGCCCAGTGAGCATTAGTATTTTATCAGTGAAATATTTTTGAATTGTCATTGCATGGTGCAATAAAAAGCAGCCTGGCTTTTACCACCTTAAGGCCCACACCTGGTTGATCTGCTTCCACTGCAGTCTGTAATTTTCAGGATAATATCCACTGATCAATGTAGAAAACCAGTTAGAACCTACTAGAAACATTTCTAGATCATGATTTAGTACATAGCAACACCAGTGTACAGCAATGCTATCCCATCAGATGAAGTTGCAAAATATTCTACTCACAAAGGTTAAACCTTCCGTGTCATCCATGAGGTGGGAGAAACTTTTAAAGGCTGCCTGTTTTCTTCCCAGAAGCATCATAATGAACCCAGAAGGATATTCTGTCATCTAGATGTGATTGCATTAATATAGATTTATTGTTTGAGCCCCAGATCAGAGTGGGACAGACCGGACAGATCAGTAACTGTCACTGATTAACACAGACACAAGAGGGAATTTATTTAACTTGCCCATGCCACATTTGTGAATTAATAAAATTGGGATAACAACTGCCTTTGGTATAGGTGCTTATAAAAATTAAATAATGGGGGGCGCCTGGGTGGCTCAGTCGTTAAGCGTCTGCCTTCGGCTCAGGTCATGATCCCAGGATCCTGGGATCGAGCCCCGCATCGGGCTCCCTGCTCCGCAGGGAGTCTGCTTGTCCCTCTCCCACTCCCCCTGCTTGTGTTCCTGCTCTCACTCTCTCTCTCTCTGTCAAATAAATAAATAAAATCTTTTAAAAAAAATTAATAGATAAAGTGAAGTAAAGGACAATGGCACTTAATGAATCCTAGCCATTTAAAAAATATATTTCCATATTGTGGGGGCCAGGGTTTGGTGGCAATTAACTCATTCCTGAAGGCAATTAGAGTTGATTTATTTATATTTGTTATTTAATTTAGGTGAGGGATCTACTTTTACAAACATAAATTAGTTTGAATACCGGTATATAAACAGATAGAAAGTGGATCATTCCTTGCTTTGATTGAAGCATGGGGCATGTGTGGGGTGGTTTTGTGGATGGTGAAGAGGGACAGGAGTGGCCCTTGTTCAGAAATCCTCGTTTTCCTACAGTCGGATCCCAAAGTGCCCCCTAGAGGTCTCTCGGCCTTGAGGAATGCATGGATGTTCTCCTTAGCTCTTGCTGGGAATGGTGGCTCCTGACTCATCTCCTATTACACACACTTAGCTTACTCTATTCAGGTATATTGGTTACCTTTCTGTTTTGTAAATACGACCTAACAATTCATATTCTTTACTAGGTATCTATATTAAAATATCCTTTGAAAAAATTCATTTAAAGTCAGTGCCTTTTAGTTAAATGATTTGTCTAATTAAAGCTATGTAGATTTATCTGAATACTCGCCACTGCTTTGTTTTTTCCCTTTTCATTGTGTGTGTGTGTGCGCACATGTGTGCAGCTAACACTGTCTTAATGGGAAAGGAAATAGTTGGCTTCCATCAAATGATTGCTCTTACATAGACAAGACCTTAGACATGCAGACACTCAGTCAAATATCAATTACAAAACACAGACCAAATGTTTAGAGATCATTCTTTCTCAGTAAACTAAAAAGGTATGTTGCTAATAAAAATATTCAATCCATATATGAAAATTTTGCTCCCATAGGAGCATCTATAATAATCTGAGGGAAAAGAAATCTCACTTTATATTATTTGTTGTTTTCTCAATAGCATACACCTCCTGTCATCTCTCTGCCTTCCTTTAGGATTTATTGTTCTCTGTGCTAATTTTCTACTTGATCATCTTGGTCACTTGATGGTTAGACTCTTTGAGGACAAGGAATATGTTTAATGACCTTTGAACCACAGTGTCTGGTACTCAGCTTGGCACACAGTATATTTTCAAATGTATTTTTTTTTAAAGATTTTATTTATTTATTTGATATAGAGAGACACAGAGAGAGAGGGAACACAAGCAGGAGGAGTGGGAGGGGGAGAAGCAGGCTTCCCGCCGAGCAGGGAGCCCGATGTGAGGCTCGATCCCAGGACCCTGGGACCATGACCTGAGCCGAAGGCAGACGCTTAACGACTGAGCCACCCAGGCGCCCCTATTTTCAAATGTATTTTTAGTGAAAAAAATGATACTCATCTTGACATCCCATCTACCTCTTATGCCTAATAGTGAACTCTTGTGTTTATATTCTTCCTATCCTGTTATCGTGAAGATGGTTTATCTTGCCATCCCATTCTTCCATAGACTGAATCTGTCTCTAAATATAGAGAGAAGTAGCAATTTTCTTCTCAGAGGTTTAGGGTCCTGGCCTCCTCTTATGACACAATGGCAGACCTGATTTACATGGAAGGGGGTTAGTTTAGACATTCAGTTGGCAACATGGAACTTATCCAAGTTGAATTCAGGATGATAGAAATGGGAAATAGTAGGGCTTTGATATTTTTAAATTACTGATTAATAGTGACTAGATAATACTGGGAAGACTTATTCCTTCTAAGTTGGAGTGGGATTGAAATATTGTCTGTATTTTTGTTTTGTTTTGTTTTCTTAGCTGGCAGTTGCAGAGGAAAGAATTTCTTTATATAAGAGTTGAATTTGAAGTTTTTGTATCTTGAAAATAAACATGAACTGGATATGCTAATATTATTACTTTTCTCTGCAAGAGGATGTGTTTATGGAGTAGAATTTTAAATGACATGCATTTATGATTAATGTTTTAAATATATAATAGTGCTTGATTATTCAACTTTGGTAAGATATTATCAGAGTAAGTACGTTTGCTTATTGTCCCAAATTAAAACTCATATCCTAGAAGGTAATTCATTAACTAGGGGTTTAAAATGTTACATCCTTGGATGCTTGGTCAATATCAAAGGGTCTCTGAAATCTTGAAGTTAGATGCAAATTGTCATGTGTGAATTTCTTGGGGGAGATAGTGGTCCTTCAGAATCTCAAAGGGTTCTATAATCCCCCAAATATTAATATACAAGCTTGGATATGGACCTACATAAACAAGACAAAATTGAGAGCTAGACAGATAACCTTTGGAAAAATATTTTGTTACTTATTTTTCTCTACATCAAGGTATTTTAAACTCAATATTGTACTTTAAGTTTTTCCCTGATGTGTACCAATAATAGTAGTTTACTATTTTAATCATTTATTTATTCATTCTTTCATCAGTTTCAATTGCTCAGTAGTTTCTGTATGCCAAACACCCTTTCTGCCCAGAGGATACAAATGTCCATGACCTCACAGAATGCAGAACAGAGACAACTGTTAAACCAGTAACTGCTGTTCAGCGTGTATAAAATCATAGCTATGTTAACTGCAGGGTAAGGCAAGGTTGGTAAAATGTGAAATGTTTAAAGACAACGTTTTATGTGAGACGTACAGTATAGTGGGTATCATGAGAAGTAAAGGAAGAAGGTTTTAGGCAGTGCATGGTATGTATTAAAGTGCATGTGATAGAGCTTTTAGATCGCCAGCCTTGGAAAAAATAAATAAATGGTAACTCAATATTTATATTTTGAAGTAAAGAATTTTTGAAACGTATTTATCCAACATTTTATTTTAGTAGATTAAAATTAATTATGTAAAGTGAAATTCTAAACACAGGATTCTGAAATCCTTAGAATTATGTGTCCTGACTCAATAGCATGGTATAGAAGCCTATATGGGAGAAAGTATATTCAGGGAACAAAACACGAACTACTTTGCCTGGACATGGTAAGGAATTTCCAGAGCATTAGAATGCACTCACTGTCTTTCCAACATTAAGATTTGTAGTTTTATTACTAAAATGAAAACAAAACAAAACAAAAATACATAGGAAATAGGAGATACATAGAAAAATTCATAGGAGATAAATAAAAAATAATTTTCCACACAATGTTAATGTTTTTCACCTCGAGAATACTGGGTACTGGGTTAAAAATAAGAGATTTGACTCTTATAATTGTAGTCTAACCTTTACTTATAACCTTTACTCTTTTACTGTTGAATTACATAATTTTACTTATTTATTTGTCAAATAAGGTTCATCAGGAAAAATAATTTTAAAATATTGAAAAACATTTACATTTTAAGGTATCTAATATATTGTGTAAACTGTATGTGTGTGTGTATGAATAAAAACTATTGATTTGTTTCCCTAAATGAAAGACTTTATTATTATTTTTAATATCTTATTCACTTATTTGAGAGAGAGAGAGAGAGACAGAGCATGGTGGAGGGGGTAGGGAGAGGGAGAAGCAGACTCCCGGCTGAGCGAGGAGCCCAATGCAGAGCTCCATCCCAGGACCCTGAGATCATGAGCTGAGTCAAAGGTCGATGCTTAACCCTTAACCAACTGAGCCACCAAACACCCCTGAAAGACGTTAAAATAAGTATTAGTTTCTAGGGGGGAAAAACAGGAAAAGAAATAATTGACAAACTGAGGGGTGAAAAAAATACTAGTACCAACAAGTACAAATCAGTGTATCATTTGTATCTATGGTAATTTCAGGAGGTAAGAAGAATTGTGCTCTGATGAACATCATACATAGGGACGGAGAGATGCTTAAAATTGTTGACTTAGGAAATGTCTTCTGTTGAGTCCTGTCCAATGCTCTACCCATGTGAGTGGCTTCCTTCACTATTCAAGTGAACTCCTTTTCCATGTTCTTTATGCAAATCTGCTTGGAGAATACAAAACACTTAACAAAGAATGTATCATCAAGAAGATATATTTTTCTTTATGAATCTTTTTCAAAAGTCTTTCCCAAATTTCTGTTTTTCAATTTAGGACATATATTTTAATAATGTTATATGAATGAGAAAGAGAAGAGATAGAAATGCTTTTCCTTGCTGCCTTGAAAATGCAATATATTTTTTTGAACTACATACTAACAAATATTTTTACTCTGTTGTCCTGCATAAGCAGAACTAGTTTCACAAATGCACTGTCCCCCTCAGACATCAATCATCAGTAAATTCGGCAGCTAAAATCAGCCTGCATTGTACTTGAGCAGAAAAGAGAATAAATAAATTGAGAAATCTTGGGTTTTTCTTTAATATATACATATGCTGTTCTAAATTATAATACAGTTTTAAGTTTTAAATTCAATGCCTTTCCCAAAGCATACTATTATCTTCCATATTAAAATAATCACCGATTTTTAAATGTGACAAAAAGGGAACAGAGAAACTGGAATTTTACCATCAAAAATATTTTGGAATTATTGCAGATATTGTGTGATTTTGCTATTTTATTACTATAAATATTATTAATGTTCTTACATTTGTATTAAATCTTGATAGTCTGGGGTCAAATATTTTTGTGACAAGGAGAACTGCTAACAACATTGTTATCATGACTGTCTGTTTAGATCTTAACTAAGTCTATAAAGGAATTTATATATTATCTATTTTACTATTTATGTCTCATGTTTACAAAAGGAAGTTTAAAAACTTTCTTTACATGTTTTAGTTACCCGGTTTATAAAACCACAATCTTAAAGACTTGTTAAGTATGACAATATGGTAACTTATGATTTGTTTCAGAAGTTGATGCCACACAAACCCAATGGATCTTTCAGTAACATTTTTAGGTTTTTGTCAGTAAGTATAGCTTTGGATAAAACATTTTGCAAAGTGCTGAATTTCTGTGATGGTTCAATTCAGGTTGTCAGTGGAAATATTTACTTACCTATAGGATTTCTATAGAATCGGGTTGTTAATGGCCCAGTTTGTGTTTAGACTTATCCAGCAATCTATACACTGAGCTCTGTAGTCTTTTCTGTAATGTTTTCTTTTCTTTTCTTTTTTTTTTTTTGTAATGTTTTCATTTGGATTTCAAGAGTAAACTTTCTTAAGTATTTGTAATGAGGAATTACTTTGAGAATAACTAATGATCAACATTGGGATCTTTTTGTTTGTTTTGCTCTGCAGTCTTTTTCTCCCACATTATATATTTTCTGTCATTTTAAATGGCATTCCTCATTTTCAAAGCCACACTTACTCCAATAATAACATCATCTTCATACCCTATGTATATAGATGTTTTTTCTACATCTGCTGACCCAACATTCTCAATACTTACCTTTAATTTCTTCACTTGCATTGTTTTAGCAGTCTTAAGTACATTCTGGGATCCTGGAAATTCTTACTGCATCTAATATACTTTCAATTTGCTTTACTTGCTATCTAGATATACCATTTATGTAATTTCCTTACTCAAAATGCCCAAAGACTTGTCAATGCCTTCACAAATATTTCAGCATAGGATTTAAGCTGTCTACAATCTACTTTTGATCTATTTTTTTTCCAGCCTAGTTTTAAAGTATAGGCCCTTGCTTAACTTGAACAAACTAAAATATAATGATTTTATCTGTTCTCCAAATATGTCCTGTGAGTTATATTTACTGTGATATCCACTCTACTTGGCAAAAATCTCTTCAATATCTAACTGTAAAAAATTGAACTAATCTATCCAAGGCCATTCAAATATGAAATTCTCCAAAAACATTTTTCCCCAATCATACACTCAGATTTTCTTCTTATTCTGTGATCCATATTGTTTTTCTTCAAATCTTATGTAAATAAATGCCCTCTCTGAGGTTTTATTCCCTTAGAAGATAAAGTAATTTAGAAAACAAGAAGAGAAACTCTCTTAGAATGGAAGAGAGCACCTTGACATCCTTGGAAGTAGATTGTTAATAGGATAGATTCATAGGAAATACCTCTGATGATAATGATAGAGACCATACTCTCTATTTTGGATTCTTTTTTTTTTTTTTTTTTACTATTCATTGTAAAAAAAGTGACACAGAACAAAGGAAACTTGCCTCTGAGGCCTTGACATGACAGCGGACGTTGATGCCTTCTTTCACCTGGGCTCTAGGAGATACCCAGGTCTGTGGCTAGGTGTGTGCACTTCTGTTTTTCTCCTATAAACCTGAGATCACACATCCATGAATATACTCTGAAAAGTGGCCTAAGGAGTGATGTCATCTCTTTCTTGAAAAACCACAGTAGACTGCAGTGGGTTGAGAAACTTGCACCCACCATAATGTGAACAAGAATCCATGTTATTGCCCAGGGCTAATCCATAACAGCAGATCTGTGCGCAGGAAAAATATCAACAAGGGACTGCCTGGATGCCGGTTCTTTCTAGTATCTTGTCAGATGGTGACTTACGTCCTCTGGATTTACTAATACCCTTAAATCTTTAGATAATTGAGGGGGAAAAGATACTTCAGGAAAGGAATCTGGACTTTCTGCTAAGAAGCAGGAGGATAAATGAATGTTTCTTTGCAAAAGTTCACAATGCCACTAGTTATTGGCACACAGTTATTTTTCTTCTCATTCATTCATTAAAAAAAATAGTTGTTTGTCTGCAGCAGGCAATGTCCTAAGTTTCAATGATGCATATGATCAAGATGGGCAAGCGCGTGTTCTCCTGTGGGATATAGAATCTGAACTCAGAGCCAGCCAGCGAAAAACAAACAAACAAACAAATGAACAAAAAACCCACAAAGCAACACACACACACAAATTACACACATAATTAAAATCAAAATACTTATGAAAATGCAGCAAGTATCATGCAGGTCACATATTTTACCCATTCTTTCCACACAATGGGCAGTTGTTCTGTCTCAAGTGTACCTCAAGCTCAGAGCTCTCCTCTCAACTTCAGACCCAAATAATTCATTTCCACTTGGTTTTAAGTACCTTAAGTATGGCACATCCAGGTATTTCCTCCAACCTTAACCTTACTTCCATGAATATCTATAATTAAAGGGAAAACAATCTATTCTGTTGCAATACCAGAATCCTGGAAACATTTTGGCATCTCCCACTGCAACATACTTCACAGGCGAAGAACTTGAGGTCTTACTGATTCTCCCTCATAGCTGTTAAGTGGTTCTCTGGCCCCCACTGCTACCATGTTAGGTGAAAACGTCAATATCTAGCTCATCTTATTCCCTCCATAAGTCAATCTGCACTTATTTCTTCTTGCTTTTGGTAAATTCACATTGCATTCAGGGACAATTTTTTTTAATCAACATGTCTTAAGAAACCAAAAATGCTGAGATTTCTCTGCACTTACAAGGCTATAAAAGAGCATGCATACCATTTGTATAAAATGTATACCATTTTATAATGTTTATCTTTTCAATATTATAATGTATATACTACTCTTGTATACGGTAACAATAAAAGTAATAAACTAAATATAATATCTGATGTTTAACAGTAGCATCATGATCATTCATTCTCATATTTCAGATGAATGTTGCATTTGTTATTCATCATCTACTTACATTTAGAAGTAGACAATTCAGGATAATTTTGGAGGGTGATGGGTAGAAGTTCTTAAGCAATGATATTTGAATGAGATCTTGGCGGTGGGTAAAGAAGGAAAGGCAAATACTCCATTCATTCCTTTTAGCCCATAACTCAAAGATTCCTCTCATTATCTGCCACGAGTAGAAAAAATACTCAACCATAACAGTGGATAAATAATGGGTAAGAGTTTAAATTTTCCTCTCAGGGCTATGGGAATTTTATTAAATAACAATGGATTCACGTTATGGTAAAAATTTCATGTATCAGCATGTAGTTGGAACAGGTGCAACCACTAGACTCTCAAGAATCATAAAATTATGCTAAAATTACATTAAAATTCTAGTAAAATCATACAAAAAATATAACTTTGTATAACTAAGTCCAACTTAGAAACATCTAATTCAAGCAAACTCTGCTATTAAAACAAGAATAGATATACAGGAATCTTGAGGGTATTATGTATACTTGTAATCTTTCTTAATTATTTCAAGTATCCCCTGTAATTACTTTTCTTACTATTTGCTAAATAGAAAATCAGTTGAAAATCAAGTCTGGGGGCACCTGAGTGGCACAGTTGGTTTAGGGTCTGACTCTTGGTTTCAGCTCAGGTCATGATCTCAGGGTCGTGAGAATGAGCCCCGCATCAGGCTCCGCAGCTCAGCACAGAGTCTGCTTAGAGTTTCTCTCTCCCTCTGCCCCTCCCCCTGTGCGCTCGCTCTCCCTGTCTCTCTCAAATAAATAAGTAAATCTTTAATAGAAAAGGAAAGAAAATCATGTTTGGCATAATTCAAAGCAGGGTATGTTCTTATAGAACCACCATCTCTTACTGAAGGCAACATTATTTGATGAAGTATCCTCAGAATTCAGTCTTTGGCCAATACTGAGCTGTTGATGCACTTTTCAGGACACTGCATATACTGTGATGTGTAACTTTTCAAGCTGATAAAGGATTATTTTAAATTGTGGATTTGATGCTACCCAGGAGATAGCAATAAGAGTAGTTTTAAGCACTATTTTGTTAAATAGCACTTTGTTTGTAAGAATGTCTAACACCAACAAAAATGGGAATTGGACAATTCTTACAAATTTTTTTTCTGAACAATGAGTTCTTAATTTAATAGATACTTGAAACTATGATGATTTAAATTACATTCAATGGATTTATTTTAAATGGCTTCCAGACAGCACATCAGAACACCAGGTGTCATAACTATTTTAAAATAATGCTTTTTCAAAATGTAAGACAGCTGGATTTTTTGAAATTCCAACTACATGCTGATACATGAAATTTTTACCATAACGTGAAACCACTGTTATTTAATAAAATTCCCATAGCCCTGAGAGGAAAATTTAAACTCTTACCCATTATTTATCCACTGTTATGGTTGAATATTTTCTCTACTCGTGGCAGATAATGAGAGGAATCTTTGAGTTATGGGCTAAAAGGAATGAATGGAGTATTTGCCTTTCCTTCTTTACGTTCACATTAGCAAGTAATTTAATTTCTCATGTCCTACCTACTTTACAGGGTTGTTGAGAGATACAAACAGGCATAGTATTTTTAAATGCAGGCAGATAATGAAGGAAATTATTTTTTTCAAAAATTGAATATAAGAAACAAATTATAACAACAAAAACAAAATATTTTTATTATCTTCTGTGAATGAGCTCTCTCTCAATTGGCTTCTTTCTCTCTTCCTTCCTTTCTTTCTGGAACTCATTATCTATATAGCTTCACAAATATTACTATAGAATTAAGTTTTTCTTAAACAAAAACTTTTTTGGCATTTGATCTGAAATATTAGGAAGTATTAGATCACTTAGCATTCAAAATATTAAAGGAATAGACTTACTCTAGATGACTTTGAAGTATAGTCTCCTTCTATAGATGGATGACATGACTCCTTTAAAATAGATATTTTGATTTTGCTTTGACATTATAGGAAAGGATTACATTTAAAAATGTGTAGCAAAGCATTTCCTTCAAATTCTAATGTTGCATGTTAATTATTTGCTGAACAACATAAATTCATGTTCAACTGTACTTAATAATATAATTATATATCCCAAGTGTCCAACCCCCCCAAAATAATAAAATAATTATACAAAACAAGGGTGTAAAAGCTCTTGTATTTGAATATGATTATTGCTTAAGTTACTACTTGAATTATTCTGAACACATCCTGTAGCTTCATGAAATTTTAGACCTCATAGACACATTGCTCTTCTTTATAAAGTAATACAGAGTTAAAAAGAAGTTGTATATCAAACAATATGCTACAGAGTACAACTTTCTTATATGGTATGAATAAAAAAGACTGCATAGCTTATATACTTTCTACCATTCACTTTTCAATTCTGATTTATTTTCAGATCTTGTTATGAGTAAAAGTTATTTTTCTACTCTCATTTTATTTTTAAATCAATTTCATATTCTTTCAACTATTATTTACCATCACACAGAAAATTTTACACTCTTTTTTTTTTTAAAGATTTTATTTATTTATTTGCGAGAGAGAGAATGAGAGACAGAGAGCACGAGAGGGAGGAGGGTCAGAGGGAGAAGCAGACCCCCCGCTGAGCAGGGAGCCCGATGCGGGACTCGATCCCGAGACTCCAGGATCATGACCTGAGCCAAATGCAATCGCTTAACCGACTGAGCCACCCAGGCGCCCAAAAATTTTACACTCTTAAACACAACCTCCTCCATACTACTCTTTACTTCTTGTGATGTAAACTTAAGCAAATTATTTGTTTATATTTCATCTAGGATATCAGTCATTAAAAATGGGCCATTCTCCCTGAGGCCACACAAAACAATAGCAATACATATGTCATACTTTTGTGCCTCTTTATTGTTGCCATTGTAAACGTAGCAATGCTCTAACTCAAGAAAGCTCTCCAGTCAGCAGTCGTCATCATTCATGACGTCAGTACAAGGTTTGCATGTCTGACTGGCTTAGCTATTTGTAAAGAAATTATGTGTTTGTGCAAAAATAAGAGAGAGGTAACTCATTTCTCCTCCAGAAGGAAATTGCTGGAGTTTTCCTTCTTCCATTCTTAGCAAAGACACATTTTTAGTGTCTGTGGTAAAATAGGAATGTGAAAAATAACAATGTCCCTAATAATCTAAAGCAAATCACAAGTCCTACGACAGGTCACCTCCGGTCATAGTTTTTGATTCAAATTCTAGATGGCGTTTTTAGTTTTACATGGTGTTTCAATTGTCTATTTCTTCCTTAACATAGAAAGTCAGTGTTTTAAAATACTAAAAAAATGTAATTATTTTGTAAGAAATAATGTAAGATTCAGCAAGGTGGTTGTAGCTTTTTAACAAAATTACATAATATCAAAAGAATTTTTGAAATCTGTGAAGATGGAATGCACTTAGTAACATTTGTCAAATTGGATAATTGCATTCATAGTTTTTAAACATACTAGAGGATCAGGCTTAGACAGAGTCCCTAGATTTCTAGGCAGTTGAAATATTTTATAACATTTGACCATTATATTTATTGTCTCAATTATTTAAATATATTAAATTCATATTAAGAATGGTCCCTGTCAAAATGTCCTCTTAGATAAGGTTGCATACTTGGAGACAAGCTTTATCTTTAACTGTTTTGCTGGCAAAACTGCTATGTTGATATCACACAGAGCTGGGTTTTCAATCATGTCCAGAGAAAGCTCTATGTATCTTTCATATATATGAATATATGTATGTGCACATATATATGAAAGAATATATATATATTTACACACATATATACATATACAAAATGTGTATGTTACAGTTTATTAACCACTTTTTTCAACGTGGTATATTTATTTGTGTATATGATCATTTACAGCACTCTGCACACCCTGAGGAGCAGATTTGTGCTCATTTAGTCTTGCATATCACATTTGGTTGATTGAGTACTTTGCATTTAATACAAAGAAAATACAATTTTAGTGAATGTACCCTAAGTTCACTACAATTGAATTCATTTGTTATGTGAAATCAGATGATTATCCAGTGTATTTAAGTCATTTATGATTTCTATATGTTTATTTATAATAGACTTTGAACTTCTATATTATAAACTCATTAGGTTTAACATTTTTAATGTGTCATTTGTTCACTAGTATATTATTATAGAAAATAAATGTTTCTCTATTATGGCTTATTGAATGTGTGAATAAATGAACTACATTGATAACTTACATTAAATATTTTTATTTAATATAAGTCATACATTTGTGTGCAATCTATCCATTTTTCTATGCACCCACACATCTATCCATCCATTTACCTAATTGTTAAAATTATTCTAAAATGATATGTCTTATTTTACATTCATACCCAACAAGTTCATTAAATTCAATGGAACCTACAATTAATAGATAATAGCTTTTTATTATTATTTTATTATTTTTTATTATTATTTTATTATATTATAACTATTATTATAGTAAGATAAATGAACTTAAACTTTCACTTAGTTACAGTTAAATGAAATTTCAAGAATGTTTTATAGATAAAAGCATAAAAATAAATTTTCCTGGTTTCTTTTGTAACTCTTTATAGTTGTAGAGTTGAGGTCTTTGAGAGAAGTTCAATCAGATTGATGATCAGACTGGTTTTAATAATAGTAGAGTTGGGCGCCTGGGTGGCTCAGTTGGTTAAGTGACTGCCTTCGGCTCAGGTCATGATCCTGGAGTCCCGAGGTCGAGTCCCGCATCGGGCTCCCTGCTCAGTGGGGGGTCTGCTTCTCCCTCTGACCCTCTTCCCTCTCGTGCTCTCTGTCTCTCATTCTCTCTCTCAAATAAATAAATAAAATCTTTAAAAAAAAAATAATAGTAGTGTTGAACTGATGAATCCAAGAACTCATCCCCAATCCTGACAAGTACTCTTCTGACTAGAAGAGTTGTGGTCTGTTTTCCAACACTATCTACATAAGGATACTACTAGAAAATTTTGTCATGTATCACAGATCTATTTTCCTTTAGAGTAATAACTTCAGTAAATTGGAGTTCTGGTGCTAATTGATGGATATCACTCATTTTCTTATGTTTTTCCCCATGTCCAGTATCTCCTTCTGCTGGAGATTTGAATGAGATATGGAAACCCCTTTCAGTAATTCAAAAATGAGTATTGTCTAAGACGTTTTCATTCATGCATTATGTATATTACAATATCTACTGACTATTCTGTGCAGTAATACATGGCATTGTATATGGTATAGTGTGGCTTTATAATCAAGCCACAGATAAAATATGAGAATTTCAAGAGGAAATGATTATTTGATTAAAAATTATGAAGGGTTCCAATGATGATGTAGTATTTGAGCTGAGTCTTTTAAATCTAGACAGTATGTGACATGGACGACCCTCCGAAACCACCACTCTGACCACCGCTATTCCATCACCACCATAAATTCAATGGAACCTACAATTAAGAGATAATAGTGTCACCCCTGTCCCCACTACCATGACATCAGCATCCATTTGAATACTGAGGGCCATTTCCAGATCTGGCTTCATACTGAGAAGACGTCTAATCTGGCTCCCAGAATCTTAAGAGGCATTACAGATACATATTGTATCTCATGATTGGTGGTTAAAGGATTATCAAAATATATGAACAGAAAGAGCATACCAATGTAATCATCTTCCCCAATTTAGCATTGGAGAGAATTGGCTATCTTCAGAGGCATTTGGCATCTTCAGATACAGTAGCTGTCTGTGATAAGAAAGAAGTCTCCATTTTGTTCTGTACTGCTCAATATCCAAGCATGAAATCGTTACCCAAATTGTTACCTTTGTATCAGAATTAATGGATTTTATGGGACAAAATCAGACACATTGTACATGTGTGGGAAGAAAAGAAAGATCACAGTGGCAGTGAGATAAAGAGATTGAAAGATATAATCAATTTGCTTCTTTAATAAACATTGTTGAGTAGCACCTGAAGTAAATCAATGGGACAGTAAAAGTGGTGGAGTTTAATTAGTTGCTTAGAATAGAAATATTAGCAAATTCTAATATGAAGGAAAAACTTGAAAACAGGGGCCTTCAAGAAATCTCAGCCTGAAATATTCAGACATCCTAATTAGCCATCCCATATCAGAGACACGGTAGTGAAGAAATCATAACATATATGTGAATGGATTATTTTCCTAGTATCCATAATAAAAATCATTATAGTAAGTGAGTAACAGTTAATAATAAAATATTTAATCAAGAATTTATTGTTATGCATAAAAAGGTGATCAGAAGATCTGCTAATTAAATTTAAAACTTGCTTAGAGACACTCAAACAAAAGAAACTCAAAGAGAAGCAGGATTTTACTAATCAATTAACAAAGGTACAGTTGGTCTGTGAGGAAAGTTGTTTGTAAACAGAAATCTAATTTGGTTTCATTGATTGTATTTTTATTCCATCCTTAAGGTCATTCTAGGCATACTATAATTTTCCTGAGGCTCTTTGGAAAATAAACTACAGCTCTAGAAGAGGAAAGCTTTATTGTGAAATACAGACCTCCTGAGGAAACAAAGCAGAGTAATTGTGTAATGCAATCATTCCAGAAAACAGACTACAACCTTAGGAGAGGTTACTTTACCTAATCCTAATTGATATATCTCAGCTTCAATGACAGCAGATTGTTTTAACAGAGTGTTACTGTTCCACCCTTTATGTTGTAACTTCAATAAAATGCCCTATGCATTTGACTGTTTGACTTTTTAAACTCTAGTAATTATTTTTAGAAGAGTTTAAATGAAAAATAAGCTAGCACAGAGGTAACAGAGGGAAGGACACACAACCAACAGTGGAAATTAAGGTTCTATCTAATCTTAGCTCTTCCGTGGACAAAATCTTTTACTCTTACCAACTCATTTTTTTCCTAATGACTTTGGATAGTTTCAGAAAATAAGAATAAAACAAACAGGCGAAACTTAAAATAGTAGAGTCATTCTGTCCCTTATATCTAGCATTTACTAGCGTCAAAACCAAATGAGATGCTATTGTTCATCTTTTTTTAAATTTATGTGCTATTCTTTCTAAGGTAATATTCTCTATCTTTTCACTGCAGTAAATTTTTATCCAATACCCAGGCTTTTTCAAATTTGCCTAATTAATTTAAATATATTCTTTTTTAATTGAAGAATAATTGATATACAATATTGTATTAGTTACAGATATACAGCAGAGAAATTCAATAGTGATCTAAATATATTTTAAGTGATGGCTTATCCAGTCTGTACTTGTATTTTATTTACTTTTTCTCAAGTTTCTTAATTTATCAAAGATGTATGTTTTTGGCACTAGTTGTTGTTGTTGTTACTAAATTACTCCTTCCCTGTATTTCTAGGTTTTCTCCAGTCTTATTGAGGTTTGATTGACATCTGTATATATTTAAGTTGTACAATGTGGCATGTATATAGATTGTGAAGTGATTACCACAGTCAAGCCATTTAACATATCCAGTAACTCACATAATTACCATTTTGTTGTGTGTGTGTGGTGAGAACACTTAAGATTTATTCTCTTAGCACATTTCATGATATGACACAGTATAATTAACTGTAGTCGCCATGCTGTACATCAGAACTACAGACTTTATTCATACTGAATAACTGAAAATTTGTACCCTTGGATCAACATCTCCCCATTAACCCGAAACCCCAGCCTCTAGTAGCCAATATTCTACTCTCTGCTTTTATGGGTTCAAGGTTTTTTTGTTGGTTTGTTTTGTTTTGCTTTGTTTTAGATTCCATATATAATTGAGTTCATGAAGTATTTTTCTTCCTGTGCTTGGCTTGTTTCATTTAGCATAATACCTTCCAGTTTCATCCATATGTCATAAATGTCAGTATTTCCTTTTTTTTTTTTTTAAAGATTTATTTATTTATTTGAGAGAGCGAGAATGAGAGAGAGTACATGAGAGGGGGGAGGGTCAGAGGGAGAAGCAGGCTCCTCGCTGAGCAGGGAGCCCGATGCGGGACTCGATCCCGGGACTCCAGGATCATGACCTGAGCCGAAGGCAGTTGCTTAACCAACTGAGCCACCCAGGCGCCCAGTATTTCCTTTTTGAAGTAAGTTCCAACGTATATAGATCTACACACCATGCTTTCTTTATCCATTTAGCTGTCGATGGACACTTACGTTGTTCCCATATCCTGGCCACTGTGAATAATGTTGCAATGAACATACGAACAGATCCTTTTGAGATCTTGATTTTGTTTCCCTGAAATATATAAGCTGAAGTAAGATTGCTGGATCATTTGGTAGTTCTATTTTTAATTTTTTGAGGAACCTCTAAACTGATCTAAACCTCTGTTTTCCATGATGGTTATACCAATTTATATTCCCACTAATCATGCACAAGGGCTCTCTTTTAGCAACACCCTCGCCAACTCATCTCCTGTAAAGATGACATTAATGTATAAACTCCTTCCTAATTTCCTATTTTTAAATGATAGGTTGTTTGAATATCTTCCTCAAATATTATAGTGAGGTTTTTTTCTTATCTGAATATCATTATGAACTTAAAGATTTTACTTGATTCAATGCTTTTAATACACTGGAATTTTTATTCTTTTGAACTTTCCTGGTGGCACTCCCTTTAGGTGGGCAGAATCTGTTAATCGTTGAGAAGTGCCTTCCTGTGCTGCACATTAAAAGGTGCTTTATTTTTTACTTCCTTGTCTCAGGGTCAACTTGTTCCTTCTAGGCTGCCGACTAGAACTCGACCATTTCTTCAGACTCAGTTCAGTAACACAGGGAGATGACACTAGAAGCTAAAACTTGAGCTCTTGAAGCTATCATTGCTACTGGGGTAATATTTGTTTCTAGACCATTTCAATGAATTTTTTTAAAAATTGTGAATTCATATCAATAGCTTTAATTCATTTTCATGGCACTTAACTTCATTGTATTGTTTAACTGTTTCCCCTTTTATAATTTGGCATATTAGATAGCAGTGGCTAATAGCAAATGTACTATCTAAATGGCTCTAAAACAAATATTTATTTTTTACTAATGTTATCAGAGGCAGCAGGTCAGCTGAGGCTCTGCTGTGCTTGGTGCAGCTTGGCTCCAAATGTTTTCTTTTTATAAAAAGCTGACGGAAGAAGCTGTCCTGTATTTAGGATATGGCCAAAGAATATCACATTGCCAATCCCCAAATCAAAGAGGCAGCCTAATGTGCTTTTCCTACAGGACATTCGAACAAGACACATGACAAGTGGAGGGATGATATATAATCCTATTATAAGGAGGGTCAAATAATTGGTAGCAATAATCCAATTTGCTACAGCCTTCCTTCTTTGTCACAAATATTGATTTCATCTGCACACAATATAAACTGAAATCCTTCCCCAAAACTCTCCAAGAATTGCATGCAAAACTGGAGTAAAGCTTAAATTCCAGGTTCCTCTAATCCTAATCCAAATTATGCTATGATGTGGTTGTTGTTGTTGTTGTTATTTAATCTGGAGTGAAAAAGACAACTTTCCTTGTCAGAGATTTCCTTAGATATGTTTAAAAGGGCCACTGCCCTGGTCTTATTCTTTCGAGGAACGTGTTCTGAACTTCCTCTGGCTGTACCTCTAAAAACAAAGTCAGATTCTGATTCTATTACACACTTCAATTGCTAGGACCTTTGAATTCCCCATACAGATGGCCTTGAGCATATATCCATAAGGGAAGGGCTTACACAGCTCTTTATCTGTCCTATTGAGAACGTACTATCCTAGCAGCGTGTCCCTCCCTAAACCCAAAGGGTGGCCAATTGGCAACTGTGTGTGAAAAGAAGAAAAATATGGATCATTGATTGTGATGTCCTTATACATGTACCCAAGGACCCCCATGTCAGGACTGATCTGGAGTTGAAAAGAAGGGCATAGAGCAAGAACAAAGGGATTCTCCTACATGAGCCCATTGGCGAGGGTTTGTAAGAAATTAATGCTGAATTCTGTCTTTACTTTCTAGGTCTACACACACACACACACACGCACACACACCAAGTTTTTTTTTTTTTTCCAAGCTGACATGGGAAATTTATTTTGTAGAAAAGTAGCATGTGGAGAATGCCACAAAAAGTCCTAGGATGTCTAAAGTACTATACATAAAAACAACAGCTGCTCATAATGACAACACTGGAAGCTACACTGAAAGATTATATGATACATCCTTTCAAACAATTAGCTCAGTTTATAAAATTTAATTAGTATGCTTATAATATGTGAGGCACTATTTTTCTCTTTCTCTGTCTTGCACAATTTAGGAGCAGCCCTGTCTGCTCTGCATCCAGCATACAGTGATCAGACATGAATAGGAAAACTGAAATAATGTCTGCAGGAGAAGATGAAAAGTGGGAGGCGCATACCACTCACTGGTCTGGAGCAAATCTGAAATTCCACTGGGAAAATGTGGCAAGGTTTTTCTATTGTGATGGTTAATTTTATGTGTCAACTTGCTTGGGCTAATATCCAGATACCTGGTCCAGGTGTATCTATGAGATGTCTAAAACAAACCCATAACATTAACCGATGCTGTTTATGAGTACTAAATAACATGGAAATGAGAGATGTGTGGACAATGTAGAACATTGCATACATGATTTAAAATACATGCAATGTGTTTGAAATCAGGAAATATTAATGATACTGTCAATTCTGTGAAAGATACACAGATACTAATACTTAGAGCCAATTTATATTTTTAATCTTTGAGCTTATCGTACAAGCCTGGAAATAGAAACAAACTAGAACTTGGATTGAAAGAGAGTGTATCATTAGTAAGGAGAAAACTTGCTGAAAATCCAATTTGGCAATAATGTAATGTGTATTTCCAGAAAGTACAGGTAAACTAGGAAGTATGCTGGAATGAAAGTGATTTTCATTCTTAGATCTAAAGTTTAAGGAGCAGTCTGACTACACAAAGAAGAAAACATTGAACAGAAAATCCTTCTTGAGAATTCTGTTGACTATCGTTTTTTGAGTTCACATTTATAAATATTTATCCACATCTTTTAATCTCTGCAGTTTCTGAAATTTTTGACTATTTTCTGTCATGGAAATTCACCGTTCATCCTTTACCTGTGAGCCTGTATACCTTTTGTGCTTTCAATAAAACAAGAGAGTTGGCAGTTTTAGGATACTCAGGAATAGTCACGATGTAAGAAAAAATAAGACTTTCTTTCTCTCTGTTATTGTTCATAAATCTCTAACGGAATATTACCGTTAGGGCAACAGTACTGATCACTCACAGTGCTTTCTAAGTATCATTTGAGAGTGAACGGGACAAATAGGCCATGCTAGGCTGCATAGTTTCCTAAGCCAAAGTGATGTGCAAAAAAAAAAAAAAAACATGAGTATCTTAAAAAGCATTAGCTTTATTAAACTGTATTTTGTTCACTCCACCTGTGAGGATATTGAATGACATTCGAAAACCTGATTCTAGAATTCTCTCCACATGAATAGTCTTCTAAAATGTCCCAAATTTTATGCCATTTATTTAATAAATATATGATGAGTGGGCACCAAGGCCCAGGTGCTAGGATGCGCAGTGAAGCTACAGTTGGAAGGAAAGCAGTTACTAAACTTCTAGCACTTACGAGAAAGTGAAAACAGAGAAATAAACACTAATCAAAATATAATGTGGAACGCGCTGTCATTTGTAGAAAATACTTCATGGCTATAGAAATTGCTTAAAGCTCTATAAGTATAGCAATAATTTAATTACTTTCTCTCTGGAAAAAATGTGCATATATATGTCAGCTTATTACAAATTTTACGGATATGAACAATGTGTAGCACACAGTTTACCAAAAATACTAAAAATATAAAGTAATATTGATTGTAAATTTCAAATGCTCAAATGGAGTCTCACAGTATATTTTTGTTGATTTTGGCCAAGTCCTAGTATGTACAGCAGCCTAGCTAGGTTTGCCATTCAGCCATGCTTTGACAAATCCACTCGCATCCTATTTCATGAAATTTTATCAATAAATTTATTGTTATTAAATCTGATATTGAATCTACTGTTAAACTCTTCCTTCCCCTAATGCAAATTTTACTCATAAAATGAAACTGCCTTCAGCCTCAGCTCTCCATTTGTTGGATTTCTCTGGTTCATCAGTAATATGAACCACTTCTTGGCTGAATTGGCTGATAGTTTTAAACACTGGAAGAATAATCTCTCATTTTTCTTTGTGGTGCTATTCACAGTGTAGCAATTACAGACACTGCCGATTTTAAGTGTGTCCTCCCTTCCTAACATTTTCTCCATCATTTAAAACTAAACAACAAATCAAAAAGTAAGTCAAGCCCTGGTTTGTAGCATTTACCAATTCCCATGGTATAAATATTCCCACCATGGCTAATTCCGAGCCACCAATGGCTGACTCACAACTGGACCTTGTGAAGCAGTTTGAGCCACCTCTAGTCTATTACAAATACATTTGTAGAACAGGTCTTTTTGGCTGTCCCGGCATTTCTAATTCAGCGGAATGAGGCCTGACAAGAGTTCTTTGTCTCATTCCATCAGTGTTCACCTTCCTTCAATATCTCTAAACCTTTGCAGGAAAGCAATCTTATTGCACTGAGTCACAGGACTCACTTAGTGCGATTTGCCTTCTTGCCCAGGATATGCCCTTTCTGGGTCTGTGACCATGAACAAATTATCCCTCTCCCATCTGTTCCTCTTGCTCCCTGATGACGGCATCCCCTGGCACTCCTGGGGCTTCCCCCATGGGTTCTGGGTTTGGGCAAGGAGAGGCACTGACAAGGAATCAAAGAGCCGGAAGAGCGGGAGACAGGGGTCCCTCTTCCAACCACATGTCTGCTTTGAGGTTTGTTTTGTTCTGGGTTTGACAGTGGCTGTCTCTTTTGGTGACAACTCCAGGAGGTTGGTACCTCTTTTTTGAGTCCAGAAGTCACAGGGCCCCCATAAAACTGTTTTCTCTCCAGGCCCTGTCTCATATATGATAGAATGGCTTCTCACTTTGCATCTCTGGGGGCCTTCACATCCCGATGTGGTTTCCCTAACCCTGACTGTGTATCTATAAATACCCTGTTAACATCTTCTGGACCTCTACGCCAGATTGTGTTTTTGTCAGGACAGTGACTGGCACACTATAAAATGTGAGGTTTGGATTAGGTCATTTAGAAGGTCCTTTCTAGCTCCATAATTACAGAGTCTAGGATTCATTAAGGTCAATTTTCCAGAAAGCATTTTTTTTTATTATTAACTTAATTAAAAATTTAAAATGGTGAACTCTTATCTAAGCAAAGCAGAACTAGAAAAAGGATATTGAATCAAAGATAGACTGTATTTCAAAATATGTGATGAAATGAAGACAAATAAATGTAAGTAATTATGACACAGTAAGCCATGACATAAGTAGAAATGCAGCTTGAGAAGCTAAGTGAATTGCTCGTTGCTATTAGATGTCTAAAGGAGATGGTTTGGTCCTTATTGTACGATCTATACGTACAATTATTTTTTGTTCATCTATGAATCTGAATTTCTTCATATTGGCACTATTAACATTTTGGGCAGGATAATTTTGTTGTTGTTGTGGGGGTTGTCCTATAAAACATAGACAATTTACTAGTATTCCTGGCTTCCCTCCATTAGATTCCAGTAACTCTTCTGCCACTCGTGACCAGCAAGTGTTTCCAGGTTTATCAAATGTCCTCAGGGGGCAAAACTGCCCTTGGTTAAGAACACTGATTATATCTGATTATATGATTTCACACACACACACACACACAACATGCATGCGTGTGCACAGACATGTATAGGTAGATATAGGTATGGATATAGATAAATGCCAAAGAAGACTTCAGCAATAATTTCTTTAGAGTCTTGTATTCCATATTACTCTATGTTGTTATTATTTTGCATATTAATACATATTCTAACAGTTTTAAGTTATGATCAGAAATGTGGTGATGATTTATGATTTTTTTTTCCCTTTTCATTCCGTGTCCTCACCTTCTGTACTTTAATCTGATGGGTATTTATCTCTGGAGTAAATACACAGATAGAGGTGCTGCCGAAGCCAAAATTGCAGGAAGTAGACGTGCTGAGCTGTTGTTCCCGAGCATTCCTGCCACCACATGAGAACGTGAGGTGCAACAGGTGGTAGATCTCTCTCTCTCTCAGAGAGGCAACTCTAAAAAATCAAGTGAGAAATAAAGAGTAACAGAGGTGCCATTTCCTGCTGCGTCATCTTAAATGAAAGATGGTCATTTCCATGGTCATTTTCCACAGCACTTCCCACCCTGGAAGTGCCATTGTCTAAAATTTTACTGACGTTGACATTTCTTGATCTACTCCACCACTGGTTCTAAGCACACCTGTGGCTTATGAATAGTCTTGGCTCCGGACCTTGTCCTCTCTTTGCAGTAGAATCTGATCACCACCATAATGTGGGAGCTAGCTCTGTGCTAAACTTAATATTTCTCAACATTTTAACATGATTGTGTAGCACAGTATTTCTGCCTGTGCTATGATACATTCACCATATAGTCTGACAAATTAATTAACCAAAATTTCCTCTCAATATCATGACTATTTTCCTCTCCCATCTCCACTGTTCTGTGTTTCTCACACAGACAAAATTATTCCCACGTAGAGAGTTTTCCTGCTGCTGCCGTAAAAACTGCTGTGTTCCCAAGGATTCTAAATGAGATCCATAGATGTATTTATAGAGAAATATACATACTACATAGGTTCCTCCCCTTACCTAAATGGTAGTAAATAAAATAACATTTATTGTTAGGTAACCTTAAATTTGAAATGAATGTTTTACTTACATTATTAATTTTTTTTTTTTTTACAGAAGGCCTACATTTGTTGTAAAAAATTAGAACAATGAAAAGTACATAAAATTACAAAATCCAACTCTCTAGGGGTAAATTTTATTAATAGACACACGTGTCTCTTCAGACCTTCTATAACATACACACACACACACACACACACGTGTACATTTTACAAAAATAGATGCAGAATACACATATTGTAAGGCAAATTGGTGTTTAAAAACTCAACAATAGGGGCGCCTGGGTGGCTCAGTCATTAAGCGTCTGCCTTCGGCTCAGGTCAGGATCCCAGGGTCCTGGGATCGAGCCCCTCGTCGGGCTCCCTGCTCAGCGGGAAGCCCGCTTCCCCTCTCACACTCCCCTTGCTTGTGTTCCCTCTCTCGCTGTCTCTCTCTCTCTGTCAAATAAATAAATAAAATCTTAAAAAAAAATAAAATAAAAATGCAACAATATAATATAGTCACCTTTCTATACCAGGCATACAGAATTAGCCCCTTATTTTTTTAATAGCTTTATAAATATTACATGTTGTGATTTCATTTTACTCTTAACATATGGGGAAAAAGAAAACAATAAAAAAATTGGTCACAAACAGTTCTACATATTCTTTACTGTGCCTACATTACTAAAAACTTCTTAGGTCAAGGTTGATTGCAGAGTTTTTTTCAAAAGATTCTTTTCGGATGTATAGCACCCCAGTGACATGGAAGAAAGATGGTTTGGCTGAAGTTGTAGCTGTCTCCTTTAACTCGTGGTTGATGAATGAGCTCATGCCCTGGGACACCCTATGAGAATGGTAGAACGTCAAGGAGAGTAGCCATTATTCTTTGCTTTTGTGACTGTCTTCTCTTAGTATTAAAAACATTTCAAAAATATTTAGTTATTCAAACATTTCACAGAGTATATTTGACTCAATATTTAGATAAATATATGGTAGGTCCTCTGTAAATTCCCATCAATGAAAATGATATAATGTACATACGTGGAAACTCAAGAATGAGAATTAATAATGTCACATGTAATCTTCTGTGTTTTCCTTTTTTAAGTCCATAAGTATCTTATTTGTAGTTCAAGATCTAGTAGTAAAATCAGTAGAAGTTGCCATATAACCAAAGATCATGTCTCACTTCAGATTTCTACCCCTCATACCATAAGAGGATAATCGTATTTTTTTGACTGCAGGATGCTTTAATATTTTTTTTGTTTTATGGAGATTTAAACATAGCCACTGTTTTGCACTGAACTATGTCACTTTTCATTTCTTTACACTCTTTTCAAATTTAATTCTTTGGGATGGTAAATGTTATGAAAAAAATATATGCATTACTTGAGTTTAAAAGCGTGGCTAAACTACAGTCATAAGAGGAACAATTTATGACTATCATGTACCTAATTGTTACCACAATTGCTATGACAGCTCATACATAAAGCAGAAGCAAAAAAAGGAACAAAAATTTTAGAAACGTGACATGTGGTGCCCGAGAGCTCTAGGGAGCTCCAGTTAAGGGTAGAAGCTGCAGCGGCTTCCCAAAAGTGTCAGGGGGAAAAAGGATGAAACCAGGCCCCAAATTCTGCCTCACTTGTTTGGTCAACTTGTTCTCGTCCGGCTTGAGTCAAACCTGAGGTAACCCCACTGGTGCCACAGGAAAAGGGAAGGATGGTGCCAAACAGAGGCAAAGTGGCCACCTAGAACCTGGATGTGCCCTAATACTTAGATGACTGCATCCTTTGAGGCAGAGGAATGGGGGGGATTTCCTTGTTGTGGGCTTTCAGTGAGTATTTCGACAATGTGGACAGATTTTAGAAGATAGCTATACCAGAACATTTGAACAGCAGAAGGATGAAAACAGCAAATAATAATAATAATAAGTAGTAGTAGTAGTAGTAGTAATGAATTTTTAGGGAGCAAGAATTACACATAGAACAGTACTCAGTCCGCCCTGGCCCTGCCCCCACCTAACATGGCCTCTCCCCTGGCTGGGTCCCCAGTTAGCTTGTGTGTTGACACCAAGAATGGGCAAGGAAGAACAGGTGATTGGAGGTGAAGGACTCAGTCACACAGGTGAGGTATGTCTACATAATTCATAGTGGAAAAGGGGGAATGGGTCTGACAATCTGGGATAAGGAATAAGAGTTTTCTGTGGTGTTTTGGCAGGTGAGAGGCTAAAGCGTGGTGTGGAAAGAAATGGAATACAGTTATTCTGAAATTAATGTTTTAACTCTACTTACTGTCCTTCTAGGGACTAGGATCAAGAACCCTAACAATTCTCAATTAATTTTTGTCATTTTGCAGGGTGCTTTTAGTTTTAATTTTTATTTTTTATGGAGATATAATTGACATTGTATAAGCTGAAGGAGTTGATTTGACGCATTCCTCTGTTGCATATGATTACTAGCATAGCATTAGCTGACACCTTCATCACGTCACATAATTATTTTTTGTGGGGAGAACATTTAAGATCTAGTTTCTCAGCAACTTTGAAGTATATACTTCAGTATTGTTAACTCTAATCACAGCGCTGTGCATGAAATCTCCAGAAGGTATCCATCTCCTCTAACTACAAGTTTGTACCCTTTGACCATTTTAAAAACATGACCTAGCCTCTGTAGTAAACCACAGGGGCTGAGCTTCAGTGAAGTTATCTTCTTAAACAATGACACTAATGTGCTAGAAATGCTTTCAGTCTCCAGATTTCTTACTATGCAGCCTGTGTGCTCTGCATATGTCGTGGGAGGCTGAGAATTCATGTCAGGTTTAATTACAGGAGAAGAGGATTTCATTCTCTCTGCAACTTCGAACTATTGAAAATGAATTAAAACACAAGCAAAGGAATTCATTCTCAGAGGGAATCTGCAGATGCATTTCTTTAAGATTGCTTATGGAGATGAGGAATCAAAAGAGCTTGCAGGATTGGCTTTCCTCCGCTGCTGGAGCTAACGTCCCGGAAAGACCCAAGCCAGCAACCAGGAGAGAAAGAAAGTGCTACCAGCCTCAGGACTGGAGAGAGAAAGGCTATGGGAAAGTTCCTGGTTTTCAAAGATCCAGAAATGTTAGTTGAAACATGGAGAGAAAGCTGGCAGGGGGAAGAAGGGAGAGCCTGGAGTCAGTGGGTTTGCAGATGCAGGATTCAGAGGTGGTGACAGGGACAGTGTGGATGCCAGTGCTGAATGGCAGCCCCTAAGGACTTCCTTGGGAATGGCCCTTCCCTCTCGCAGCTTCAGTGAAGATGACAGGAAGGATGGAGGCAGAGACGCTTGTAGATCTGATTTGGTACAATACTGCGAAGCAATAATCCAGGTGGCTGGAGGGAGAAAAAGAAAATATAGGAGGATAAGAAAATGAGAAAAATAGAGAAAAGAATAGTAGGATCCTTGACCCAAACTCACAAGAACATATCTGTTGATCACATCAATGGTTTTGTAGATTTATTTGGCTTTTTCAGAGCAACCTGACTCAGAACACCCTACTTTCCAGGGAAAGTCCCAGACTGGGAAAACCCAGAAGGATGAAACTCTCTTGGGGTCCGTTACCCCCAGGAACACAAGTGTAAACAAGTCTGGGCATAGGAAAGGAAGGGGAATTTCAGTCTTACCTACTTGTCTCTAGCTTAATAAGTCATGTTTCTTTTTGGATTTATTAATAAAATCTGTGTGTGTTCGTTTTCTGTTGCTGCCATAATAAATTACCACACTTGGTAGCTCGAAAAACACAAATTGACTCTGCCATTGATCAAAAGAAGTCTGACATAGGGCTCAGGGGCCCCAAATCACCGTGTCAGCAGGGCTGGTTCCTTTCTGGAGTCTCTTGGAAAGTATCTGTTTCCTTGCCTTTTCCAGCTTCTGGGGGCCTCGGACATTCTTTGACCCATGACTCCCTTCTTTCCAAGCCAGCAACACTGTGTCTCTCTGACTCTTCTTTCATGGTAATATCTCCCTCTGACCTGACCTCTGCAGGGACAGGTTCCTTAAATGTGATTAAATTGAGCTCCCCCTGGATAATTTAGGCTCATCTCCCCATCTCAGAGTCTTTACCCTTAATCACACGGGCAATGCCTCTTTCTTGGCACAATGTAACATACTTACCATTGCCTGAGAACAAGACTAGGGGGGCAGGTGTTCTGCCTTCCACACTTTATAAAAAGAACTTTTACTCCCACTTGTTCAATGAATGAGAAAATGATGCTATTACATATTGTTCTAGCTTAAAAGTATCTTGATGCATGAAAGACTTTATTAAAACATTCAGATTTTATAACAAGCGTGCAAGCAGACTGGGAATCACAGGACACAATAATACAATCAAGAATAAATGGCCTCTACAGTCACAAATATGTATTTCATGCACAATTAGGTGAATACATTTCTTCTCTGAGTCTATCAGATACGCAACCCAGAAATGGAAGTCAGTGGTGACTTTCATTTCCATAAATTTCATAAAATGCATTGACCCTTCTTGCCTTGGACACATTTCTAGGTGAGCAGCCACCAAATTCCGATTGTGCTCATTCTGACCACCCACACCAGACAAGTAAGCCTCAGATGAGAATTTAAAACTAAATACCATCCCTTTTATACTGTCCTTATTCTCTGTTCAGGATGTTTAGATATATAGAATGAACTATTTTCTTGGTAGCATGGCATCTGTCTTATTTTCAGATAAAATAATGATTTGGGGACTACTACATTTAGAGAGTTCAGTGGGACATTGAGCATTTCTATAGCTGAGTGTCATGGCTAACGTGTTAATGTCATGCAGTGGAGAAGACACAGATTTCTGAGAGGTCAGGCAAATTATGTGATAAAATCTTTATTGTAATAACAACAACGGGAAAACATATGACTCTTGACAGCTTTAGTAAAGCTCATGATTTGGCGTATAAAATTTTAAAGTGCCACCAAGAACCTGAATTTAAGAACTTGGGATAAAATGGAGGTTACAGTTCTCCCTTTGGACTGATGGCAACTTTGTGTGTGTGTAGGTGTGCATGTGTTCTTGACAAAAGAAATGAATTAATCAAATTGATTCAACAAAAGTAACAAAACTTTTCTTCCTCATTACACTCCCCCTGCTTGTGTTCCTGCTCTCGCTATGTCTCTCTCTGTCAAATAAATAAATAAAAAATCTTTAAAAAAAAAAAAGATGCATATTTTAGCAAACATGTTGTCACCAGATCTGTAGCGATGATACAATTATGGTTCCATTGTTGGTTCAGCAGCTCTATAAAATAGGAAGGCATTGCATACGATAATGTAAGCAGGTATACCAAGGAAGTGTGAAAATAAATGTGAGCCTATTTAATTAAACAATGCTATTTAAAAAAATAGAAACAAAGTTCTTTTTCTTTAGGATTCAGAACAATTCACCTGGGTTTTATAGAAATAAAGTAGAACTCACCTTTGTAGGAGTAGGAAAACAGTGACCTCCATTTAGCTAACAAGAAGATACTCAGAGTAAAAAGAGATTGATAGTCACCCCTTCTCATTTCTTTTTTTTTTTAAGGTTTAATTTATTTATTTGAGAGAAACAGTGAGAGAGAGTATGAGCAGGGGAGTGGCAGGCAGAGGGAGAGGGAGAAGCAGACTCCCCGCTGAGCAGGGAGCCCGACACAGGGCTCAATCATGGGACGCTGGGATCATGACCTGAGCGGAAGGAAAATGCTTAACGACTGAGCCACCCAGGTGCCCTTCTTCTCATTTCTAACTGAAAAATCCCATAGTTTGTTCCATAGAGCTAGTGGTTTTGGACACTGATTTAATTCCCAGTTTTTCTGGAAAAGAACCCATGTGAGCTGCTGTATTTGGGAGTGTATACCAACAAGAATAACAGGAGGCAACATCTTTCAGTCAAGTTTGAATCAGTTGAGACTATGGGTATTAAAAAGAAATCTGAGAAGCAAAGAAGAAGGCATCAAGGGAAAAGGAGAGAAATGACAATTTATTCATCTTAATATCCCCTACATTGTATTTTATAATTAATTTACATTTTTAACAGAAGGTGTCAAAAAGATAAAGTTTGGAGCAATGAGCACTAATAGTTCACCTTTCACAATTTCAGGAAAGTTGTGGTGGAACTTGAATTGCAAAACCCTTCACATATAATTATATTTATGTTATGTTACATATTTAAGTTACTGAGTAAATTCATTTGAATATTTTATGTTCTCCAACACAATGCACTGCTTATATTTATAACACTGCAAAATAGAGTCATGCAGAAAATGAGCTTTAGAGATTCAGTCCTAGAATCCAGCACGGCCTCATTCTTTCCCTAGGTTTGTGGCCATGAGGGATTTGTTATTGTCTCAGAGTCTCAGTATGCTTCTCTGTGGAAAAAATAATATGTATACATATGTGGTGATTAAATAAACTCATGAACATGAAAATGCCTGGAAAATAGGCAAAAAGTCACTTATTTTCAAAATTGAATTTCATTAAAATAGCAATGAGCTATCACTACTTATTAGAATGCCCCAAATCCTGCACATGGACAACAGCAAATGTTGGTGAGGATGTAGAGCAAAATAACTCTCATTCCTTGCTGGTGAGAATGCAGAATAGGACAGCCACTCTGGAAGACAGTTTGGCAGTTTTGTATAAAACTAAATATACTCTTTCCATTTGATCCAGCAGTCATGCTCCTTGGTTTTTACCCAAAAGAGTTGAAAACTTCTGTGTCCATACAAACACCTGCACACTGGTGTTCACAGCAGCTTTATTCATAGTTGCAAAAACTTGGGAGCAACCAAGATGTCTTTTTGTAGGTGAATGGATAAATAAGCCATGGTCTATCCAGACAATGGAATATCACTCAGTGCTAAAAGAAATGAGTTATCAAGCCATGAGAAGGCATGGAAGAAGTTTGAATACATATTATTAAGTGAATGAAGTTGATCTGAAATGGCTGTGTACTGTATGATTCCAACTATTCTGTATAAGGCAAAACTATGGAGACAGTAAAGAGATCAGCGATTTTCAAGTCTGGGGGGAGGTGGAGGACAGAGGACATTTAGGGCACTGAAAATAATCCATATGATACTATAATGATGGATGCATGGCTTTATACATTTGTCCAAACCCATAGATTATCTAACCCAAAGAATGAAACCTAAGATAAATTATGGATTTGGGGTGACAATGATGTGTCATTATAGGTTCAACAGTTGTAACAAATGTACCACTCAGGTTGGGGATGTTCATAACGGTGAGGGGGTTATGCATATGTCGGAGCAGGGGATATAAAGGAAATCTCTGTACCTTCCTCTCAATTTTGCAGTGAACTTCCTACTGCTCCAAAAAATTGTCTTAAAAAATTAAATGTCACAAGAACTACTTCCTCTGTAGAATTTCAAAATCAGATGATAGGATATTTTTGGTGAGACCATATATACATACTTACAAATACATGCAAATGCCACTGACCTAAAATTTAATGAAGAATTCATATTAAGCCGGGTAACTTGTCAATGTTGATTTACTTTACTTTAATGAATATCTCAAATGATCTATATGCCTTTCCTTGAAACATTTTCTATTACTGGTAAAATATTACAATAAAACATAATTATTGTGCTAGATTACGTAGATGGGTTTTAATGTTCATATGTTAAATGTGAATTAATTCATATTTTTCAATTATGCATACAAAAAGAATGTGTGTATTTCTCCATTCCACTGGTATATTATGACCAGTCGTGTTTTTACAATTGTGTTTACTGTGGCTTAAGGTATGCACTAACATGCTATTTTATCCTTTCCCTCTTCTGTTCTTTCCTTTTCCCAGTGAAACACTGAATTCTAAATAACCATCTGTCTAAAGAGCTTGTGTTGTAAAAAAAATTGATTTATTTACAAGGCACATCTTGGCAAATAGTCTTAGATCTTATCTAAAGTCTCAGGAAAACCAGAAACTCTTTCATCATTCGTAGGACCAAATGAAAGGACTTCACATCACTTTGTGTCATCAACAAGGAGCATATAAAATATTTAAACGATATGATAGAGCCTAAAACCCAGGTTTGTCAAATTCTTTGGGCAGTTGCATATGGCCACAGTACAATATTAGAACAGTTCTATGTGCCCCCCCCAAAAAAAAACCAGTCACCACAATCTTAATTAAGGCCATTTTTTCTGTAGCATACATAGACACATCAGCACACAGAGACAGTGCCAAACACACAAATGGCCAACGAATGAAATCACATGAAGAACACCCTGAATTCACTTCTGTGGAATAAACATCTTCTTTAAAGGAAAGTAACTATACACTGATGTTAATTATACAAAGGATATTTAAAAACTATTATTCTATCAAACATTTGGACTCAGATAAAAAGGAAATCTACAGCAATAGTGGGTTTGTGTTTTGGATCATTTCAGATAGGGCACCCATACTTTCTTTTTTTTTTTTTTTAAAGATTTTATTTATTCATTTGAGAGAGAGAGAGAGGGAGAGTACAAGCAGGGGGAGAGGCAGAGGGAGAGGGAGAAGCAGACTCCCCGCGGAGCTGGGAGCCCGGCATGGGGCTCGATTCCAGGACCTGGAGATCATGACCTGAGCTGAAGGCAGACGCTTAACCATCTGAGCCACCCAGGTGCCCCACCCATACTTTCTTTTACAAAGAAACACAGACCATGACAATATTCTGATACTAAGTATATCTTGGTTTAAAATATGCACTGTTTTAAGGTGATTCTGTAATATTCAGTGACATTATCAGTATTGCCAAATACCCAGCTCTGCCCTGTAGATTAGCCAATAAAGGGAAAATAACTCAGCTTCTCATCTCTGTTCTGATCTGAAGGCTTCCAGTAGTGAGAGACCAGAAGGAAGGAAGTTCTTGTGTGATGGTCAGATCTGGAGAAGGAGATTATCAGAGCGCTGGACGGGTACTGAGATGCACATGGCGTCAGATGATACTTCAGCCCTCAGTGTGCAATCACATAAAAACAAATCAATTGACCAAAAGCATTTAGGCAGCAATACCTGAGTCTTCAACCAAAAGGATTGATTGATTGGCAATACATTTGTTATCAGTCTTATCTTAATGGAGGAAGAAAGTTCGAATCAAAGTAATTTCTCCCTTGGGGCAACAAGAGGTAGATTAAAAGAGGAACAAATCACATTTCTATCTTTTCCTCTATATTCATTGCACTTAGTAAATAGTACTTTAGAAAGAAAATATATCTATATACACTAGCCTCTGTATTCACAAAAGTCTTGTACTGCCGTGAATTAAATCATGCCTAGGGATAATTAAAATATGCTCTTCATTAGTCAAATTTTCCAGAAGCCGTTTTCCAATAATCGATTATTAGGGGACTAATTTAACAAAATTAGTTTTCTTCAGTTAGGACACCAACTTGGGAAAACTGAACAACCATCAGAAACTGGTAATAGATCTTGGAATTGCAAAGAACAAGAAACTGCTCTCTTTTGCTTTTGCTTTGTTTTTGGCCTTATTGAACTTCTCAGAAATGAAAATATTAATCACTCTTATTTTTTTTATTTTTGTCTTTATGAAAATCATTTCCAAATTCTCATCTCCATTCTCACTGGCACATCTCATATGTATTCTTATACATTAATCTTAGATAATTTAACCCCTCCAGGACATTTTAACTGAAATGCTCTATTCTACCATCAAAGTCAATGTGTCAGAAAGCCAATTTTTTTAATTCTGTGGGAATTATAATAATAATAAAAAGGATTACTAAATTTATATGTCATTTTATTATCTACATAAGACTATTTTGAGTATTGGCCATAAGGCAAAACACACATTAATAATTTGGCAAAGACCACATAGTGACACAACTAAAATATAAAACTTCATCTCTTTTCAACATATATATTTATATATTTCATCTCATTCAACATATGTTTACTGAGCACTAGGAAGTTTTATTGGCTCTGGGGATATAAGCATGACCATTTCCTTCCTTTGTAGGATTTATGGGACTTTTTTTTTTTTTTAAGATTTTATTTATTTATTTGACAGAGAGAGACACAGCGAGAGAGGGAACACAAGCAGGGGGAGTGGGAGAGGGAGAAGCCGGCTTCCCGCAGAGCAGGGATCCCGATGCGGGGCTCGATCCCAGGACCCTGGGATCATGACCTGAGCCGAAGGCAGACGCTTAACGACTGAGCCACCCAGGCACCCCGGATTTATGTGACATTTTTTGATATTGATATTGAATTAGGTTTTGATATTGAATTAGCTTCCTAATTGGTCTCCTTATTCTTTGTTCCCTTCATACATCCTTTTACACCATATTGACAGAATTGAATTTGTAAGGCTATCATAGAACACATGTTCCCCCACAATCCAATAATATAAATGACTGTTATTAACCACACATTGAAATTCACTTGTCTTAGCTCAACACGTATGACCTATGTTGATTTGTCTTCTGTATTTCCAACAACCTTCTTGTCTATTAAAACTAGTGCATTCATTATTGTACCAAACTATCTTGTAGAATGTTCCATGCATGTCTTGGTTGATGTCAATCATCTTCATTAGCTTTATCCATTTACCAGTGAGAGACCTATTACCAAAGCCTGAGCTGAGTCTTTGGCATCTACAGCCTCGGTGAAGATCTAATTTTCTGATATATCATAGCAATTATGAGTTGTATGATTGCTGGTACTTACCATAGTTTTATAATTATTTTTCTTTTCTTTGAGTATGTGTCTCCTCAAATAGATAATTCAAAAAAGAGTTTTTGCTATATTTTTAACACAATTTGTTATAAAATATGATTTACTAATTAACAGTATAACAATACTTTGATTGAATATTTTACTGATTTGTCAATTCTATTATTCATTGTGGCATGTGCCTTGTTAGGTGCTAGCAGCTAGGTACAAATGGAGAATAGAACAAATGACTACTAACAATAATAAAAGTAACACTCAAATAAATGATATAATGCTCACAGTGCTTATCATTGCATGTGACATTGAATTTTGCCAATA
Source organism: Leptonychotes weddellii (assembly GCF_054177405.1). Taxonomy (NCBI): domain Eukaryota; kingdom Metazoa; phylum Chordata; class Mammalia; order Carnivora; family Phocidae; genus Leptonychotes; species Leptonychotes weddellii. Next base: position 6,173,724 of record NC_138381.1, on the reverse strand, counting down.
TATATTTATTTTAAAATAATCTGATAGTAACCTAAATAAATCTTTTAATAAATATAATTGTCTTTAAATCATATTATATGATTTTAATCAATAATTCATGTAAGTCTTTTTGAAGAAACATAACCATTAATGTAATAATGTATTAATAGTTATTCTTTTAAAAGAATTTTTTATTGATAGTTATTCTTGTTCTGTTCTAGCCAAGATCTATCTTTATTCTCTCTCTGTATCCATCAACAATTTGCCTAAAGTGAGAAAATATCAAAATGTAGAAGGAAGATATGAAGTTATATACTCAGGAGAAATTCAGGATATGACAGACAAAACAATGCAATTATGAAAAGGAAAATAATTTAGCAGAAATCCAATAAAACCTCAGTAGTCATTTTTGAATTAACTTGGGAATGTTATCAGGTAGAGAAAGAAACATTAGTATTTAGTAGTTATATTAAAATTCATTCAGTAATAAAAAGAACATGCCTTAAGCAAATCAAAAAGAGAAAACTAATAACTTTGAGTCAATTAGAGTAATTGGATGACACTAGGAAGACAATAGAGGAGTTTAAATGGCCTACCTTCCCCCCAGACTGAACAAACTCAACTCCATATTTTTGTCTATAAAACTGTTCTTTCCTTTATGTTATCTATTCATCTCTTTTCCTTAAATTTAAAAATATTATATAGTTGTAAATTACAACTTAGTATTTCTTTTCATTGATGTTCCCTGACATATTTATTAGATCAATTTATTACATATGTCTCAGTACAGCTCAAGTAAAAGGGGAAAACACATCATCACACTTTTGTTGAATGCCTCCTACATGAAGAATACTGTGACTACTAGAGTCTTGCATGCAATTCAAAGATCATAACTCAAGTAATGGAAGTTTATCATATAATATCAACATTTGACAAATAGAAAAGCAAAAACTCTGTATGCATCTGTCAAATTATTTAAGTACAATGCAAATAAAACAAAGACTAATAGCAAACAATGAATTTATGCATTGAAATTAATAGACCAAACATGGAATAAGATGACAAATCAAGTTATAAAAATGTGATAAAATCAACCCCCCAAAACAGAAAAAGAGTGAGTTATTGATTACATAATAGGGAAATCCAACATTTGTCCTTTCTAATATAATGGATCTTTTAAAAAGCTAATAAATAATTTGGAAGTAAAAGGATTAGGAGACATCTACCAAGCAAATGGACAAACAGCAAGTAGGAGACATTGTATGACCCTGAAACAAGAGAGAAGCCAATACTTTATAATGAGGAGCATGCAGTCTAAAAGATCCAGCACTTATTTCTTTCTTTTTTTTTTTTTTTAAAGATTTTATTTATTTATTTGACACACAGAGAGAAAGCACAAGTAGGCAGAGAGGCAGGCAGAGAGAGAGGCAGAAGCAGGCTCTCCACTGAGCAGGGAGCTCGATGCGGGACTCGATCCCGGGACTCCAGGATCATGACCTGAGCCGAAGGCAGTTGCTTAACCAACTGAGCCACCCAGGCGCCCCAGCACTTATTTCATAAAGCAAATAATATAAAACTATGAATCAAAAATCAAAGAAACTATAGGAGAAATAGGGTGACATACTCTAAGAATAAAAGGCTTTAAATGTCTTATCTCAGGGCACAATTCATAGAAGTAATAAAGTGGTCCACCTCCAAAATAGAGAATACACTTGTCAGCTGCTTGAGGATATTGAAAAATTGAATATTTTGAAATCACAAGGATAATAATGGGAAAAAAGCAATAGGTATATGGGAGATTAAGAAGAAGTAAATATTTAGTTAAGTAATATAAACATTCAGTTTAGAAATCTGGACAAAATGAATGTTTTTCTTTGAAAATACATATTTTTGTTATTCACCACCAACTCACCACAGGAATTATTAAAAATAAACTGTAAGCAAGACTTACCATATATGTCTCATGAAATTTATCAAACAAGTATCCAGGCCAAATATCTTAAGAAGAAATTATTTCAAATTCTCAGAGTGTTTTAATTTGCAAATTCATTTAACTCATATAAAGTGCTGAGAGAGTGACCAGTGGTTCCATTGTTTTTAACAAAGCCAACACTACAATAATAAAACAATAAATATAATAAAACTCAAATACCTTAGAATATTCACAATTAGGAATATAAAGATTTTCCTAGATAATACATGAACAATAAAAATTTCAGATTATTTTGAGGTCAACTAGGTATTTTCTCAGACATAAGACAAGAAATAGACACTAAAACATGTACGCTTTCAGTACCTGAACTCACGAGGGGCAGATGGGTTATTTAACTAGTATCTACGGCAAGATCTGGTACTTTTAGAAAAAAAAAAATGCTACCCAACTCCTTGAAGTAGATAAATTCCAGATTTAGTAGAGATTATTTTACTTTTTAATGTATTCATACCTATATCTAGAAACATTTACATAAAGTACTAAATTTAACAAATACACTTTTTTTTCCTGCAAATACATCCCCGCCCCCCTTTTTTTTTGGCTCTGCTCTCCTTGTTTTTCATCTATTCTATATAGAAAAGCCGTCTTCACGTGTTTCCTGGATTAATACACTAGGATGGATTTTTCCATATTTTCTCCCTGTTTATATAAACTTATGTAGACAAATATGCATATCATATGTATGGACTATTTTCAGTCATAATTTGTTTTACAAAAAAAAAGGGGGGGGGATGGATTTTGTGCCCTGCTTTTCTTCTCAGCAAAACCTCATAGAAATTCCTGTAAGTTACCTTGTCAATGCTAACTTGCTCCTTTTAAGGACTTCGTTGCTGATGGCAAATTCTGAGAGTGCTTTTAGGAATTTCTTTTTGTGTTTTTGTTTTCAGCAATTATACTGTCATGCTCCTTATTGTGGTTTTCTTTGAATTTATACAATTTAGGATTTGGAGAGTTTTTGCATATGTTATTTGATGTCTCTTACCAATTTTGTAAATTCTCAGACATTTTTCTTCAAATAATACGAATTTTCTATTACTTTTCTCCTCTCCTTCTTGAATTTCATGCTCCTTAAAAGAGATCTTTATTTTTTTTCCTTTTAAGTGCTTCAATTTGGTTATTTTCTCTTTACCTGTCTTTTATTTCACTAGTCTTGTCATTCTTCTTGGTAATGAGCCTTGTTTTTTAAGAAGTTTGCCTGATAACAAAGCCAATTATATAGAACCCCATGGGGCATTTCCTCATATCAGAGTTTTTCTTCCTTAATTTTCTCTCATTTTGTCTTGTATTGGCATGCCTTGTTGTTTTTGAATGAATGCCAACTACTTTGTGTGTAAAACATGGAGATTCTCAGTGAGATTACCTGCTGCCAGAAAAGCATCACTGTTTTGCCTTCCCTCATGACTGCTCTAGGATTAAGATACCTAACATCCTGGTGAACTATACAGCTCTTCAATGTATCCCATTCGATTATTTATTCCTTTATTTGATTCTTTTATAAGAAAATTTCTCCTTGTTGTCTACTTTTCTAGTTGTTTTCAGAGGGACATTAATCTTTCACAAGCAAATGCATCATCACCAATAGTAGATGATCCTTAATTTTGTAAAATACTATTCTTATCTGTTAGATTAGCAGATAATAAATAATGTGAAAATGTGTAACCAAAACTTTCTCTTTATTCCTGATGATATAGTATGTAAATTGGTTAATAACCTTGTCTGTATATTTTGATAATATATTTAAAGTTCAGAATTATACATAATTTTTACCTAACAACTGTCTTCTTTTTCTGTGGAAATCTATACTTAAAAAATACTCATACAGTGCTACAAAGATAATATGTAAAGGATTTTATGTGGCTATTGGCATAAATATTGATTGACAGATGCCTGTGTAATCACACAAGAGATTGTTAGAAAGACTAATATATAATACAAAGTATAAAGTTAAATCTTTGGCTTGTTTTGACAGTATCCAACTTACACAAAATACATTTAATTGGGGAGAATATATTGAGATTATTTTCATAAATAACTATAAAAGATCTAAAAAACTTTTTTTTTTCAAATAGGCTATGCAATTTAACAAATTACATTTAATAATATGAATTCAAAAACATGAATTTGATTATGCTAGGTGGAGTTTTGACACTCTGTTATAAAAGTCTGAAGCATATGTTATTTGACACTCTGTTATAAAAGTCTGAAGCAAAAAGGCATAGTTAACATTTAAAGGTTCCTCAACATTGAGCTTTCCTTCTCCTTTAAAATATTACTACTACTATATATGCTCAATAATTCTATAACAGAAGTTCAGATTTCCCTGTCTCTTATGTATTGCCAGTCGTTGATTAAGCAAAACTATCAATTCTAAAGATTTGAATGAACTAAGGAAATCATGGTTTAAAATGAACAGCTCAGTCACATATTGCATTTTCAGTTTTTCTTTTCTTTTGTTGTTATTAATTGTAAAATATTAGCACTTTGTTTTGAGGTCATAAAAGTCAAGGCTAACACCAGAGAGAAGCTTCCAGCAGGGATGATGAGCCAATCAGATGCCTCTCTGCTCAGCATGAGGCTTCTTCAGCTGCAAAAGTAAAATGAATCAACCATGGAATTTACCCAACAAGCTAATAGCTACCCTGTAGTGGCTAGATCATGATATCTCTGTGTCATTAAATTTTGACTGTTAAAACTTTATAAAATAGGTAGATACTAAAATTACAAATATAAAATCAAATGTCATAGTAATAAGAAAGACAATTAAAAATGAGGTTGCCTAATTTGGTAATTTGCAGTTTACTTTGAATTTTTAAGATTATATTATATATCATGGATAAAGAGGTATTTATGCACGGGCTTTTTTTTGGGGGGGGAATGCATCTTATTCTAAAAAGGGTTAGAAGCATATATATCACTTTAATTGCTCTTATAAAGCACTTCCATGCCTTCTTATGAAAAGTTTATCTGGGGTGCCTGGGTGGCTCAGTTGGTTAAGCGACTGCCTTCGGCTCAGGTCATGATCCTGGAGTCCTGGGATCGAGTCCCGCATCGGGCTCCCTGCTCGGCGGGGAGTCTGCTCCTCCCTCTGACCCTCCCCCCTCTCATGTGCTCTCTCTCTCATTCTCTCTCAAATAAATAAATAAAATCTTTGGAAAAAAAAAAAGTTTATCTGTGGAAGTTCATCAATTTTACAGGTCCATGTTAAATTGAGGTAGTTTTCACTTGGAATAAATCATCAATACTGATTTAAAATTAAGACATTTTGAATTTCCCATTAGTATAGATGCATTTATTTTCTTACAAAGCCTTTTTTACTTTCAATCACCCTGAATGTTTCATTTTAATTTCAACCAAATTAACAAATCAGAAAAAAATATTAAGTGCCAATAAAATTAGATTATCAGAAAAAAATAAGCTACATGATTATATATTGTATGTGCTATAGTTGGGTGTCTATACATTATTATACTGTGTTTTTTGAATTGGATTGAATAGTTGATTCAATTGGATTCAAACTGAATTTGAATAGTTGTTTTTCACATAAAAATTTAGATGTTTTACATAGAAATTTCTCATCAACATTGAATTTAAATAATTATTTGTTCCTTTAATCAAAGTATTGGTTAGAGTGAATTCATACATACTCAGGCACACAATCTGACAACCCTTTTCTAGAACACACAGTATTAAGTTCTTTTAAGAATAAAAAAGGTAAAACAAACCAGCCAAAAGTAATGTAAATCTTATACTTAAAATTTTAATGCAAGTTGATAAATTGTTAGTTTAAAATTAAGGCTGATTAATGATGGGGGCATGCCAAAGAGATATAGGGGCCAATTGAAAGATCTCCCAATGGGCAAAGCTGGAAAATTGAGCCAGTAGTATTGGTTGACAACTCAAAGTATGAAATAAAGAGTCGTGAGTTCATAGTGATATAAGTAAATGGTTGAATAAATAAATAAGTGAGAGAGAATGAACAAATCTTCTGTGCAGAAGAAATCCAAAGAATTTGGATAGATATTCCTTTGTTAAGAAGGTAGAGCAGTACCTTTCATTCCTTAAATGTGAGCTGTACCTGGTGACCTCCTTCCAAGGAGTATGGTGTAGGAAGTGAGAAAAAAATAGAGTAATTTTATAGTGGAGAAATCTGATCAATACTACCTCAGTCAGGTGATCAAATTTAACTTCAACAAGGATGTTGATGCATACGTACATGTTGATTGCATGTATGTTCCCTCAGTACAATGTAGAGATTGGTACTTTCCTTCTTGTCATCTTCTGCAAACCCCATTATGCCAATCTAATCATGAGGCAAACCAGACCAGTTCTAATTGAGGTACATTCTGCAAAATGCTTGACTGCTACTCCTCAAGATAGTCAAGGTTTTCAAAGGCAAGGGAATTTTGAGAAACTGTCACAGTCAAGAAACATGACAAGTCAATGTAACATGGTGTCTTGTGCAGGTTCCCGAAACAGGAAACGGGCATTAGATAAAAACCAAGGAAACCAAGATAGAGTAGGAACATGAGTTAATAATAATGTATCAGTAGTGGTTCCTAAAATGTGACAAATACACCATAATAACATTGAGATGTTTGTGTGGTGTGCAAGAGCACTATATTATCTTCACAGCTTTTCTTTAAATCATTGTGTGGTAGGTTTGTTTAGAAAGTGTTTTCCTGTCTATTAATGCATTTAATCATCACAAGAATTCTATGGTATAGATATTATTCAATTATCCTTTGGGCAGAAAACTAAGCCTTAGAAAAGTTTTACATCTTTCTTAACATCGCACAAGTATTATGTTGCAAAAAAGGGACTTGAGTCCATATGAGTTTTGTAAATCTTTGCTGCAATAACCTAAATCATAAAACGCCCCTACCGTTGGGTCATTGGATTACTCAACAATATCTTTGAAACATTTGTTAAAGTTCCCCAGTGATATGTGCAGCATTATATATTGGAATGAGTCTTAACACAATGTAATTGGGTTTCTGAAGATGAAAATGTGGTTTAGAGGTTAAGTGGGTATCAGAGCAAATTTTCGAGATTCAAATACCACTGTAACACTTAGTAGCTGAATGACCTGGCCAGGTTCTCTGTGGCTTTTTTACTCTCTTCTATAAAACTGGAATCATGCTACAGCATATATTTCAAAGGGCTGCTGTGAGAATTAAATGTTATATATATAAAGTGTTTACAATTCCAAGCCCATAATAAATATCCAATGATTGGTATCTTTTATAAAAATGCTTTAAATAAGACACCAACCAGTCATCAAACAATTAATTTGGACACATTTAAGACTATCAATCTGAAAATCTTGTTAAAGGATGGTTTAGACAATATAACAGATAAAATAAATGTGATGGAAAAAACACAATTGTGAAATTAAACAGTCCAAAATATAGTGTGACGATATATGCCAGGTTTTGCCTCAGGAATCAAACATAGCTCTCGCTATCCTATGGGGAGTGACCAAAAGCCCTTTGATTTCTTAATGAAGTAAATATCCTTGTTGAAGTTTCAGAATAACTCTATAGAGTAAAATTTTGGTTGTGATCTTCTTTCTTTCAAAATTATTTAATATTCAATATTGCCTTAGATTATAGTTGACCATCTGTTATTTTCAATAAAATGGTTTCCAAAAGATTTTAAGACTCTCACAGATGGTTTTCATTTACTTCATTAAATTCTCCTGGTATCTGCACTCTTTATTCCAGCTCTTAATGTGTCATTACATAGGGGTTTTGGGCAAAAAAACTGTTAGGCATTTAGTGGATATACTCTGTCTACAACAGGATCCAGGCATCCTTACTGAGATGTTTCCATCATAATGAGGTGTAAACACTCATGTACAAGTGCTTTTTTTTCTGTGAAATAGACTTCCAAAGTAGGACTTACAAAGCAAATCTAACATGAATTTATAACTTTGATAAAACTTATGCCTGATTACTTTACAAACATGACAGTTATTCATACTTTTATCAACAGTTTATAAGACAGTTTTTCTTTTCTCCTGTTGGGTTCTTCTATTTCTACCCCTCCCAACCTACTATGCAAATACAAGGGGTGGAAATGATAATCTACACTCTTACTCGAATCTGTATGTTACGGATTACTAACCAGGTTAGTACTTTCTCTTATTTTATGAACCCTTCAAATTGCCAGTTTTCTGGTTGACACTATCCTTTACTTCTTATTTTTCTTATTTTGTTTAAATTTTCTCTTCTTCTCTTCCTTCTTTTTTTCCTTTTTAAAGATTTGTGTGAGAAAGAGAAAGAGAGAGAGAGCATGCAAGAGAGTGGGGGGAGGGGCATAGGGAGAGAATCTTAAGCAGACTTCCCGATGAGTGGGGAGCCAGATTGTGGCTTGATTACTCTCAGAGCACAACCTGAGCCAAACCAAGAGTCAGAAGCTCAACTGACTGAGCCACCCAGGTGCCCCTTCTCTTCTTACTGCCTTATTCTTATCAGCTTATTGAAATATATATATATATATAATATATATTTTATATATATATATGTTATAAATAGTAAACCATTTGTCTACAGCTTTTTTCATACATTTTTGCCTGGTGTAAATTTTCCATTTGATTTCAAATATAGTATCTTCCATAAAGCTGAGCTATTTACTGCTTATATCCACAAATCTGTAAATTTGAATTTTCTTTCCTGCTGAAAAAATATTCTGTAGACTTGGAAGTGTTTTATTTTTATCATATTCCACCTTGAATTTACTTTGATATATGCTCTGAAGTTAGAGTTTTACTTTATTTTCCTCTGGGAAGCTGATTTTATCTGCAATATTTATTAAATAAACTATGATTTAATCCCATTTAATAACATCTTATATAAAATCATCATATAATAATTGGGTAAATTTCTACTTTCTGTCATGTTTTTTCAGTGGCTTGAAATATAGTTTAATCTACTAGAATGAAACCTTCCTTATATTTACTCATTGGTTTGGGTAGGATTGTAATTCTTATAGTAATTTACTTAAGTTCTCTGCTTCAGTGGGCTTTGTAAAATGCGAGTAGTAATAGCAGTTACCTCATAGGGTTATTTTGAGGATTAAATAAAACAATACATCAAAGTGATGTTAATAGGACCCAACACCAGTTAAGT
>NC_138381.1:6120991-6164122 GCF_054177405.1 Leptonychotes weddellii | reverse complement strand
TGAATTCCTGAGAGGAGACGAAATCCAGGTCTCCTACTCCTCCGCCATCTTGCTCCGCCAATCACCTTCCACATTTTTAAACAAAATTTGGACACATTTTCTTTGTATCCAAAAATATGGCTAATATTTTGTTTTGCAATTTTCTCCTATGTTTTAGTTAAATTATGTATCTGCTTGTAGGGCAAAGAGGCTTTTACTGTAAGATGCAAAACACTACATACACACATCTCTCCCATTAACAGCTAGCAGAGGTAACACAAACACCTCCCCTACCCACAGCTGTTTAAATGTCCAAAGATCTGTATCAAAAGCTATTTGAAAACAGTAAAATGTTATATGCCACTGAAGGGATAGAGAATGAAAGTGTTCTAAATCTTCTTTTTCTATTGTTAGAGTACTATTCTGTTTTATATATAAAGCTTTCCTTTAACAAATGTGAGACAGAACATAGAGTGCTGTGTTGGGAATACTACCCATACTAGTGATGAAAACCAATTATACCAGTTAAACACTTAGCTATTAAAGGTTAGGTGTGTGTGCAAAGATATTATATAATACAGGTTATGAGAACATTGATATGCTTAAGAGGATGATTTTACTTTATGTGTATGTGTGTGAGTGTGTGTGTGAGAGAGAGCATTTCACACATTCCTTGCATTAATTACAGGGCTTTGAGAAGGTGACAATGTTAGAATCCATAGCAATTAAGTTGACTGGATAAGCTCCCAGTTAAAAGGAATAAGAATAAAATAGCACATTGAAAACAATTTAGAAACAGTCAAATTAACTATAAATTTGCACATGAAAAGGAACATATATCTGTGTGAAGTATTTAAAGCAATATGTTTTATCCTCATTTCAATAAAAGTATAATAGTTACATGTGATATCCGTGAATATGTCAGGACTAAGGGATCTCTCAGAAATATTGCTTTAAAATATCAGTTACTCAACAGAACAAGATTCAGAGTACTAGCTTATACCATTACCACTAAAAAACAAAGAACAAAAAGCTATATACCAAATCATGAAATAACCCATGGACCAGGAAAAGGATCTCCTGGGAAGAGTTATCCTCTAAATAGCTCAGTGATGGTAAATATTTGGAGGCTACAACAGAGAGACTTGGAGAAAAATCCCGTTCTAGATTTTTACCTGGCTAGTCTCATATTCTTCATGCAGAGAGGACGTAAAGCAAAGTATGGCCCAGCGTTCCCACTATTCTGGCCTGGATTTTTATTGTTGTCATTCTTTGGTGGGCTCCAGGTTGAACATAAATCATGAAGGGGACTCATTGAGTTGGTGAGAAAACAGATTTTCCAGCAGTATTTATTGCCATTCCGGTACTATGGAAATTGTGTGTGCATCATAGCAGATGGAATGGCTCAGCAGAGGTTAGAAGAATTGGAAAGTTATATATAATAAATTTTATAGGCATTTCCTTTATAGATTTGAGACTCACTTTTGAGATTCATTTGATTTCTTCCATAACATTTTGCCTTAACAAACATTATTTTTTTAGGAAAATGCAAAACAAATAGAAATTAAGCTGTCACAGATTCATAACTTTTCAGAATTCCATGCAGTTGAATACATCTAGATTCATGGGTCGTCTCCAGCCTATTGTTAAGTCACCTTTACCTCTATCCAAAGGATTTCCAAATCTTAGCCCATTAGAAACACTGCCTATATTTTGTCTTTATTGGTTTTGCAGTTTGGGTTCCTATTTGAAATCCCGTGCTTTAACATGATGCATCTTCGGACCATCTTGTGATACACAATCACTGTCCGAAGAAAGGGGTTAGGAAAAGTCAAGCAAGTGCTGAACAGAAGATGAAAGGGAGCAGACAAGTTAAAATTAAGCTTAATTTTTATTTTCAGGCATACTTGAAAACCAAAGATAAAGGCAGCAACACATCAATGATGACTCTGTGTCAGCCTCATCTATATAAAGACCAGCTATAACACATAGGTCATGGCACCTACTTTACATAAGGTTCATTAATGGCCATAATATACTGCTTAAAAAATGAGCAACGAAACTAATTAGATGTTTGGAAAATTGAGCCTGTAGGTATACTTGTAATTCATAGTTCTGCAAATGATTTATAGGATGTAAACAAAGTATAACAAATCTTATAGAACTTCATTTTATTAATAAAAAATGAGTCACTTTCATAAAGTTTTGAGTATTGTATTGGTTTTCTATTGCTTGTGTATCAAATTACACACTAGGGAGTTTAAATAACAGATATTTCAAGGACTTACAGTACCCGTGGGAGAAATGCTTGCAACAGGTCTGCAGTGGCTTAAGGGTGAGAGGGAGTGCAGTTGGCGGGACTGGTGAGAGGAAGGGAATAGATGAGACCTGGTAGAAAATAGTTAGTCAAGATGGCAAAAACAGGGAAAGGACATTTTCTAGAAAAAAGGATGTGTGTGTGTGTGTGTGTGAGAGAGAGAGAGAGAGAGAGAGAGAGAGAATGAGGGATCTTGTCAAGAACAGTTAGAGGGGAGTACTTGAGGGAGTGAGTAATGATTTGTGAGCTCCACAGGATGTGGACCTCAATCCTGACTAGTGGTCAATACATCTGGTGTCTAGATCCTCCATCAAGCTGGCTTGGCACATTTTGGACTCTAACCGTGGGTAGTGATAATGTTAATAGTATTTTATTCTAATGGATATTCAGGTTGAAAAGCACTTTGAATTTCCAGAGACTTCTCAATTCTATCCAAGTATTGTAGAAAACTAATGAAGGATTTTAAAGGGTCCAGATACGACAGTTAAATTTCTACTTTAGAAAGATAAATATGGTGAGTGCTAGACGCTATGTTGGATTACCAAGATCAGAAACATGAAGAATGAGAAAGAATCTGTTATTTTAAATCAGTAATTACAAGGCCTGACTTAAGGTAATGGCATTTTCATCCCTAAATGGGGTTGATGGATGCATGGGTAAATGAGGGTTAATGGATAAAAATAAATTTTGAGTGATACTTTGGGAGTGAACTTACAGGAAATAACATTTCCCATATGTAATAATTTTTACATTTATATACTCAGCCCTGCCTTCCCAGTAAATCTATATATCTACATGTCTTCAGCAGTTGGATGTCATATAGATATTTTAAATTTCACAAAGTGAAAATAAAAATCTTGATTAATTACTACTCTTTTCCCACTATCTATCTTACCCATTGCATTTATGGCAAATTTCTTCTTCCATGTGTTCTGGGAGAATATTTTGGAATTATCCTTATCACACTTCCTTTCCTTCCACCGCACAACTAAACCAGCAACAAATCCTGGACTCTCCATCTCCATACTATTTTCAGAACATCATCACTCCTCAAAACTTTCACCATGACCACCCTGGTTCACACCACCAATGGGTCTTAGTTGACCTGTTAAAATAGATCCTTAATAGATATTTAAGCACTGGACTTTGCCTTTCTTCCCTAAGATTCAGAGATTCTTCTAAAATCTAAGTAGTCTTGTCACTTTCCTGCTCAAAATACTCCAGTGGCCACTCATTCTTCTCAGAGTAGAAGCCAGGTCCTTATCAACTAATGCCACTTTTACGTTTCCCTGAAACCAAAGTCCATAATTGTATCCACAAACATGTTTGTTAATTTAATCAAATGTAAGGAAAAATAAGTAGGATTTCTGTGATCTTCATATCTCTAAAGCATGATGATTATAAAGGTGCCTTGAGGCCTATAGGATATTTATGGATTTAAGTATTAGCTGACATTTGGGCATGTATACAGTTTAATAGATAATAGAAACACATTCACTTATAGTTGGTAAGTCTTCAAATTGGTAAGAATAAAAATAATTACCCATCATGTAGAATTTAAGTCTTTGAAAATAATAAATGGAAATACATTTTACTGTGAATCATAGCAATTTACTACCAAGCAATTACTAATAAACAATCATAGTAATTACTACTAAGATGTAATATTTAGAATCAGGACTTCACGTTATTCTAAATTCAAATCAATGAACACTTTACAATTTTATCATATTAATTATCTTAACATCCAGTGATATTTTATGGAGTAAGATGGAGACATTAAAAAATTATTTGAGTACTTTGTCCATTAAATCATTCTTTTATTTACAGCCATAAAATCATTGATTTAATGTTAGACCACTCAATCTCTCAAGTACAAAGATGCTATAAAATATCAAACTCTGACAAATGTCTAAAAATGTTGACTAAAGAAGGCAAAAGGTTTACTGAAAATGATTCTTTGTTTATAGTCAAGGGAAACATACATTTTGTACTTTCTATTTTGTGTTTTTCTAGGGATAAAATATTTAGTGTAGCAGTATAAACTATATTCTTAGAGAGCTAGGCCTAACGTGGCTAAAATGGCTGAGAGCTCTAAATACTTTAGGGTGTGCTTAAAGGGAGTAATTTGGAGTAGTTTTCCTCCCTGTTGTAAAATATTATTAGACAGCTGAAAAGTAGGACAGAAATGACAAACAATTTTGAGAAGAAAAATTGCACATGGATGTGAGAACTAAAAACAGCTGATAAATTCCTCTTCCATACAATTAATACAAATGATTATATTGATTAATACATTCACTGTTTCAATTCCTAAATGAAATAATGGGACACTCCAGGGTAGGTTCTGTGCTATAAGCTGCTGGCAAAATATTAATATGGTTTACATAGCTCTGCATTCATACGAATTACAGCAGAGGATGAGAGAGAAAATTTGTAGTGTGCAATGTGGGGGCCGGAAGAGGGTTCTAACTATAAATTAACAAAAAAGGAGAAACAAGGAAAAGTTCAGGTAGAAGGGTCAATATCCAAGGCCTTGATATTGAGGCCTTGATTTGAGGACTCAGAACTAACATTTAACCTGCATAGAGTGTAGAGAATGAATGGTAAGTCAGGACCAAGGCTATAGGTTAAGGTGGATTATGAAGGTTCTAGTACATAGTGCTAGGAATCTTGATTATTTTTTCAGAATAATGGGAAACCAATGAAATATTTTATGATTCATAGTTTTAGAAGATTTTCTATTTTGGCAAGGATGCTATGGTGGGCTATGGGGGCCAGGATGGAGAAGAGGCAGGGCTAAGGCATGGGAGGAATTTACTGGGCTGAAATTGGCCTGGGAAAAATCTGATAGTAAGTGGGATGGAGAGAGGTAAGAGGATTTGAACTGCATCTTACATTACGTCAGCAAGCATATGTGGAAATGATTAATCCAGTCTTTCTCCAAAGAGCTCTATGATCTTTTAACCATATAACAGTCTGCTGAGGAAAGTAAAATACACACATATTTTGAGGGCCATAGTATATAAAACATTGATCTCTATGGACACAAATTATTTATGAGCCTCCTGTTAGGGGATACATGGTAGGGGCAAATGAGGATTAGGTAATAAATGGAGTCCTTGTCTTGATCTAATGATGAACAGACATGCCTATCCATCTGACAGTGTTCTAATGTAATGGTTCATAGAGACTTTGTCTCCATATATTAGTAAACACCAAAAACTGCTGCTGAAAGAAGTCTCATTCAGAGGTGGTCCTGAAAGACAGAGTTAAAGGGAAATTTTCCTGTTAGGTAGAGATTCAGGCTGTGTACCTGATCATCCATTTTGGATGGGCAAAGATGAATGGCTTGTCCAGTTCATCAGGGGCCTGGAAGGAGCAAGCTTATACTGTTCTAATCTTAATACCAACCATGTACATGGTGGCTTAGAAAGATTCAACAAATTAACTCCTGTCTATTTATTCAGGTAGTGGCTTTTAGAGATCACATTGGAATTGCATCACTTTGGATACACATAAACACTCTCCAAGGGTACACAGGCATGTATAGCTTTAAGTATCACTGGACAAACTTTTGATTTCCTTAGCACAGTTTCTTAAAACTGGTCTGCCTGGAAATATTCAAAGGCATCACGGTCATTCTGCTTTCCCACCCTGCTTTTCATAAGCATCCTTCTCCTACTTTAAATTAGACAGGCATATTCCTCATCCATCCATCCAACTTCTATTATGGAACATTGACAGAGGGTGGAAAAACTTCTGGAGACTCAGAGAACAGCTGGAAACACTGATCTTTTCAAAGTCTCCACTAATTCATAAACTGAATGAGGAAAATCTTTAGTCTTAAAGTTTTACAGAAATACAGTTAAAGCTCATGAAAAGGAGTGTGTGGGTGGCTCAGTTGGATGAGTGTCCAACTCTTGGTTTCAGCTCAGATCGTGATCTCAGGGTCATGAGATCCAGTCCCACGTCGGGGTCCGTGCTCAACCCAGAGTCTGCTTGTGATTCTTTCCCTCTCCCTCCCCTCCCCCCCACCCCTCCCCGTGCTTGTGCTCTCTCTCTAAAATAAATAAATAAATAAAAACTTAAAAAATAAAGCTCATGAAAAGATACAAACATTTTACCAATAACAGCAAACTAATAATATTTTTATTGTCTCCACCAGTTCTGAGTATATTGGGATAAATATTTCTAAATTAAACAGTAAATGTAGGGCGCCTGGGTGGCTCAGATGGTTAAGCGTCTGCCTTCGGCTCAGGTCATGATCCCGGGGTCCTGGGATCGAGTCCCGCATCGGGCTCCCTGCTCCTTGGGAGCCTGCTTCTCTCTCCCTCTCTCTCTCTCTCTGTCTCTCATGAATAAATAAATAAAATCTTTAAAAAAAAACACAGTAAATGTAAAATTGAAAATAATTTGATAATTCTTTGTAAAAATTATTGGACATATTTCCCAGAATGTGAAGAAAAGTACTCTAATGACTAGGTAAGAAATCTTATGGCAAATATAATGCTTTAAAATCTTTGTTTTCAATAATATTGAAGCAATAGCTAAATGATTCATCAGTAGTCAGATATCATTGAGCAGTTTCATATATAAACTAAAAAGAATTTCAAAATAAAGTTACATTGCTATAAGATATTCCTTCAATTCTAATATATTTATTTATGTAAATAAATTTTCTAAACTTTCAGAACAATATATGAAATTAGAGAATTGGTACTGATACCTGTCTCATTCTCAGAGCAATAAAAAAATGAGGCAAAACCCTCCATCTCATTAAGAAATGCATTTCAAATAAAAGTTATCTTTTACATTTCATAATTAACTAACCAAATTTATAATAAATCTTGGGGGAGGATATTAAATGTAAATAGAAGTTGAAAGAGAAGATGGATTAACATAAAAGTTTGACTGTTAAACATGGTATGTGTGGTGTGTGTGTGTAAACATATAATGGATAGCGGCAGTGATCAAATTGCTGTCGTACAAGGAGCATCCAGTTAGATAAAGTTAGAAGAATGTCAGATTGTTTTGATTTATATATGTCAATATTTATTATATTGAGCAATTATATCGTATGAACATATCAACTATTTAAAATGAAAATTCAGGTTTCCAATACAAATATTTGAGGCCTTCTATCATTTTTCAAAAAATTAAATGTTAAGAGAATTAAATAGGTTGAAGTCAATAGCTCTAGGTGGTTGGTTGAGTTTTCCAGGCTCAAGTATTTCTGATTCAGTGTTATCTGAAAATTTCCTTTATAATGACTCTAGAAAAAAATAGTTCACATGAATGAAATAACATAAAGAAATTATTATGAACTTTTACTAAAATATGTACTTAAACTTTGAACTCCTATGGAAGGTTGTTTCTAAAAGAAATGGCATGGGTCATGGACATGTGGGTACAGTAAGTTTCAACCACCTGGTCAACGTGGGCTTTGAATTGTCACAGTAGATATATTTATTCCCTTCTGCACATATTACCTGGAACAAAAATATTAAACTTCCTCTATACAATGCAAATTTTTTTTCAAGATTTATTTATTTATTTTAGAGAGAGAGTGAGAGGGCATGAGCAGGGGGAGGGGCAAAGGAAGAGGAGGAGAGAGAGAGAGAGAGAGAGAAGCAGACTCCCCACTGAATGCAGAGCATGATGCAGGCTCGACCTCAGGACCCTGAAGTCATGACTTGAGCTGAAATCAAGAGTTGGATGCTTAACCAACTGAGCCACCCAGGCCACAATCAAATTAACTTTAATTATGTATATATATACAATCTCTAATGGCAGAATCCTCATAGGATCACTATGGGATTGATTTGAAATTTCTAGTTGAATTGTTTCAGCTATAAATTTGGAGGAAACTCGTGAGTCTTTGTTTTCAATAAAAATTGTATATCATCTGCTCAATTTCAATGAAGTTGGAAAAATTCAGTAATATATGTGTATTTAATCAGTACCTGAAAATTGGGTTTTATTTCTCATACAGTTGAAATTCTAATTAGTACCTGTCATTCTGTTGAAAAAAAAATTCTAAAATCTATACCATGGAGAAGAATTGTATTATATTATTTAAGTTTTCACTAGGTATTTTATAGAGATTACTCATTGATTAGTTTTTATTCAACTTTAATCCCACATTTCAGTTTTCAGATCATGATAGGATTGTTGTAGCCAATGTGAATGCTTTATAAGTGAAATGCATGTTTAAAAATTTTAGTTTAACAATGATCACTATTAGCCTTGGCAATAAAAGTCAGATTCATAATTTATTTTCTTCTGTTTTAGGCATTGACCTAGAGTCATATCTTTTCATGTCAAATGGAAAGATACTGATAACACTTTTCTTAAAACTGAAGCAATGAAAATAACAGTCCTTTGGTTAGGTAACTGAAGGTCAAGACTCCCAACTCCCAAATCTCAAGTTATATTACAAGAAGTATGAATAATGTATTCTTTAGAAAATATCCTTTTATTCTTCATGCCACTTTTTTGCATGTAGTGCCTCACTAAAGTATTGGATTAGATGGTTGTTAAATGACCAAATTATGTTGTTGTCAACCAACATTCTGAGTTTGAGTATTTAATAACACTATTGGTCACTTTTAGTTTTATTATATGATTTTTTAAGGAAATAGTACTCTTAATATTCCTAGCCTAGAGGTTTTAATTTTTTCTAAGCTTGAGTGCTTTTCCTTGGTGCCATATATAGAACCTGCAAACATAATGTGTATTATGATGTTCTTGGCAGGAAATGGATGAATAATTTCCTGAAGGAGTAATTGAAGAGGCTGTTTAAAGGGATTATTTTAAGAGTTTGGATAGGGAGAAGGGAAACAGAAGGGTTGGCTAAGGACTCAGGGACGAGTAACAGAAGAAAGCCCTGAAAATACCTTGCTCTGGAGGCACAAGGGCCAGGAGTACAGGGACGTCAAGGGGAGCTATTGTGGAGGGACAGGGACCACCAGCTGTTAAAGAAGAATAAGATCACTGCCCAAACTGCCCTGAACAGAGTAGAAGAGATCTGAAATATCCACAATTCTCACTCCTCCTGATCTGTAATCCCTTGCAATTTCTTCCCATTGACTGAAAAGCCATATATTAATATATATTTTCTAGAGATAGGCAAAATAACATTTTTATTCACTTTTTCTGAAAAATACCTTTGCCAAACTCTCCAATCATTACCAACACTCTTAATGAACATAAATTGCCCTAGACCATTTCCTAATAATTAGTACTAAGACAGTGATGGTTATAGTATGCTAAAATATTTTGAGATTGGCACTACTAATTTTAAATCTCCAGGAACCACAAAATAGCCTATTTCCTACAGATACGGAAAAAGTGATTCATTCTTTTCTTTGAATGTGCATTTCCTGTTTTGTGTGTGTGTGTGTGTGAGAGAGAGAGAGAGAGAGAGATTAAATGCTCTTCCCAGTGTACCTTAAACTCAAGAAACTTGCAAAATTTTGAAGCTACTTATATAAGGACTTCCAAGGGCTTAAAAGCCTAGCAAAGAAATATTTCAAACCAGTGAGTTTTTAACATTTTACAGATTATTTTACATAAAGTAAAATAATATCAAAGTAGGAGAATGTGATTCTGTAGACAGAGAGATATAATCCCCAAGGCAATCCTGCTCATTCCAAATATTCTAAGCAATTTTGTGTTTGGAAAATGGAGAAAGCGTTTCCCACAGGTTTAATCTACTTGACATTGGTAAACTGAAGGAAAGGATGAAGGTGCAACTGACAGTCTTCTTTTATATGTTTGTCATATATTCTCATAAATCTGTGTCATTTTAGGGGTAATGTGTTTTTGTTTGTTTTTGAACAAGAGAATTTAAAATGCTCTATCATAGGTACTGAATATAACGATGTCAATTACAACAGCTCTAAAAAATGCACATTGTAAAAATAAGTAGCCATAAAAGATGAAACCTGATATAAATACAAAGATTCTTTGCAGTTTGGAAAAATGTTATATGTACTCAGTATTCTTCCCTGCTTTCTAAAATCTTAAATTACTATGTTCAGAGACAGAAAGTTGTCTAATATGCCAAGAGATCTGTGTTTTATGTGAGAATTCATTTCAGCATTTAAAGGAACAGCAAATAAAGTCACAGTTTAAATAATACCTACCTAAGTCTATATAAACACAAAATATTCCTGAGAAAGAGCAAACAAGTGTTTGGGTATAACCAATTAACTTCTTTCAGTGCAAGATTATTTTTTCTATTTAACTCTAGTATAAGGCAGTATAAAATAAACTATAAAGCATAAAGCAGCTTATGTTTCAATGTTGGGAAAATGATGAAATTATTTAAATGTATGAATTAACTCATTTTTTGTTATAAAACAATTAACATATTAACAAATATACACTTTAAGAAAATGTTATGGGCTTTTATACCATATTAATCTTTCAAAAGAAAAAGAAATATGCATTTTCTCCAGAGAATAACTGCAATTCCAGAGAGTATATTTGTGTTAAAACAACCCCCAGTGATGGAAATATATGATTCCTTTATGTTTAAATTAGTGCCATGCTAGAGTCATTTATAAACAATGAATATTTTCACAGAGTATCAACTCTTTTATTCTTCAAAATAGGTGACCGTGAAATTTTTGTTGTTACAACTTATTTCCCAAAGCCTTATGAGTAATTGGGCATACCTTAGAAAGACTAAATTCAAGTAGCAGAAATTCACAATCCTTTCCTTAGGCTTACATGACTTTAAACACAGTGTAAAAAACATATATGACTTGTCATGATGAACATAGGTTATTTATGGCTATTTAAATATAAATAGATACAGATATATACACACATATGCTTGCACGTATTATAACTAGAGTATATTGTATATCTTACAAGCCTGTGGGAGTGTGTGTGTTCCCACACACATAACTCTTCCTCTGGGTGAGGAGACGGAGGAAGGAACACAGGCTTGTGGAGAGAGAAGCTCGTGGGGATGGAGAAGAGAACAAGAGAAAGACATCATTAAAGAAGAAATCGTGAGGGGGTCTATGGAAACCTCTTATTCTTGAGGCATGATAAAAAGATACACATGAAGTCTCAATTTTGCATCCCCCAGCAGCTGACCCAGAGCCACCGAGGAGTTTGTCTGGAAGGCATAGTGAACACTGGCAGAGTAGGGGGAACTGGGGTACACGTGTTTTTGAAGCCAGGTACCACTGGGATGCTTGGAATTGCATACTGGGTGGCGGGGGGAGGGGGGAGGATTATGAGATTTGTCTAAAACCAATGTCTCTGAATTATGTCACTAAAGGTGCAAGAAGGCTGAGGTATTTATACACCAGCTTCCTGGAGTTATTGTTGGAGGACAGCTCCTGAGATGTGTTAGCTCCCTAGTGTTTAGGCCTTCAGGACCTGCGACATGGCGGGGTTCATGACAGTCGCAAAAACGCAGAGCATGGCAGCTGGAAGTCTGTGGGACAGGCTGCTAGGTCCAAGGACAAGGAAGGGCCCCACAACATCTATAGTCACTCACATAGACATTTATGTGTTTGTCAAAAGTCAAGTCCCAGTGTTCATACATGCAACATTTATATGTAAATCATAAATACATTTACATATGTTTATTGACTAAGCATGACAACAGCAAATATCCCCTCAAAAGGGCTTTTTTTTGGTGTAATAGAGCAAAACTTTCAAGATAAAATGTGTTGTATGATGTTCTGCATGAGTAAAAGGTTAGCATAAAGAAGAACCGGGATTTATTTTGAAAAATCATGGCTAAAATGAACAGTGTCCTTTCCTCCCACAGCATACGATGCTCTGTGGAATTTCAGTGCACAAATATTCAATTTTAGAACCTTTATCACAAAAGGGCAAAATCCTTTTGGAGAATATATGCACATTTTATCTGTCACTTCTGAATATTATTAATGAGCAATAAATGGTATTTTAAAGTTGTTCTTTTAAGGATAAAAAAAAGTCAGATGCATAATTTACAGAATTGTACTCTCTCATCCTAAGTTTCACGGAAACCTAACAGTGGTGAAATTAAACATAATAATTAAAAAAGAATGTTCCTATATTCTTTATACACTATATTTTTTTATTTTTACTTAAGAGAAAACAAAATGTTAATCTCTCTTGTTATAGGCTTGTTAGAGGGTATGCCTTAGTAATGAGGAATAATTTGTACAGAGAAAAATGCCTGTTTTTCTCTCTGAGTCATGTTCCTTTTTTCAAAGAAAATTGTTTCTCAAAAGAAGTCATTGTCTTATCAAGCCATTTAATATAATACCTTCCCAAGCCATCTATTTATAAATATTTATAAATAAATCACTTCCAGTGTATAAGTTTTTAGAAATTAAATTCTATAATACTGATAGTTCTTGACAGTAATTTCTTGTTTGAATATGGACCATTTTGAAAATACTAAATGTTAATACTTTTATATTCTATAGAGAAATCAGAATACACATATACACATATGCACACAATCATTAAAAATATAGAAATTAATATAATAGGTTGTGACTTTTAAAATCAAATACACTCCATAGGTCAAAACATTTCAGTTCAAGCGCAGAAATCAATTTTGAATTAAAAAATCAAAGGACACATATTGAATGGAGCACTGGGTATTATACACAAACAACGAATCATGGAACACTACATCAAAAACTAATGATGTAATGTATGGTGATTAACATAACAATAAAATAAAATTTAAAAAAATCAAAGAAAAAACAAATGGGCAAGAAAAATAATTTGGGAGAGAGGCATGATCATATATTATTTTTCTTTATTACCCAATTCCTATGCCATAACATAATAGTACTTTCATAAGAAAATATTAAAATGAATATTAAAATGAGTAAAGAAAAATAATTTGGGAGAGAGGCATGAGCATATAATATTTTCCTTTAATACCCAATTTCTTTGCCATAACATAATAGTACTTTCATAACAAAATATTAAAATGAATATTAGGGATATGCCACATGTCATCAAACAAGTTTTAAATCTAATGACAAAATTTCATGAAACAGAAAACATTGTTTCTTATTATTTACTCATTTGGCTTGAAAATTTCTGCTTCTGAAACATAAGTCCATGTTTTCATAACAACCAAATAAAGTTTCATCTTTTTTCTCTTCCCTAAAGTTTCTAGGGATAAAAAAGTTGAATACTAATTGCCAATCTGGTTTCCAGTTCCCCTCAGGCATAGCCACTGGGACGGTTGGTAGAATGACAGTACTGATGTCTCTGGGTAGGAGTGAGCATTGATGGTGGAAGAAATTGACTGAATTATGAGAACACACGATGGAGAGAAAGTGGAGGATCTCAGCTAAAGAGAGCAAGTTTATTGTTATCATAGATTGTCATTTCTTGGCATTTGTATCTATTATTCTGTTCCTGTTTATCCCATCTACCACCTCAATTCCTCCCATGATCTACACTTCAGAGAAGGTGAGTAACACTCAGCCCCTGAGCATGCCAAGTTCTCTGTCCCTCCTGCTTGTGCACATAGAGCTCCACATCCAAGAAATCTCTTCCTGTTGCTGTCCCTTCCTCCGCCACATTGACCAACTTCTAATCACCCCTGTCATCCTTTAGGTGTGAGCTGAAGCTTCATTTCCCCAATAATTCTTCTCACAACAACTTGACATTCCCCACATTTACCTTATGGTACTCTAAGGTACCACTTACCTTAAGGTACCTTAGAATACCTTACCTTTACTCTAATTTCTTGTTTTAATTGTTTACATTTCCTGTAAGTGAGTAGGCACCATGAGACTAAGCCCAGTAAATGATATGTCTACTGTTCAGCAGTTAGCTTCGGTTCACATCATAACAAATGAGAAAGTCAGAAAGATATCTATCTCTGTCTCCACATCTATCTGTCTATCTATCTATCTATCTATCTATCTATCTATCTATCTATCATCTATCTATTGAGAGATGGGAGGAAAAAAATGAGTGATAAGAGGAAGACAGAAAGAGGGATGAAAGAAAACCCAAGTTGCCTGATGTCAAAGCCTCTAATTGTTTATATTAAAAAAAAAATTAAGAAAGAAAGAGAGAGGAAGGAAGGAAGGATGGAAGGAAGGGAGGAAGGAAGGAAGGAAGGAAGGGTGGAAGAAAGAAAAGAATAAGAAAGGAAGGAAGGAAGGAAAGAAAGAAAAGAAAGAAAGAAAGAAAGAAAGAAAGAAAGAAAGAAAGAAAGAAAGAAAGAAAGAAAGAGAAAGAAAGAAATATAGATGGATGTTCACAGTGATTATATACTTTGGAGAAGACCTGAGAAACTGAGAACATATCACTGATACCACTGATGTCAAAATCAGTCATATTTTTTTCTGTCTGCATTTGATATTTTTCTATGTATATGCTATAAAGCTAAACAGATATATTGCCTGTTGTTTAACTCATGTGTTTGATAATTTATGTTATCTTCAGGATACTCCTAGGTCTGGAGAGCAGGAATTTGAGGACATATTGACTGATGTGAGGGACAGAGTAGAGGGTTAAATCTCCAAGTTTTGTTTTACTTTTCTTTATTTTCTGACTGATCTTCTAAATAATTGTAATAAAATTCTATCATTAAAAAATCATAGTATAAGCAATATGCAAATAAAGCACAAATGATGGTTTTATTACAAACCAATTGAAAAACAGAGTGTGACATCTATGCAGAATAGTATGGGATATATCTTGCTATTCAGTTGTGCTGAACTGGGGAACAAATAACTAGCTCTTTCACATCCTTACTACATAACCAAGCGCACCATATTGTGAGAAAAAATAAGAGCACTGTATCTCTTTCTGGGTCTGTTAGGCTTGCTTTTCTGTATCTTAAAAATCTGAGGTATGGAGACTCATACAGTAGTTGTCTTGTTTTCTAATGCTGCAGAATGTCCAGAAGAGAAGTGAGTGTTCAAAGATTATGCAGTGACTATATCTTTAAGCAAAACAAAAAATCAAAACTTCTAAATTCTCCAGGTAGTGCTTTTTCATTAGGCCATGATTATCGGACTCTCTGGTACTATACAGAGCAATAACTCACTTAAAGTAAAAGTCAAGTCATACTTAATAGTGTGGATTATGAGAGCAGGGCTTGTTTATCGTGTGACTGCAAAATTCTGCTCTATGCTTTTTTCCAAAGAGGATTTCTTAAAATGCATGTGCAATGTATCACTTATCAGTAATATATTAAAATTAAACCAATAAGAAAAGCACAAGTGATGATATTTATCTCTACCTTTCTATATTAGAATAAGGATGTATAAGCAGTGGCAAATAATGACCACCACCACAACAAATCCAGGAAATTGTGTGTTTTCAGTGACCATATATTTGACATGAATTAACTTAATAAATGAGCTGAGCTATTCTATTCTACATCAAATTTTAATTTTCTAGTGATGGTCTACTAAGAGAAAAATTGTATTAAATTCCTCTGGTTGTTGTAACAAATTACCACAAATTTAGTGGCTTACAACAGCAGAAATGTATTCTTCTATAGTCCTGGAAGCTAAAATTCTGACAAGGTATCTCCAAGCTAAAATCAGAGTGTCAGCAGGGTGACATTTCTTCTGGAGGTTCTAGGGGATAATACATTTCCTTGCCCTTTCCAACTTCTGGAAGCCTCATGCATTCCTTGGCTCTTGGCCCCTTGCTCTGTCTTCAAGCGAACAGTATAGCATCTTCCAATACCAATCGCTCTGTGACCTCTGATTCCATAATCATGGCGCTTCCCTCTTATGGCATCTTGGTGATTACAGTAGGCCTCCCAGATATCCAGAATAATCCCCCAAAGTCAGGATTCTTAAAATCACATCTGGAAGTCCCCCTTTCCATGTAAGGTAACATATTTCAGAGACTCTTTTGGACATCTTTTTGTCTATTACATGGGCATCTTTTGGAAGGAGACATTATTTAGCCTACCACAGAATCTCTTGGTACACGTGGTGTCTTTTTGGGAGAAAAAGTGGACTGGACAGGTACTGCTTTGGTATGTTTAGTGTTTGTTGTTGGTAAGTCAATCCATTTATCAGTTACCAGTCTTGCTACAATTTTTTCTGCAGATTTCTAGTTTTCTTCCATGCACATTCACAAGAAATAAATTTCCTATTATATGTAAGATTAGAAACCATCAGAAGATGGTTATTTGAGGGGCGCCTGGGTGGCTCATTTGGTTAAGCGACTGCCTTCGGCTCAGGTCATGATCCTGGAGTCCCAGGATCGAGTCCCGCATCGGGCTCCCTGCTCGGCAGGGAGTCTGCTTCTCCCTCTGACCCTCCTCCCTCTCGTGCTCTCTGTCTCTCATTCTCTCTCTCTCAAATAAACAAATAAAATCTTAAAAAAAAAAAAGAAGATGGTTATTTGAAATCTTGTGAAACTATTTCTTAATAGCATTTGGTTTCAAATGGCAGAGTTTTGTTTGTTTGTTTTTATTCATTGCTTCTAGGAAGTCCAGTAAAAGAGATTTTTTTTTCTCACTTCTATTAAGGTGCTAATTTTATCGGCAGTTCATGAGCAAGATTTATTTTTCTATATATATATATCAGAAATGAAGAGAGGCTATGAACATATCCTGCTTAGATATATTGGATTACCTCTGGTAGGTGTCTCAGTTTAAATTGAAGTAATTCATTGTAGTATACTAATATTTATGAAGTTATTTCACCAAATATGACAACAAAACATGTAGAGTAGGCATTTTGTAATAACAGCTATATTGTGGAATGTAGCAACAATTTAATAAAATTGATGTATATTGTGAACTTGCTTCACATATTGGAGTAGAAATTCTTTAGACAACATGGACAGTAGAATGGCCATATATGCATTGGGGAGACTTATAATTTCCAATAAAACTTTCCCTATATAGGGCATGGTGTCATATCAATCACATTTTTATCATATGCTATTTTACTGAAGCACAAATAATAGCTCTATTGTTTGTGCACAATTTGTGCATGGAAATAGTGAATAATTTCTATGCTTAATAAATTGTCTTACTGAATGACTTGGACAGTGACATAAGATGCAAATCTCTCCCTTATTAATTCTGAAGTTAAGCATTCTTAATTGGGGTATGGTGCACTGGAGGAGAAAGTTGTACATACTGTCTTTTGAATTCTAATGCATTTTTGGTGTAATGACCTTGTAACAGAACATTAAAATTTGTCTTATATATCATGAAATTGTTTAAAGGTTATTTTTTATTATACACATTTTTAGGTCATGATTTTAGTATGCAAAAATTCCTTAAATTTAAATTTCTCTTTTTATAACAATGGACAGATGAATGTCACATCTGTGTATAAAATTTTGATAGTGATATTCAAAGTACATCCACCCTCAGTTATGGTAATTTTAAATAACTCTTTTATCTACCAAGCCATTGTATGCAGTGAAGGTTCATAAAAATGTTGGACTCAATTCAAATGTAACGAAAATGTGTAAAAACATACGAATCTAGCACTTTGTATCCTGAGGCAAGTTGCTATTTAATATACAGTATGTGTTGCTTGAGTATTATATTCAGAAAATTCAAAACACAGCAATATATAAAAATGTTTTTCCTTAAGTGATCAGGGCTTAATTGAATAATTCACTGTTTTTTAAAGTCACTATTTTATGAGTCTAAAAAATTGTCCAGTCTCATAAATCAAATGGAAATCTCAAGCGCCCTTATATACACACAAACACACACCATAGACACTCAAGGATTTTCTGAGCTCTCATTAATTCTTGGAATGTGCAATAAATCTGGAGAAGCCCCGTATCCATATACTTTGAAGATTAAAAGTAAATAAATTTTACTAAAGTAGATGGGAAGAGATTATAATCATAAAAACAAGAAACTTGTTTCCTGTTGAGGACAAGATTACAGCAAATTAACCAGGCTATTTCTTTGTCTAGTCATCACATTGTCGCAACCACATTCATTAAAAATATATCTACACTGATCAAAAATTTTTATCAATTCTACAATAATCTCTAATGGGGGAATTTGAGTATATATAACATTATGGGGCTATGGGTAGAGACTATCCATGATGATACCTATCTGGCAGCTGGAAATACGGAGCAAGAGTTTAAAAATAAGGTCAGGACGTGGATAAAACTTTAGAGATATTCTTATAGAGGTGGTATAATAAATTACAGAATTAAATAAGATTACCAAAGGGATGAATATATATGGCAATAATTCTCAATCTGTGGGTGCATAATAACCACCAAGAGTGTTTGTTAGAAACTGAGACTTTTGGTTACTGCTCCAGGTTTTCTGATTTGGTAGATCTGGATCAGAGCTGGAGAATTTACAGGTGCATAAAATTTCCTTGGTTATCCTAAAGCAGATGATTACAAGATTATGAGAAAAATGCCAGAGAGTTGTGAGTAATAAAGACAGGTGGAGCTTTCTAATGCATTTACATTCAGAGATAAAGAGTGGGAAGAAAAGTAGAAGACAATGGTGGAAAAACAGAACAAAACAAAACAACACAAGTTTCTAAAATATACTGTGGAAAACTAGAGAGTCTTAATGTCATGAAAACTAAGGAAGAAGAGTGATGGAAGGGTTCATCAATGTTTTTCAATATTAGAGAAAGTTACAAAGAAAGTATTGTAAACATATGAATTTGTGATGATGATCCATGGTGACATCATGTGTACAACATGGTAAGCAGAAGAGAATTATTAGGACTTACAGAATAAAAAAAGCCATCAACATAGATGATTATTTAATGTATGATGACAAAGGGTAGCAGAAGGTAAGGTAACGTTAGTTTTAGAAGATGTTACTTTTTTCATTGTTGTAATGTTGGGAGGAAAGATAGGAATTTTAGCAAAAGATGGACCCAGTAAAAAGGAAGGAGTAAAAATATGAGAAGAAATAATGAGTGCAGCTTTGAAGTAAAGGCAGGAACTGAAATGCTCAATTGCAGAGCTCTCTGGAAAATAGGAGTTACATGTATGTGTGTATACATGCATTCATGCATATGCGTGTTTACATGGGTGGTATGCATATATATATAATATTATATATGTAATTATATATATAATATATATTATATGTGTAGTTTTATTTCCTCCTTATGCCTTTTCTGCTCCTCCTCTTCCTGCTCCCTCTTCTTCACACAGAAGAAAACAGTGAAAGAAATGGTGAAATCACAAAGACATACTGCAAGAGATACAATTAAAAATGAGTGAAAAAAATAACAAAATAAAATTGAGGGAGAGCACATTGAATGGTCTTGATCTTCTCAGGAAAGTGTGCAGAAAGGACACTTGAAAGGGGAAGAGGAAAACACACCTCAGGGCTTAACAGAGCTGAAGAGATTTGGAAGCAGCTCTTAGAAAAGATTTGGAAGTGGTACACTGGAAAATAAGAACGAGAGTTAATTTGAAATAAATAGAAGAGTTGTAGGACATCACGTGTTCAGTCCATTAAAGTTGGACTAACCTATTAGGTTGTATTACTTTCTAGTAAGAAAAAAAAGAAAGAAAGAAAAGAGTTTGTGTGGGAGGGGAGCATGTTCTCACAAATCCTGGCATTGTGGAAGCAGGAAAAAAAGAAGTGGAAATGATGGTCTACTCATAGTCAAGAGCACAAAGACAGGTAGAGCAGAATGCCAAGAGGTGGGTTTTTAAGCACATGAAATTGTGCACCGTGAAAGGGTCTGAGCAGAGAAGTGGTGGAGGAGAGTGTTCTCCATTGACAGGAGAGACGAGAGCAGCTGACAGACCACAGGCTGGTGAATGTGAAGAAACGTGAGCACTGGGTAAGGAGGAAGTAATGAAATCAGACTTCTGATAATAGGGAGTAGTCTGCACTTGGTCTGCAGTATGAAATGCCATTTATCTGACCTTTCAAAGACTATGAAAAATGTCAGAGGTGGAGTTTCTATTTCAGAGTTAAAAAACAGGGATCTTATATGCTACAGCATTTAAAAAAATAATCTTAAAATTTTAGTTTTTCTTTCCTACATATGTTGATTTCTGACCAGGTGGATGTCTGTTAGATTTGTAATTCTTTCAGTGGATATGTTCTGACCGCTTTTCAGAAATATTCCAGTTTTTCTGCTGGGTATACATTTACGTAGAAGAGATTGGAAATATTTTCTCAGTTCTTTTCATTGTCAAGGTTAGAGAATTTTGAACTTTTTTGCTCTTTATATCTGTCAAGTATTAGTTATGTGAAAGTGCATAATAAACACCATTTATCCGTGATTATAACATCGCCACGTTTAAGAGAAATATGGACTTCTTTCAGAAAAGGCCATTGGCACTCGATAGGTTATATACTACAAATGCGTGAAACAAATTCCAGGTCTGTTTGTACAAGCGTGCTTTTGTCCTTAGATGCCTTTTCTTACAGAACACGATACAATGACAATTATCAGTTATCTAATGAAAATGTTTAGTTTCCCGATTAAAACGCTATGCCTGGCCTACTTATAGTCCATATGGCATGAGACCCGTATCTTCAGAACAGAAGAAACACTGAAGGCTTCATTTGTACACACTCCCTACCTGTGCTAATGTGATAGATTTTATCAATTTTCCATTTGTCTTAGGCCCCGAGTTAATGGAGCAAAAGTCTTTAAGCTCTCCTAACTCATCTTCTAATTTCAAGTAACGATTGTAATAGCATTTAAAGCTCAATAAAAAAATATAAGCTAGAAATATAGAAAGATATATTTAAAGCACCACATTAAAAATCTATAGCACTTTAGAGTATGTCATGTGCTTTTATGCAGAAAACTTATTCTAAATTTATATATACATATGTAATATGTATACACATATAAGTATGCATGGGATAAATGTGATAAGAGATATGCAGATATATTGCATTTTTATTAAGTAATAATACACAGGTATTGATAGAGAAAATAAAAATATTTAGATAGATATAGATGAAGCTCACATCTAGAGAGTATACTTATTCACATTCTGAAAGATCATCCACATCATGTTCTGGGTTAGTTGAGCTGAATTAAGAATATCATACCCAAAACCAAGGAAGTATTCCATGGGCTGGAGTTGAGATTTGTTTAGTTTTTGCTAAATCAATAATAAGCACCAAAAAGGTAATAAATCTTGATAATGAAGTAACAATCCATATATGTAATAAGTAGAAAATAGTACATTTTATTACATAGTGAAAACATTCCTTAAATTGTTAAATTCTGGTATTTAAACAGTAATGTTTACTGTATCTTTTGCTGGAACTGGATTTATTTTGCTTTCAACAACACACACACAAAAAAGTAGATCGATACTGGTAATAAATCTTTAAATGCTTTTTAACCTTACAAGTTCTTTATATGCTGAAGGATAATCAATAAGCTCGGCAGAAATACGGTATGTGATTCATCTTTTAAGGCAGTGTTATTCTATGACATAATGCCAATAACTCTGAATGTAAATGCCAAGATCAATTTTGTTTCTGAAAAATTATTCAAACAAATAAAGTAGTGTGAAATAAGCACTTTTATTTACAAATATGCTAGATTAATTATAACTGTTTTATCTGTGATATTTTAGAAAAAAACAGTAACTTGAATCCACTACAATTTTCTTCTCTTGAGATATTAATGATCACCTGAATGTGTCTATAAAACTGATATCAATCCAAATATGGATTTTTTACCTACATAGATTCTAACTTAGTATTAGTGATCTAGTTCAATTAAAAAGAAGACCTTTATTTTTCAGACTCAAGGAAAAACATAAAGGCAATAAACCAAGATTTTTTGTATTTTTTCCCAATGAACACATTTTATCTCACTTTGGCAACTTTTTTCAAATTAATTTTATAATTATACATATATTTCATATGTATATGAAATTCATAACAGAATCTCTCAATGAATAGTTACTTTGAGACAAATAACAATTTTATTTTATCTTATCTTCCTATTATAACAATAATTTGGATAATAGAGCTAAGATTTCATATGCACTTGTATTATTTCCCAATAGATAAATTTTATGCACTTTTCAAAATTCATAAAATTTTACAGCATAAAAATCGAATCTTAAAGTCTGCAAATGAAAACATCTAAGAGGTTAGGGGATCATAGGACAGAATGCAGACTATGAGAAAATAATCTAATGTTTGCAAATATATTAAATTACCTCACTGAAAGGGGCGGGGGGGTTGTCAACCTAAGTAACTTTAGAAATGAGTGGATTTTGTTAACATTAAAGGTGAAAAGAATTGTACATTAGCACAGTACTCAAATAGATAACTTTTTTCCTGGAGGAGTATGAATTCTCAATCCATATACATGTTTACTGGAATTGAAAATTTACATAAATGAATGACAAAAATGAAAGTCTGGTGTCTCTTTTTTTTTTTGGTCTTGTTTGGTTTTGGTAGGGGATTATTTCCTTTAATATCCAAATAAAGGTGTTTCGTTGTTGAGAGAGGTCACAGAGCAGCAAAGGGAATATGGTTAGAATAACATATAGTAGAGGATTAGATGTGATGTGATGTGATTAGCATGAACTCTTGTTACTTAATACAGTTGAAAATAGTACGTGTGATACAGGACATGATCCCAGATTCATTCTGCTAATAACTGCTACTAAAAGACGAAACAAAATATGTGGGAAAATAATATGTGGGGAAAAAATCCCCTTAGTTGTACAAACTGAAGAGAATCACAGCATACCAGGCAAATAAGTGGAAAGAACCTAGACAGGCTTTTTGAAAAAATTATGGTGCAAGGACAGAAAAGAAGAAACAAACTTAAAAGAATGTATTTGAAAAGCAAAAAACGGCTACCTATGAATGGGAATAAGGAAAAATATTTCTTTATAATGTTCAAAAGAATAAAATACCCCCCAAAAATGCAGATTGATGGCTCTAGACTTATTCACTGGGTCCAGACATACTCAGATAACAAGGGTTAGAAAACAGTACTTAAAGACGTAACTAGATTTCTGAGAAATTTGTCAAAATAAAGAATTTAATAAAAAGGAGTCAAAATTGTGAAAGGTTCAAGAGCTAGTAATACTTAAAATTAGTTTAAGTTGTTCTGCTAGCTTAAGTGTACCATAGTGTCAAGGCTAAGATATTCTTGAAAAAGTAAATAATAAATGATGTAAAATACTTTTAATATATTATTCTGTTCTTTTAACTAATGCGATTCTTGTTCTTTTAGCAATCATGTAATGAATAGGGGAGAAAAAAACCTGTTGCTTTTCTCAGTTTATACAGTAGCAGCTAATAGTTTCTTTTAGTATTTATGTAAAGATAGAGATAAATTGATCTCTTTTAAATCATATTTTTATCATTGAATTATATGATTTTATGTATGTGTGCATATACCTAGGAAAACGTCTATAAACATACTGCCTTAATAGTGTTATTTCTAGGTTGTAAGATCTCAGTTAATATTTATTTATTGCATTATTCTAATTTGGTTTTCAATGGTACAGATATATGGCTTATCCAATTAAAAAGGAAAATAAATGTGACTGAATGGTAGCTCTTGAGTTCTAGATAGCTACTTTGAATAGTTCTGTAATATTTATCCACTGTACTACAGTAGAATCATAGAAACTGATTCTCTCTATTTTGTCTAAAACTGACTTCTAAACCAAATTATGTGAGAGGAAGTATTTTTGACATGGCCCAGTGATCCATATAGACTTATTAATTTTATTTTTTTCCATAATCATGATTTCAATCTTTTAAAGAAACTGCTAGTTTTGTTTGACCATGTAAACAGAGACACTCAATTCTCAAAATACCCTATTAAATGCAGTCAAAGAGTCAGCAAGGCAAATAATATATTCAGTAATCCTTACCTGAAATATTTTATGAAGATCTATGCTTATGTCAAAGCTTTCTTGAAAATAAAACTTGACCATATTTTAAAGTCCCCAGATTTAGTCTTAATGTGTGTTTGGGTGTATGTTCTATTGGTAATGAAGTATACTGTAATATGAAGATTTCATAGCAATTATGAGAAAAACTCATTGATCCATATGGTGTGTTTACATATATCTGGTCATTACAGTTTCAAATCATTTAGCTAGATAGCTGGAAAGTTGAATATTATATTACATGCAAATTAATGAAGATCTATAGATATACACCAAACAGCAATTTTCCAAACGAGCACAGACTGAAGTTTGAAAAATCAATACAATATCCTTGTTACAATGTGGCAAGTACTTATTGATTTTAGACATTGCTATTCTTTCCTGGAGCTCCATGCATTCTACATTTTTCATTTTTATATTACGCTGTACCAGCTAGATGCCACTGGTTTTCTCAAATTAAGTAATGTCCTTTTGCTTTTCCTTTTCTTTAATGTTTTGGTGATACTTTAATTAATGTATTTTTAGGCAACATTTAACCTTTTCCAAAATAAAACCAAAAATCAGATGAAATGTTACTCAGGACCTTATTTACCTATCACAATTTAATTTTTATTTATGAGTTTTATATAAAATTGAGTTCTGGTTACTCCCTTTCCTTAGGAAGAAATAGAGAAATTTGCACATTCGTAAGGAGTTCTTTAAGGACCTTACAGTTCCCCTTCCTTACATGGGAAATAGATTTTCTACCTCTTAGGTAAGTGGCAGGGTAGTGTAGAAATTAAGCCACATATAAATATCCAAAAAAAATACATACTGTGGTAATTGCCAAAAATATTGAAAACTATAACATATAATGGGTTTAAATTAAAGGAAGACTTTCAATCCCATATTAAAATATTTTTTATATTATTTTGGAGTGATAATACACTGAAATGATTTTCTAATATATTTGTGGCATGCCCCCATTATTCATCAGTCTTTAAAAGCTTGGTTATTTATCCTGAGAGATACTGACATTCACCTGTACATACGGTAGACATTCTCTTAAGGGTCATTACTGTAAGTGCTCTATATCTGAACCACCTCCAAGGCTCTTCTTGGTGCCCACATGCTGAATTCCTCCTGTCTTACCAGCTAGGCATGCTTGATTTTCACATGAAACTGTAGCCTCACTTTATTTTTTTTTATTTTTTTAAAGATTTTATTTATTTGACAGAGAGATAGAGAGAGAGAACAAGTAGGCAGAGGCAGGCAGAGGGAGAGGGAGAAACAGGCTCCCTGCTGAGCAGGGAGCCCGATGCGGGGCTCGATCCCAGGACCCTGGGATCACGACCTGAGCTGAAGGCAGCCGCTTAACTGACTGAGCCACCCAGGCACCCCTGTAGCCTCACTTTAAACCTCACTTTGCATAGTGAGGATTTAAGAAGGTTTGGCCTCATTATGTTATTCATCGTTACATTTTTGGATAATCCGATTTTGACCAAAATTTTGTCTCTGTTGTAAAAGCTGCCTTGCTCCTGAAACCCTGTGTGCATTTTGTGTCTTTTTAGAATTAGGGGCATGCACTTTCTTTGCAAGGTCTATCCATCCCTCCATCCTTCTATGCAACTTGTTGATTCTCTGCTATTACTCCTTCCCTTCCATGAAAACTCTAACAGAAATAGATGTTGGTCTTGATTGCTATGGGTGTTATGATGAATTAAAATTCCTTCTAGCTTCATGCTTGTATTTCTTCACTCACCCCACCCCACATGTAATTCCACACACCATCCCCTTTTATTTGTTTGTTTGTTTGTCTGTTTGTTTGTTTTTAAATAGGCTCCACATCACGGACCTACACTCTACTGACTGAGCCGGCCAGGTGCTCTGCCTTTTTAACATCTTTTCTTTCTCTTTTGGGCACTTAGTATTTATAGACCAGACTTTATTTACAACCAGTTTTTGTTGCTGTTACTACTATTATTATCATTCTTTTGCTTTGAGTAAGGTGATTTCAGTTAGAAATCACTTTTGAATTCAAGTATGAGAAAAACAACATAATTTCTTAACTAATCAGATAATATATTATTATACACCTGCAGAAGAACAGAAGTAGGTACCTGTACATTTGCAGAGCTCAGTGATATCATTAAGACCCATACTATTTTTTTTTAAACTGTCAGTTATGCTGTTAAATGTTGGCAATGTCTTCAGCCTAAATTTCTGCAAGATGGAAAGACAGCTGTAGGGGCTCAGGGCACCATATTCTGAAATAGCAAAATCCAGAAGAAAATAAATCATGTTGCTTTCTCATCTCAGCAGTTATAAAACCATTCCCATAAACACTAGCACACCTTTCTCACTTTCCAGAAATTGTCTCTTGTGCCCTTGACCTTAACAAATTACTACCCAGAGTAGTGCCAGCACCTTACCTGGGTTAGGCCAGCCAATATTTAACCCCTGGGTATTGAGACCAGTCTGCCCCCGCCCCACCCCCAAGTACAAGGTTTCATAGAGAAAGGTCAATACCTGAACACATATCTGGTAGTATTGGGGAGAGGAATGAAGGAAAGTGGGGTTTGAATTTGGGTGTCAAACATCAATAGAATAGACTTGTAATGTCCGTACTAGAGGATGCCAAATATCCACTCATATTCTTCTTCCTGTTAATAAAGTTTACGCTTTTAGAAAAGGCCACACACTCTTCAGCAATGTGAGAAAAGTGTCATCCTGCTCCTACATTTAGTTCCAATTTCAGGAACTTTTTTTTTCAATTTCAGGGACTTTTTATGTACAAGTCCTCCCCCTTGCATCTTGATAGAGGTATTTATTGCATGTAGCTAAAAGATATGTCAGCCAATGTAGAAAAGAAGAAAGAGAATAGGAAAACTATGACAGTAAAGAAGTTGTAAAAATAGTCACTTAAAAAAATCTCTCATTTTATCTAACTTTTGCAATGGGTTTTGCAGCTCTTCTCATCAAGAGTTGGAGTTTATTTTTCCAGCCCTCAA
Source organism: Leptonychotes weddellii (assembly GCF_054177405.1). Lineage (NCBI taxonomy): Eukaryota > Metazoa > Chordata > Mammalia > Carnivora > Phocidae > Leptonychotes > Leptonychotes weddellii. The sequence continues at coordinate 6,136,996 of NC_138381.1, read as the reverse complement.
ATGTGGGCTACCCTTATAATTTGCTTTGACCAAAAGAATGTGGCCAACTTTTCATCATGCCATCTAAACCAGACATCAAGTGGTGTGCACACTTCTGTTCTATCTTATAAAAGCCCAGATGAGCCTTATGGAAAATGAGAGATCATAAAAAAGAGAATCCAGTGGATCCACTGACACCATGCTAGAACCATGTCTAATATATGAGGGAGTAGAGTCTGGAACAGGGGTAAGCTAATTATAGCCCACTGGGCCAAATTCTGCTTATGGTCTATTTTTGGTAATCCTAAAGCTAAGAATGTTTTCTAGATTTGTAAAAGGTGGTAAAAAAAAATACACAAAAGAGATTGGAAATGGCATGCAAAGCCTAAAATATTTACTATCTAGTCCTTCACAGAAAAGTTGCTGATCTCTGGCCTCTTAGAGACTAAGGGACACCAACTCAGCCCACATCTGCATGCTTGAGTTTTTCTGACAACAAAATAAAACTCAAATGAAATGCAAAATCATGAACAATAATTATTTTAAGCCACTGAATTTGAGGTGGTTTTGTTGATAACAATGGCTAACAAAATTTTAGTAGAAACTTCCATTCAGAAAACAGAAAAAATTGGGTTGCTGGATGGCTCAGTTGGCTAGGCATCTGACTCTTAATTTTGGCTCAGGTCATGATCTCAGGGTCATGGGATAGAGCCGCATGTTGGCTCCGTGCTCAGCAGAGAGTCTGCTTGAGAGTCTCTCCCTCTCCCTCTGCCCCTGCTTGCACCCTCTCTCTCAAATAAATAAACAAATCCTAAAAAAAGAAAACAAATATATATATGATATATATATTTGTTTTATATATATATATATAAATAATATATATATAATACATAATACATATAATACATAATACAATACATATAATATATAATACATAAAATTCATGATCTATATAGCAGAAGTTGGCATAGTTTTTTCTGTAAAGGGCCAGATAGTTAGTTTAGGCTTGTGGGCTATAGGATCTCTGTCAGTACAATTTACTTTGCCATTGTAGCATGAAAGCATCCATAAACAAGAAGTGAGTGAGGGGCGCCTGGATGACTCAGTTGTTGAGTGTCTGCCTTTGGCTCAGGTCATGATCCCAGGGTCCTGGGATCGAGCCCCGCATTGGGCTCTCTGTTCAGCAGGGAGCCTGCTTCTCCCTCTCCCACTCTGCCTGCTTGTGTTCCCTCTCTCACTGTCTCTCTCTGTCAAATAAATAAATAAAATCTTTAAAAAAAAAAAAGTTAGTGAATAGGAGTGCCTGTGTTCTAATACAACTTTATTTATAAAACAGGAGACAGGCTATATTTTCCCAACCCCAAATCTGGAGCATATCATGAATTTTAAAGATAATTCTAAGGGATTGAAATAATGAAGATTCTGTGAAAAAGATATGAATTAGTTTGGTTTGGTTTTTTTCTTGACCAGCATATCTATTTATCTTCTGCTAGAAAGCAGAATTTCTTATTCCCTCAGCATCCATAGTTCTTAGCTCTGTCATTGAGGGGATTTTCCTTGCCTGTTGTCCTAAATGGTCATGTCTAAGACAGATATTGGAAAAATTATATTTTCTGGGAGTCAGCCCAGCTTAAAAAAATGTTGGTGAGAATCAGAAACCTAAGAATTCATTTTTGGTTAGGAGTTGTCTTCAGACAGGCTTAGAGTTTCTTTGGAAATAGAATTCACACAACGTGTAAGAGATTTCTGCCCTATTTTTTTTTATCAGTCAATTCTCAGCTAATAGCTGCAAACAAAATGCTTATTATGACATGGGTTTTTGTTTAGAAATTCAGTATCCTGGCCACAGTCCTTTGTTTGTACCCCATACCCTTAGCTTAATGATCTTGAGACACTGTGACATAGCAGTCTGAGTTGGGGGAGTTGTTGCCTCACAGTAGAGGCCATGTCGTCTTGGGCCTTAGGCCAGTGTTATCTACCTGGCTATGAATGTCAAAAGGTAGTCAAAGAGACTAGACCTTAATTTTGTCCTAATCTTACCTCCCACTTACCATATTGTACTTTCTCTAACCAAACTGTCTTGTAAAACCTTACAAAGGGCTTCAAAAAATAGCCAGGTGATACCAAAATTCTGGTAGTCGTCTGCATTTATAAAGTACATCCATAAACTCAGTATTAGTAGTTGAGAAGTAAAAGGTTATAATTTGCCCAATTATTTCATAACCTCATAAAATGTTTACCTAGCTTCTCATTTGGAAAAGATCTGATTTCAGTGCCCTCCCACTATTTCTTTGCTCAACCAATTCTGCCAATTAGATGCCATTTTCACCCTACTCTTGGTACCAAATTATATACCATCAGTATCCTCTCATCAGTAAGAGAAAGAAAACCTCATTCCAAATTTTCTTTCCTGGAAATTAGTATTCCGTATTCACCATGGAGGGGGAGCTAAGATGGTGACATAGTAGGAGGACCCTAGGCTTGCCTTGTCCCTCAAACACTGCTGGATAACTGTCAAATCATTCTGAATACCCATAAAATTGACCTGAGGATTGAAAGAAAAAACTGCACAACTAGAGGGAGAGAAGAGGCCACATCACGAAGTTAGGAAGTGCAGAGACATGGTTTGGGGGAGAAATGGATCATGGGTGCTGTGGGGAGGGAGCCCTGGTTGCAGTGAGGTGAGAGAGAAAGAGAGGGAGAGGAGCACACAGGGGGTCACACAAGTTGCTGAGGGGAACTAGCCCCAACACTGGCTGCCTAACCTGCTTGCTCCAAATCTCACACCCCAGCGCTCTGGTGTGACTGCCCTTCCTGGTCAAACCTGCAACCATCCCAGCCCAGCAAGACCCTCCCCCAGAAGACCAGTACAGCTCCCCACCACAGCACATCCCTAATTTTGGGAATTTTAAAAGTCAGCAGGCTTGGGTAGAATGGAACCCAAAGTGCACTATGCTGCTCCTAGCAGGCAAATAGCCTACAGACAGTGTGAAATAGTGATCTAAAAAAGTGCTTGGGACACATGAGGGGAAAGCACTTCTGGGAGTGCCTCCTTGAGAGCAGCAAGCAGAAAGACCCCTCTCCAGAACAAAGGAGCTGGCTGGTACCATTTCCCTCCCCTGCCTCTGAGTATAAAGCAGTTCAGTAAACAGCACAGTGCTGACACTGGCTGCCTGGCATGCTCACACCAAGTTACCCCTGCCCCTCATGCACTCTGCTGGTACTGCCCTTTTCAGTCAAGTTAGCCTCAGTCTCAGTGTGGCAGGCCCCATCCCCAGGAGACCATCAGAAACCCCTGCATACACCATATCTCCCGACCAGAGAGTTCTACAAGGCTTCAGTTCTAGTGGAAGTAGTGTCGGGTCTCATTTAACAAGCAGACCAGATCATGCCTAGTTAAAACTTGCCATACCTTGGCCATTGTCCAAACACTGCCCACTTCAGGCAAGAAGAAACTGTAGATGACTGGCCCAAAGGATAGAACAGTCACAGCAGCAGAGTGCATGCAACACATACCAGAGGCACTCCCTGAAACACCAGGCCCTGGACACTATATAACCTCTTCTTCATAAAGCCATTACTCTCAGGAGCAGGAAACATAACAGGCTTCTCTAAAACACAGAAGAAGACAGGGACTTAGATAAAATGCCAAGATGAAGGAATTCATCCCAAAAGAAAGAACAAGGTCACAGCCAGATATCTAATTGAAACAGACATAAGTAATATGTCTGATGGGGAATTTAAAGCAACAATCATAAGAATACTTGCTGGGCTTAAGAAAAGAATGGAAAACTTCAGGGAGGACCTTACCAAGAGATAAAAGAGTTAAAACACAGAAGTGAAAAATACAATAAGATTCAAAACAGACTGGATATAATGACCACAAGGATGGAAGAAACAGAGGCATGAATAAGGGATATAGAAGATAAAATAATAGAAAATACTGAAGCTGAACAAAAGAGAGAAAGAAGAATTATCATGAGAGTAGACTTAAGGAACTCAGTGATTCCATCCAAAGTAATAACACTCATATCATAGGAGCCCCAAAAGAAAAAAAGAGAGAAAAGGGAGCAGAAAATTAATTTGAGGAAATAATAGCAGAAAACTTCCCTAATCTGGAGAAGGAAACAGACATCCAAATCCAGCAGACACAGAGAACTCTCATAAAAATCAACAAAAGCAGACCAACACCAAGACATATTGTAATTAAATTTGTCAAATTCACTGATAAAGAAAAATATTAAAAGCAGCAAGACAAAGGAAGTCATTAACTTACAAGGGGAAACTAATAAGGCTTGTTGGAGATTTCTCAACAGAAACTTGGCAAGCCAGAGATAATGGCATGGTATCTTCAACATACTGAATGGGAAAATCTGCGGCCAAGAATACTCTATCCAGCAAGGGTATCATTCAGACTAGAAGGAGAGATAAAGAGTTTCCCAGACAAACAAAAACTAAGGGAGTTCATGACCACTAAACTAGCCCTGCAAGAAATATTAAAGGGGATTATATTTGAGTGGTAAGGAAAGACCAAAAGACGCAAAAACTAGAAAGGAACAGAGAAAATCCAGAAACAACAATAAAACAAGTAATAAAACTGCTGAGTGGCTCAGTCGGTTGAGCATCTGACCCTTGATTTCAGCTCAGGTTATGATCTCAAGGTTGTGAGATCAAGCCCTGTGTCTGGCTCCATGCTCAGCATGTAGTTTCCTTGTCCTTCTCCCTCTGCTCCTCCCTCCACTTGTGCTCTCTCTCTCTCTCAAATAAATATATAAAATCTTTTTTAAAATGGCAGTAAGTATATATCTATCAATAATTACACTGAATGTATATGGACTAAATGCTCCAATCAAAAGACATTCAGAATGGATAAAAAACAAGACCTATCTATATGGTGCCTATAAGAGACTCATTTTAGACCTAAAGACACATACAGATTGAAGGTGAGGGAATGGAGAATCTCTTACCATGCAAATGGACTTCAAAAGAAAGCTGGAGTAGCAATACTTATATTAGACAAACTAGATTTTAAACCAAAGATTCTAACAAGATGAAGAAGAGTACTATATCATAATAAAGGGGACTATCTAACAAGAAGATCTAAAAATTGTAAGTATTTATACCCCCACTATGGGAACACCTAAATATATCAAACAATTAATAACAAACATAAAGGAACTCATTGATACTAATCCAGTAATAATAGGGGACTTTAACACCCCACTTACATCAATGGACATATCCTCTAAGTAGAAAATCAAAAAGGAAACATCGGCTTTGAATAACAGACTGGACCAGATGGACTTAGATATATTCAGAACATTTCATCCTAAATCAGCAGAATACACATTCTTTTCAAGTGCACATGGAACATTCTCCAGAATAGATCACATACTGGGTCATAAATCAGGTCTCAATAAGTACAAAAAAGACTGAGATCATACCACGCATATTTTCTGACCACAACACTATGAAACTTGAAGTTAACCACAAGAAAAAAATTGGAAAGACCACAAATACATGGAAGCTAGAGAACATCCTACTAAAGAATGAATGGGTCAGCCAGGAAATCAAAGAAGAAATTAAAAAGACAAAATGCATAGAAACAAATAAAAATGAAAACATGATGGTCCAAAACCTTTGGGATGCAGCAAAAACAGTCATAAGAGGAAATATATAGCAATACAGGCTTACCTCAAGGCCTGTAAAAAATCGCATATAAACAACCTAATCTTATACCTAAAGGAACTAGAAAAAGAACAATAAGCAAAGAACCTAAGGCCAACAGAAAAGGGGAAATAATAAAGATTAAAGCAGAAATAAATGATATAGAATCTAAAAAACTAATAGCACAGAACAATGAAACCAGGACCTGTTTCTTTGAGAAGATTAGTAAAATTGATAACCCCCTAGTCAGATGTATCAGGAAGAAAAGAGAAAGGACCCAAGTAAATAAAATCACAAATGAGAGAAAAGAAATAACCAACACCACAGAAATACAAACAATTTTCAGAGAATATTATGAAAAACTGTATGCCAACAAATTGGACAAGCTGGAAGAAATGGATACATTTCTAGAAACATGTAAACTACCAAAACTAAAACACGAAGTGATAGGAGAAGAAAGAGACCAATAACCAGCAAATAAAGTGAATCAACAATAAAAAAATATCTCCCAACAAGCAAGGGTCCAGAGTCAGGTGGCTTCACAGGAGAATTCTACCAAATATTTAAAGAACAGTTAGTACCTATTTTTCTCAAACCTATTCCAAAAAAACAGAAAAGGACATAAAACTTCCAAATTCAACTATGAGGCCAGCATTACCCTGATATCAAAGCCAGACGAAGACTCCACTAAAAAAGAGAACTACAGGCCAATATCCCTGATGAACCTGGATGAAAAAATTCTCAATAAAATACTAGCAAATCGAAGCCAACAGTAAATTAAAAGAATCATTCACCACAATCAAGTAGGACTTATTCTTGGGGTGCAAGTGTGGTTCAGTATTCACAAATCAGTGTGATATACCACATTAATAAAAGAAAGGATAAGAACCATGTGATCCTGTCAATAGATGCAGAAAAATCATTTGACAAAGTACAACATCCATTCCTGATAAAAACCCTCAACAAAGTAGGGTTGGAGGGAACATTCCTCAACATAATAAAGGCCATATATGAAAAACCCACAGGTAATACCATCCTCGATGGGGAAAAACTGAGAGATTTTCCTCGATGGTCAGGAACAAAACAGGGATGTCCATTCTTACCACTGATGTTCAACATAGTACTGGAAGTCCTACCCTCTGCAATCAGACAACAAAAAGAAATAAAAGGCATCCAGATCTGTAAGGAAGAAGTCAAGCTTTCACTAACTTTTGCAGACAGCATGATACTCTATGTAGAAAACTGGGAAGACTCCACCAAAAAATTACTGAACTGATACACGAATTCAGCAAAGTTGCAGGATATAGAATCAATGTACAGAAATCTGTTGCATTTCTATATACCAATAATGAAGCAACACAAAGAGAAATCAAGGAATTGATCCCATTTACAATTGCACCAAAAACCATAAGATGCCTAGGAATAAACCTAACCAAAGAGGTAAAAAAAAATCTGTACTCTGAAACTATAGAACAGTTATGAAAGAAATTGAAGAGGACATAAAGAAATGGAAAATGTTTATTCCATGCTCATGGATTGGAAGAACAAATATTGCTAAAATGTCTATACTACCCAAAGCAATCTACACATTTAATACAATCCCTATCAAAATACCACAAGCATTTTTCACAGAGCTAAAACAAGCAATTCCAAAATCTGTATGGAAACTCAAAAGACCCTGAATAGCCAAAGCAATCTTGAAAAAGAAAAGCAAAGCTGGAAGCATCACAATTCTGGACTACAAGCTGCATTACAAAGCTGTAGCCATCGAGATTGTATCGCGTTGGTACAAAAACAGGCACACAGATCAATGGAACAGAATAGAGAGCCCAGAAATGGACCCTCAACTCTACGGTCAACTAATCTTCGACAAAGCAGGAAAGACTATCCAATGGAAAAAAGCCAGTCTCTTCAACAAATGGTGTTGGGAAAACTTGGACAGCCACATGTAGAAAAATGAAACTGGATCATTTTCTTAAACCGTACAGAAAAATACACTCAAAAGGGATAAAAGACCTAAATGTGGGAGGGGAATCCATCTAAATCCTAGAGGAGAACACAGGCAGCAACCTCTTTGGCATTGGCCATAGCAACTTCTTACTAGACATGTCTCCTGAGGCAAGGGAAACAAAAGCAAAAATACACTATTAGGACCTCATCAAAATAAAAAGCTTCTGCACAGTGAGGGAAAAAATATCAACAAAACTAAAAGGCAACCTGTGGAATGGGAGATGATATTTGCAAATGACATAACTGATAAAGGCTTAGTATCCAAAATATATAAAGGACTACTCAACACCCAAAAAACAAATAATCTAGTTAAAAATTGGACAGAAGACACGAATAGACATTTTTCCAAAGAAGATATCCAGGTGGCTAACAGACACATGAAAAGATTTTCAACATCACTCATCATCAGGGAAATACAAATCAACACTACCATGAGATACCACTTCAGACCTGTCAGAATGGCTAAAATTAACAACACAGGAAACAATAGGTTTTAGCAAGGCTTCAGAGAAAGGGGAACCCTCTTATCTGTTGGTGGGAAAGCAAACTGGTGCAGCTACTGTGGAAGACAGTATGGAGGTTCCTCAAAAAGTTAAAAATAGAGCTACTCTATATACAGCAATTGTACTACTAGGTATTTACCCAAAGGATACAAAAATACTGATTTGAAGGAGCACAATGTTTATAACAGCATTATCAACAACAGCCAAATTATAGAAAAAGCCCAAATGTCCAACTGATAAATGGATGAAGGAGATGTGTTATATAGAGGAGATGTGTTCTATATATGTATATATTGAAATATTATTCAGCCATTAAAAATAAGGAAATTTTGCCATTTGAAATGATGTGGATAGAGCTAGAGAATATTATGCTAAGTGAAATAAATCAATCAGAGAAAGACAAATAGCACATGATTTCACTCATGTGTGGAATTTAAGAAACAAAACAAATGAACAAAGGGGAAATAAAAAGAGAAAGGCAAACCAAGAAACAGACTCTTAACTATAGAGAACAAACTGAGGGTTACCAGAGGGGAGGTCGGTGTGAGATGGGTTAAATAGGTGATGGGTATTAAGGAGGGCACTTGTGATGAGCACTGGTTGCTATATGTAAGTGATGAATCACTAAATTCTACACCTGTAACTAATATTACACTGTATGTTAGCTGGAATTTAAATAAAAATTCAGAAAAAAAAATATTCACCTTAAGTACTACTCATATAACTGGCTTATTGAATGTGTGGGTGAAATGAAGTTTAATACTTCCATTGAGTATGTGTAACCTAAAGACAATTTTATTTTTAGAAACACAAATAGAGACATGGATAGATAGATATCCATCTTTTGTAAAAATCAATTATATGGAAATTAGGACTAATATACTTAGGCTTACAATTGTCTCATTGTTAACATGGAGAATAGAATATTTTCTCCTGAAATCTTTTTTCTTTCCCAGTTTTATTTCTTCTTCTTTAAGGAAGGCTACACAAGATAGAATATTATTTTGTACATCTACATAACTATATATGTGAATGCATTTATATTCAAGTGATCTGAAGATTTATTGATATACCCCAGTAATTCTTTCCAGTAATGACAACCACAACATACTTTCTTCTCATTGAATATCAAAACTTTCATAGGTGGGAATGACCTTTTTGGGAAGAAAGTTTTCATAAACATAAAACACTTAATTTTCTTTGACTTCTATGTAATGTATTACATCTGAGAAGCAGAAAGAATAAAATGTTCTCAGGATATCATTATGTTTTAATGGAAACAAACAGGGGCACCTGGGTGGCTCAGTCATTAAGCGTCTGCCTTCGGCTCAGGTCATGATCCTGGGGTCCTGGGATCGAGCCCCACATCGGGCTCCCTGCTTGGCGGGAAGCCTGCTTCTCCCTCTCCTACTCCCCCTGCTTGTGTTCCCTCTCTCACTCTCTCTCTCTGTGTCAAATAAATAAATAAAATCTTTAAAAAAAAAAAAAGAAAACAATTTGATTTCTTGAATTTTAATCATTTTCCTTTCTCTTTTCAGAGAGAAAGGAAAATAAAAAGAAATCTAATTAAAATTTCTCTAGATCTTTGAAATCCATGGTAGCACACTTCAGAAGAAAGCAAAGCTATTTATTTTTCCTTTCAGACCATGAAATGAGCACTACACACTTGAACTGCCAGCAACAGCACGTGTTGCAAAAGAACCACTGTTTATCTTCACCAGAAGGAGAACATTTTCACTAGGCTTCTCAAAGATAGTCATTAATAGTTTAGGGACCATATAATTTTATTGAAATGAATTAATAATACATTTATAAACACAAACAGGTAAAAATATTCATTAGCTACTCTAAGCAACTCACTTTGTGAACTGAGTCAGGTAGGTTAGAAGTGACTTGTTTATATTAATTAGCTTATAAGGCTTCAAGAAATAATTGTCAGAAGATACCAGAGTTGATTTTCTTGGGTCCTTGATTTTAAGCATGAATTAAAAAGAGAAGAGAAATAATTCTGGTTGATACATTCAAGCATAATTTCCATATGGTACAGCATGCAGTCTAAGTAAAGCTTAGGGTGACAATAAAAATGAAAATTAGTGTCATAGTCATATACAATATTGTCATTTGATTGCCCATAAATTTTCATCCCCAAGCCTGCCATTCTTTGGTGCTTGGTATGGTGGATCTTAAAATGCCATTGATAATCTGGTAACATTGTACAGTGACCAGTGAAATTTTGTTGAATACACCTAACTTGTATTTTGATATAAATGAAAAACTATAACAGAAAAGAAAAAAGGAATGAAAAAAATCTAAGATTATATCAATACTGTGACAATTTATTGATAATCACATAAAAATAGGGAGGTATATTTGTCAGTTATTTAGAAAGATTTTTCTTGTTACACAATTCCAAATTAAGCTGCTTGAGATAAAAGGATAGACTACAATAGATTGGAATATAAGGAGAATTATATAGGGGAATGACAGGGATGTGGCCCAGGATAGTAGTTTTATATTTGTATTTATATTTATTTTTTTATATTTATGTTTTTTATTACACCATTCATCCCCATAATCCAGAGTGTTTAGTAAGTAACTCAAAAGCATTAAAATAATACTTGTAATGAATCCATAGTTTGCGGAAACAGAAGTTCTACAATCTGAAGGAGCATTTTGAGATTTAGAGAAGTGTTGTTATGTAGGCCCATGTAGATATATTGCACATAATTTTGGTATTAATTCCTACAGATAGGGAATTTAGACCACATTCAATAATTTCTCTGAGGCAGGTGTGACCTGAAAGAAGTTCAATCTTCCAATCTGTAATAGTTTGTTACTATTTCAAAAGAAGATCCAGATATATGCAGTATTTTGTGAATTATCCCTTAAATCCCCATGATTTTCATATGAATCAGCTAGCAATGGAGTTGTCATTCTTAACCAAGCCCATTTGGAAGCACAAGCCCCTGTAGATCTTGGTTGCAGTTCACTGGGTTATCCTGACTTATTAATAACTTAGAGGATTCCAGAAAACAATACTAAAAATCTTATAAAATAATTTCACATGAGCTCTTAGAAAGAGGGAAGAAAATGTGTGTGGGTTCAGGAAACAAAGCATATAGTGTGCTCTGATTTTCACCTAAAACAAAGTAAATAATCTGTATAAAACATTTGCATATGTTGTAAAACTGCATTTGCCAGAATTTATTTCAGGCAGTACAAGGTGCTAGTGTGGGTTCATCCCTTGATAATCTCTGAAACCTGAATATGAACAGAACATTCTTCTGAAAGTCAGGAGAAGGGTAGGGTTGGTGAAGAGTATGGGTGTAGTTAAACAGGAGGATGGTAAGTATATACATGTAATATGCACATTTATATATATATATACACACACATTTTAATGCATATATATTTTCTAGAAATGTAAATAGTTTTTCTGTGAATTATGCATTTTTTGTTTTAGTTATCACTTAAAATATTGAATAATAACTTGTGAAAATCTAGAAACAACATATTTGCTAAGAAAGCTGTTTCAGGAAAATGTTTTGTTTTTAATGTGTCAGGAAAAAAAAAAAAAAGAGAAACTCCAGTCAGAAGGAATGTAAGTTAGTGGAAACTAGGGCCATGTAAAATGCTGAAATCAAAGACATGATAGGAAGGACATGACACTGTGCCAAGAAGTTTGAGTCAGAGTCTATCAAAAATTGAGTGAGTGGTTTCCTGCATGGCATCAGAGCATCTTGGCTGACTAGAGATGAACGAGGGCTAACATCTTGATTAATATAGTACAATTAGTGGAGCGCATATTGATTTTCAAACAAATTCAGCCGGTTTGTTTTCACACATATTGCTGGAATTAATAAGGATTGTGTGGCCTCAAAAAAACAACTGATGCCAATGCCAAGCCTTCCTTAGAGGACAGTCACCCAGGAGGGAGCTTCCCTCCTGCCCTTCTTATTCTGCTGCTCTTGCTGGGGCCAGTCTGGAGAGACCACAAAGAGAGAAGAGGAAGGGAGGGTAGACTACAATAAGACCTTATGCTCTTTTGAGCTCAAGTGATAGAGGTCAAGAGATATGGGGAATCCACGGGGGACTTGGGTGGGACAGTCAGTTAAGCATCTGACTCTTGGTTTTGGCTCGGGTTGTGGTCTCTGGGTGGAGAGATCAAGCTCCACATTGGGCTCCATGCTCAGCATGGAGACTGCTTAGAGTATCTCTCTCCCTCTCCCACTGCCCCTTCCCCCTCTCTACAATAAATAAATCTATTAAAAAGAGAGAAAGAGAGATGGGGAATCCAGATGCACGGTATCACTGCAAACAAACTGTCCTTAATTATGAAGAGCTCTACTTGATAGCAGTGAAATGGAAATCATACAGTTATGATTTGAGGGCCTTTTCTTTAGTCACTTGTGTTTCATGATAATTTCACCTTTCCCTCAAATAACTTAGGTTAAATATATTTTACCCATTAGAGTGAGGATATGAGAGTATTTGAACATTTTTGGGATTTCTCAAGAACGATTTGTAAAAAATGACATTATTTGGTCAAAATCTTTCTAAATTTCTGAAGCAATAGTTTTAAAAGACAAAATTTTCCAAACACAGTAAAGCCTGAATGTAAAGAATGCAAACTTTGAAACCAGATACCTTATAGGAAAAGCAAAAGAATGAGACAGTCTAAATTTATATTTATAATATGACAAAATTTGATGCAGCCATATTTGCACATTTTTATTTTCAGTCTATGTAATAAAATATGCAATTTATCAAATATCTTCAAGGGATGTGAAGCCCTAAAGAATAAATTGAATGAGGGGCGCCTGGATGGGTCAGTCAGTTAAGCATCTGACTCTTGGTCATGATCTCGCGGTTGTGAGATCGAGCCCCACCTCAGGTTCTGTGCTCAGCACAGAGTCTGCTTCAGAATCTCTCTCCCTACAGCTCACATTCCCTTTCTCTCTCTCTCTCTCAAATAAATAGATAAAATCTTTTTTAAAAATAATAAAAAAGAAGAAGCCAAATGATATAACTGTTGGTACAATCTTCAAACATATAACCATTTCTCTTGGCCTGTGAAAACGTAAGGTGACTGGAAAATTCTCACTGTGACTGCAGATCTATAAGGTGTCATTTGACAATGAATTCACTATCAATTTATTCTAAACACAAATGAGTAATTATGTAAGTGTAAATAACTTTCATGATGGAAATATTTTCGAAAAGCTACTGTCATAAGAGATACTCAGATTAAGAGAAAGGAAAATTACATCATTACAAAGCTCATCAGAGAATAGATTATTATAATTAATTAAAAAAATCTCTGGAGAGATCAACTAAAGCAAAATTAAAAAGAATATAAGAATCTGTGGTTACAGATCTGAGTCTCATTCTGAGACATTTTAGGTCTAATGGTTGTCTTCCCAGGAGAAATTTGCTAGTGTTCTGCTCATCTGTTTACCAAGGATAAATGAATCACACCCAGAATCTTTTGCATGAATTGAATAAATCCACAGTGTTTTGAAAGTAGACTTCATGTCTTAGACCAAATTAGACTCAATTTACAAACCTTGGTTTTGTTTAATACCTACCTATTGCATCACTCCTTTTTTTTACTAGGTGGTGCTATAGTATCAAATAACTCATAACATCCCAGTAGCTTAAAGAAACAGGTTTATTTTATTATTTATGTTATATATTGATCAAGGCCAGAAGTCTTAACCCCTAAGGGTAGAAACATAAGACTGGTGGCAGACCTACCCACAGAGACCTGGAAGGCCAGAAAGGACTGGCATGATATATTCAGAGTGCTAAATGAGAAAAAATATGCAGCCAAGAATACTTTATCCAGCAGATCTGTCATTCAGAATAGAAGGAGAGATAAAGAACTTGCAGGACAAACAGAAACTAAAAGAAAATTTGATCACTAAACCATCCTTGCAAGAAATATTAAAGGGGATCCTTTAAGTGAAGAGAGAGCCCAAAAGTAACACAGACCAGAAAGGATAGCAATAGTGACTGTAGAGGTAATACAGTGGCTAAATTCATATCTTTCAATAGGTACTTCTGAAGCTGTTTCAAAAATAGAATGGAAGGAAAACTTCCAAACTCTTCGAATGGGGCCACCATTACCTTAATCCCAAAACCAGATAAAGACCCCACCAAAAAGGAGAATTACAGACCAATATCCCTGATGAACATGAATGCAAAAATTTTCACCAAGATACTAGCCAATAGGAGTCCTAGCCTCAGCAATCAGACAACAAAAAGAAATAAAAGGCATTCAAATCAGCAAAGAAGAAGTCAAACTCTCTTTGCAGATGACATGAAACTCTATGTGGAAAACCCAAAAGACTCCACCCCAGAATTGCTAGAACTCATACAGGAATTCAGCAAAGTGGCAGTATAAAAAATCAATGCACAAAAATCAGTTGCATATCTATACACTAAGAATGAGACAGAAGAAAGAGAAATTAAGGAGTCGATCCCATTTACAATTGCACCAAAAACATAAGATACCTAGGAAAAAACCTAACGAAAAAGGTAAAGGATCTCTACTCAGAAAACTATAGAACACTCACGAAAGAAATTAAGGAAGACACAAAGAAATAGAACAATGTTCCATGCTCATGGATGGGAAGAAAAAATATTGTTAAAATGTCTATGCTACCTAGAGCAATCTACACATTTAATGCAATCCCTATGAAAATACCATCAACATTTTTCACATAGCTGGAACAAAAAATCCTGTAATTTGTATGGAACAAGAAAAGACCCCGAATAGCCAAAAGAATGTTGAAAAGAAAACCAAAGCTGGTGGAATTACAATTCTGGACTTCAAGCTCTATTACAAATCTATAATCATCAAGACACTATGGTAATGGCACAAAAGCAGACACATAGACGAATGGAACAGAATATAGAGAACCCAGAAATGGACCCTCAATTCTATGATCAACTAATCTTCGACAAAGCAGGAAAGAATATCCAATGGAAAAAAGACAGTCTCTTCAACAAATGGTGTTGGGAAAATTGGACAACTGCAAGCAGAAGAATGAAACTGGACCATTTCCTTACACCATACACAAAAATAACTCAAGTTGGATGACAGACCTAAATGGGAGACAGGAATCCATCAAAATCTTAGAGGAGAACACAGGCAGCAACCTCTTTGACCTTGGCCGCAGCAACTTCTTCCTAGATACATCGCCAAAGGCAAGGGAAACAAAGGCAAAAATGAACTATTGAGACTTCATCAAGATAAAAAGCTTTTGCACAACAAAAGAAATGGTCGACAAAACCAAAAGACAACCTACAAATGGAAGAAGATATTTGCAAATGTCTTATCAGATTAAGAGCTAATATCCAAAATCTAGAAAGAACACCCAAAAAACAAATAATCCAGTCAAGAAATGGGCAGAAGACATGTACAAACATTTCTCCAAAGAACACATACAAATGGCCAACAGACATATGAATAAATGCTTAACATCACTCAGCATCAGGGAAATACAAATCAAAACCACATGAGATACCACCACACACCAGTCAAAAGGGCTAAAATTACTCCAGCAACCCTCAGTTTGTTTCCTGAGATTAAGAATTCCTCATATCAGTGAGATCATATGGTGGGGGGTGGGAGGGATGGGGTGGCTGGGTGATAGACATTGGGGAGGGTATGTGCTATGGTGAGCACTGTGAATTGTGTAAGACTCTTGAATTACAGACCTGTACCTCTGAAACAAATAATACATTATATGTTAAAAAAAAAAGAAGAAAATAACAGGAAGGGAAAAATGAAGGGGGGGAAATTGGAGGGGGAGACGAACCATAAGAGACTATGGGCTCT
>NC_138381.1:6059625-6120491 GCF_054177405.1 Leptonychotes weddellii | reverse complement strand
CTCAAATAATCATTGGGTTAAAGGAAACGTCTTGAGTGAACTGAATACCCAGAACCTCTTCTTAATCCTCCAATAGCAAGAGATTTCCATAACTTCATTATTGGCACAGCCAGTTGTGTATGAGTAGACACAAACCCAACACAATCACAGCAAATGACTTTCTTAATAGGGAATATGCTACCTCAGAAGTCTCCAAAGGCTTGAGTCACAGAAGGCATCATCTGAATCCAAATGGTCTGTTTATGTGTCTTTGAGTCAAGAAACCACAAGATTCAAGTGTCCTTGTTTATAATTAGTGTAGTAGACCTGACTTATTATCTATTCATTGTTATGTGGTAGTCATGTTAAAATATGCTGTTTTAGTAAACTTAATGTTTGCCTTACAACCACTGTGTATGAAAAATCCCCACATCCAGACTCACTAGGGATCAAATACATGGTACTTAAAATTGTAGTCCACTTATATTGTTCTTTACCTTAGGTAAAGAAAATGAAAGATGATTCTTAATAAATTCTTAATAAGCAATATTCTCTACAAATTAATGCTTCTAACACATCTCATTCTTAGGAAGAAATTTAATTAAATTCAGAGTCACTGAGGCAGAGACACACTAGTTCATCTGCTGAATTCCATTCATCTCTTAGAGCTCTAGCTCCAGATCTCTAGGGGACCATAGTTTACTTCATGATGTAGAGATCATATTTTATATACCTGTGCTTTATAGTGTACATTATTCTTATATTAGTTCAGGCCCAGCAACATATTTTGCAGGATCAAGAATAAAAAAAAATGCTGGACCCAGGTTAGGGCAAGGAAGTCATTGTTCCCAGCTCAGGATAGACACAGGATCCCATGGGATTGCAACCTTCACACCAGAAATGCTCTGTATCTGGGTTAGGGTAGATGGGGCTCCACTGAGTCATTTTCCTGAATATGATTGTGTTGCAATGTCAGCATCCTGGGGAAGGGAAAAGTATTGCCTTTTCCCACCCCACCACAAAGCATGCCTAGGACCTAACTCTGGACACCCCTGATGTCTCTGTCCAAGCCTCAGGAGAGGGGCAGAAGGCAGTGGCAGAACCAGTCCCAGCCCCTAGTTACCTGATTGCCTCCCCAGGCATGGGGAGGTAGAGGTGGCCATGGGGCTTTAGCAGGGAAAAGGATGTCAGATGTCATCTGGAAAGTCAGGGGTCAGGGAGGAGACACCCATGAACCATTCTGGGGAGATTGCAGAAGGGGACACTATGCATGAACCAAGGATCCAAGGCCCAGGGAATGCTCCACTGTTCCATCAGATTTCACCTTCAAAACTCAAGACGGTGACCAAGAACATTAGACTCAAATCACTGGCTTTTCTGAGTATAGGGCCTCCTACTGTGAAACTGGTCCTGATCACATATGAATTGCGTTGTGGTTGTTTATGTAAGGTGTTTATGGGACTCAGCCTTATCCTAATCCCTAGTGAAATATAGACATTCAATTATTAAGATACCAAAATGTTTGCACTTGATGACATGGATCCATATTTCTATAGTTCCTACACTTGAGTGTTACATAAAGAAGGATCATCTAAAATTGTTTCAGATGTCTTGGACTCAGATGATTCAGAATGTAAGCTGGACTGAAAAACATTATATTGAAATAGTAGCATAACCTTAGTAGTATATCATTTTAATAACACTGATACACAATGATAAAAATCAAATTTGGATTGGCAGACTTTGTAATGAGAACAAGTGAAATTCTGTTGTAGAGCCTTAGAAAGTACTAATTCCCTTTAGCTATTAGTTGTCCAAGGCCTAAAAAAAAAAATCATGATTTTTTTTCACATGTTGAGAATGTAACCTGAAACAAAGTCACATCATGCAAAGAAGGCATAGACCCATCTGTAAATTATTCAGAAATGAGGATTTCTTCAAACAGGATCGATTTTGATGACAATCATTAAATTTTTAATAATTTATTCTTGTGAATTATATTGATACATCATGTTTTCAGTTCTACCTTTCAAACACCGTCCATTCTTTCTGCATAAAGAGCTTTGCTCTTACTAACTGAATTAACTGAATTATCAGGTATCAGCAATAATAGTGTATGTTTGTGGGCATCCATTCTTGTGAGTACTTACCTATACTAACTAAACACACACACTTGATGTAGATACACATCAAATACAAGTGCAATTACAGGCACAAAATTAAATTTGTATCATATATATGGTGTATATGTATGTATGATATGTGTACATATACAAATACAGATATCAGATTTACCACATAAATTTCACTCTCTATATTTTGCATATACTTCATTGCCTAATTGGCTAAATAAATGTGAATAAATATGGTCCATGTAGCACTTTGTTCTATCTTAATTACAAAGTGCTGTGAAACTGCTAGTACTAATATTGTGATCATGTGGTTCTTATTCTCTGACATATTTGTCTGTTTGCATAAAACTTTATTGTATAGTTTGTTGCATAAAACTTTATTGTATAGTTTGTTTGAACAAAACTTTATTGTATAGTTAAATGTGCTATTAGTTATCTTTTCTGTATCTATTAAAACTTTACATGTTTTATTATTTTAGCCTTTCACTCTAATAGACCTTTATAGTAACTTAGCTGTTTTTCAAAAACAATAATATTAAAGCTGTTAAACACTTATTATGTGGGACTGCTTTAGAATACAATGTTATTGGTATTATGAATTTGTGAATTATTGATGACCACTATATTCTTGAGAAGGTTAAAATGCAATTAAAGAATTTGTGAGAAAGCAAACTAACAGTTTATGCATAAATTTATGCATTTGTCATTGAGGGCTAATTGTTACATACTCCCTTTTCTCCTCTGAAAAGTGTAATTGATTTAAATTTGCCAGTTTGGATAATAAATTATCTGAAGAGCTTAATGCATAAAAATACCAATTAATTCACTCATTCAATCATTCATTTAAAAAAGAAACATGCATTACTATGTGCCAAGAATGTGCTAGTTCCTGGAAATATAAAGTAAAACAAAAAACAAAAGGCCCAATTACCTGCTTCTAGGCAATTAAGAAAGATGGGCAAGTTATTTAGCAATCACAATTTATATGTATTAAATACCATGAGAGTTTCTTTCATATTTGAGCAGGACCACCTCAGGTGACTCAGGAAGGAAAAATATCTTATTAAAACTGAGATTGCAGTTAAGTTCACTAGATGAGGCAGGTGTTAGGTTTTTCTGATTGCTTTTTTTTCAAACTTAAAAGGAAACATATTTTAATATGTTTATATTCAGCCAGAAGGAGAAAAAGTAAATGAAAATACCAACATGCTAGTAAAAACAACTTTTCAATAGTTAGGAATCCACATCTCTATGGCTGAGAGTGAGTAAAATATGACATCAGATTTGTCTTTCTGCTGCAGGACAAGGTTGATTTAACCCAGCAACCAGCGAGGCAGCTGTAGAAAGTCAAAGTGGCTGGCTATGTATCTATTACATATTTTTAGTTTTCACAATGTAAGACATTTGTAAAAAGTTTGTCACATTTCTGTTTTTAGTAACGCGGTCTCCCCACACAGTCTAGATTGTTTCAAGATTAGTTGAACCCTGAGGGCAGTATGTATTTTTATTTGATTGTGGATTAGGAAAGATGTGGATGGCATTCCACAGCTTGTTTAAAACTCTATCCAATATATCACTGAAGAAAATGTTCTAAAAAGGAAAAACAAAAGTTACTAAAGGATTTGTACTTTTTAAAGATGCATTTATTGGTTTGCATCTCTTCCTAAAGAAACAGCATCCAGCTGGATTCCTCTAGGATTGAAGCCTAGAAGGTCTTTCTCGGGATTGATGCAAAATATCTAATCAGAAATAACATCACTGATAAACCACATTGATTCCAAAAAGAGAGACTATCTCCTTAGGTTCAAAGACCCTCCCTCAGGTATTGGGAAACAGATAGTCCATAAAGCAAATAGAAATGTAATGCCCTCAGAAATATTTTTTGCTAAGGGATGAAAAACAAGGAAGCCTTGTTCCTTCGTTTTAACCAGAGACTTCTGATAAACTAGTAGTAATTCCTGGGATTTTTATTTGACGTGTTTTCCTGATACGCAGGCTTACTGTTTTATAACTACAGCTCCGTCTCCCCAGATTCATTAGACTGAGATGTTTGCAGACTGAAAAATGCAGACAATCTTGAGCAGAATTTAGCTTCTCTGCATTTAGCTATTTTTTATCTTTGTGTTTTACACACGGAAGTGATACTAAACTAGTAAGAATGCAGGTGAGAACATTTCTTTTTAATATATGCTAATGACTGCAGTTTGGCCCAAAATATGCTGCTATTTCTATGTAACACTGTGGTACTGCTGGGAAGATTTTCTCCTAAGTGGTTTTATGCTTAATTATTATCCTCTTCATGCCTTAATTTGGATTCTATACTACCATTCAACACCTTTTTCAGACTTCCAATACCTAGCAAACTATTTCATAGTTTTATTACCTTAACTGAAAAGATTTAGAAAATAAATTAAGAACAATTCCTTTTCAGATTTGATTTTTATGCCTTGAAAAACATTTCAGAGAACGTTAGAATTTCTGCTATCTTATTATATTACCTTGAAAATAAGGAATTTTAAGTAGAAGCCTGGAATTTGCATTAAATAGAGCGAATGTATTCTAAAAACCCAGTGATAGTTGGCTTAAATCTCAACCAATTTGAAGTAGATGAATATGGATTTCCAACATGAATAATGATCAGAACAACTTGAAATTATAGAACTTAAGGGTAGTGTTGCATATTCGCTTAATATCTATTGTTAGGCTTAAGATATATTTATAGAAGCCAAAGAAATATATATGAAAAGAGCATTTTCAGCTGATTTCTCCTGTCCCACTTTCTTTCCTGAGTGTTGGTTGCAATGAGGCAGGGAATAGATTCGGCCTAGAGAATCAGACACAGAAGAATTCTCTGTAACTGTCTGTGAGGCAGCTGTGGGATGGGGCCCCCAATAGTCAGTAACCAATTTCTAGACCTATGTCGTAAGCCAGCTGTACCATTTACTGGTTTATCTGACTGTGAGAAGCCACTTAACTTCTTGGGTGTCCAGTTTCTCCTATTTCAGATGGAGAGAGCGAAGGAGGAGAAGAAATGTGGAAGAAGGGAAGCATTTCCTTCCAAATACTGAAAGTTAGTGATTGAGTATACGTGATCATATTTGTGGTTTGGTACATTTTTTTCAGTACGCTATTGCATGGTACCTTCTAAAGAGAGCATGATCCCTTCTATGTATTTTCACCTCTAAGGCAACCTGGATTTTGAAGGTTTTTGTGTCTCCTGGAGAAACACTGAACTGATGTTTGCTTTTGAAATACAAAACATACTCAAGCTCTGGGGACTCCCGGGCTTTCCAGAAATGCCAGGATCCTCCCATCTGACCTGCTACATAGTTTATATGATCACTAGCTTATGGCACCCTATCCTTGTTCCTTCGTCCTTGCAGTGCTTCCCCACACCAGGTTTTGTATTATTGCTTCTGCACTGGTAACCCAAGGATGAAAACCACAAGTGACAGGACCTGCTAAAATGGGTTGAACCACAGTCCCGCCACAAGTGAAGGACACAGAGGTTTTCAGCCATCGTGGCTCATCTCTTAGGGCTCCTGGGTTTTTTATCTCATCATCATAATAATATGGAATCAAGAATATCTCTTTACCCCCATGGTATTTGGCATTCAAAGGTAATTACAAACAAAGGCTGTGTTGTTCAGAGACACTTATGCTCAGTCCACAGTCTCATGGAAACAGATAATGTGCTAAATAAAAGGAAATTATATATATTGGAAAAACGTTCAAAATATTTTTAAATTCCTAACAAGAGAAGAGTTTCTTCCTAAGTCTGTCTTTTATTTGTCACAAGATAAATCATGTTCCTTAGAAGGCAGAGGTCAGAAAGTAGTTCCTGCTGATTATATTATTAATACTTTCTCTCTGCCACTTTATCACCCATATGCAATCTCATACTACAGTGAGAAACATATTAGAAGATCTTAGTTACTTGAACTTTCAAATGTGAGGCTGGATTCCTGGATTTTTAACTTAATTCATCAATATCCTTCAACAGAGCCAACAACCAAAAGAAATGGTTATTTTGTTTTATTTTATTTTTAAGGTTTTTGTTTATTTATTTATTTGAGAACCAGAAAGTGTGCACTTGTGAGCTGGGGGAGGAGCAAGAGAGGAAAAAGCAGACTCCCTGCTGAGCAGGGAGCCCGACGCAGGGCTTGACCCCAGGGTCCTGGGATCATGACCTGAGCCAAAGGCAGACGTTTAACTGACTGAGCCACTCAGGTGCCCCAAGAAATGGGTATTTTAAATAGAAAGGTTATTTTACGTAGAATTGGTCAAATTACATGAATGACAGTCCACTTGGGTTACCACTTAGCAAACTAAAGCCACTTCCCCAAGAAGGACAGTTGAAACATTTAACAACTTTTAAGGGGAACTCTTCAAAACAGCTCATTTTCCCCTGACAGTGGTGAATACTTCTGTCAGATATATGCTTGCAAATAAAATTTCAACTACATATTTGATTTGATTTTCTCAGGATGAACACACATACAAGTTTTTAGTAAAATTCTTTAAAAATGAATAAGGAGGGGCACCTGGGTGGTGTAGTGGGTTAAGCGTCCGACTCTTGGTTTTGGGCTTAGATCTTGGTCTCAGGGTCCTGGGATCAAGCCTTCATGTCTGGCTCCAAGCTTGGCGCAGTCTGCTTGAGATTCTCTCTCCCTCTCCCCCTACTTCTCCCACTCATGCTCACTCTCTCTAAAATAAATAAATAAATCTTTTAAAAAATGAGTAAAGAGCAAGTATAGGAAACTATATTAAATAATACTTTTTCAATAAAAATTATAACTACATTGAAAACTATTCTTATATTGTAATACATAGGCCCTGAGTGACTTATGAAATTGTTTATGTAGGTACAAAATAAAAGCTATTTTATTTAGCTAACTAATCAAGTAAGTAACTTTTAATTTGATGCAGCTGTATCTACAGTGACTATTCCACATCACTGAACAGTTAATGCTACCTTTTATCCTTTATCATTTTCTTTATGAGCTAAGGGATTGTTCATTCAGATTCTTCTAATCCTCATAATACCTGGGCCATTATTACAAATCCTTGCTGTTCGAATAGCATCCAATTTCTTATGAATCTCATGAGTATTAAAGAATCTTGTTAAATGAAACTGGAGGTATCACATCTTGCCTGGAATTTCATTTGCAATTCAATAGTTTTAAGTGCTAACATAAAGAGAGGGCTCACTTGAAACTCACACTAGCAGTTGTTTTTTTTTTTCCTCTCTATCTGTAGGTATGCCACATTTAGAAGCCTATCTCTCATTCAATATGCAACATTCAGAAAAAGATTACGTCTGAGCCCCTTTCTTTATCTCTGGTGAGACTGAATAAACTGGAGGGTGCAGGGACATGGAGAGGGATTCATAGAGGTGGCAATTGTAGGAGATATACAAATCTGTAATAAAAAAACACGTAGTATTTTTAGTTAGGATAAATTTACTTAAAATATTGATTGTATCTGTTGTAGTCCACAACTTGGTGTAACACATGTCCCTTGGTACCTAATCAAAGAGCTTAGAATATTTCTATACACATTCTTTAGATTTAGTGCCTCAGGGAACATTCTCAACTTGATAAAAGGCATTGCTGTGCACTGAATGTGCTCCCCCAAATTTCATATGTTGAAATCCTAACCCCCAATGTGGTGGTATGAGGAAGTGGAGACTTTGGGAGGTAATTAGGTCATGAGGGTGGAGCCCTCATGGTTGGTATTAGTATTCTTAGAAAAAGGACCCAGAGAGCTTACTTACTTACCCCTTCTGCTATGTGAGGACACATGGGAAGACAGCGTCTCTAAACAGGGGAGCATCTCTCACCAGATAGTGAATCAGATAGTGGATTTTCTAGTCTCCAGAACTTTGAGAAATAAATGTTTCTCGTTTAAGCCACCCAGTGTGTGGTAGTTTATTATAGTGACCCAAATGGACTAATACAAGAACTAGTACTCAGAGTGAGGTGTTGCTGGAACAAATACCTAAAAATGTGGAAATGGCTTGGGAACTGGGTAATGGGTAGGGGACAGAAGAATGCTATGGTGCCTGCTAGGAAAAACCCACATCATCCTGAACAGGCTGTTAAGGGTGATGCTGGTGAGATTCTGGTAAGAAAGAACAGAGGACACCTGTAGAGAAAGCTTCTTAGAGAATAAAGTATATCATAAGTAGAATAATGGTAGAAATATGGATGGTAAAGGCCATTCGGATGAGGTCTCAGATGGAAACGGGAAGATAGGCCATCCTTGTTATAATTGTCAAAGAAGCTGGCTGAATTGTGTTCATGTTCTAGTGTTTTGTGAAAGGTAGAACTTGTAAGTGATGAAATTGATATTTAGCTGAAGAGATTTCTAACAAAGTATGGAAGGTGAGACTTGGTCCTCCTGAC
Organism: Leptonychotes weddellii; assembly: GCF_054177405.1. Taxonomy (NCBI): domain Eukaryota; kingdom Metazoa; phylum Chordata; class Mammalia; order Carnivora; family Phocidae; genus Leptonychotes; species Leptonychotes weddellii. The sequence goes on along the minus strand of NC_138381.1, from coordinate 6,111,973 downwards.
TACTTATAGTAAAATGTAAGAAGTGAGAAATTACTGAAAGATGAAATTGTTAAGCAAAGAGGAATCAGACCTTAAAGATTTGGAAAAATTTCAGTCTAACCATATTGCATAAAATGAGAACAAAAAGGGTGTGGCCAAGTGACCATTTGATAAGGAGATTAGTATGGATCAACCGAGTGGACAGAAGCCAGGTGCTATTCTTCAAGACAAAGAATGACCCGGAAGGTGACTCAGAGATCATCAGGGCTGCCACTCCCACTTCAGCCCAGAGGGCTGGGTTCCCAGAGGGCATGACGGTGTCTGCCTGTTTCAAAGGAGAGGGCAGCCCCAGAGAGTCACGGGTGTGACCTCCCCCACCACACAGAGCTCTGGGGCTCTGTCCATGGTATGGCTCTCTGGCCACAGATAATGTGTGGGCAGCACTCCTCTAGCCATGGGGTTGGTGTCGCCACCCTGGTAGGGCCAGAAGGCAGAGCACCAAGCCAAATGGGATCATTCTCAAGTTTTAATCTTTAATGTTGTCTGCCTTGTTAGGTTTTGGACTTACTTGGGACGCATTACCCCTTTCCTCTTCCCTATGTCTTCCTTTTGAGATGGATTTGTATACGTTACATATGTCCCACCAGTGTAGTTTGAAAGCCTGTAACTTTTTGCTTCACAAGTTCACAGCTGGAGAATAATATGTCTTAGGATGAATCATATTGATTCAGAGTCTCACTCATACCTGATTTAGGTGGTATTTAGATAAGACTTTGGACTTAGACTCTAGGTATTTGAGACTTTTGGGATGGAATGAATGTGAGAAGGATGTGAATTTTGGGGAGCCAGTGGTAGAATGCTATGGATTGAATATATATGACCCTGAAGTTTACATATTGAAATCCTAACCCCCAATGTGATGATATTAGGAGATGGAAATTTTGGAGGGTGATTAAGTGCCTTTATAAGTTAATGCACTTATAAAAGAGACCCAGAGAGTTACCGCTTGCCTGCTATGTGAGGAAACAGGGATAAGATGTCATCCATGAATGAGGAAGTGGGACTTCACCAAACATCAGATCTGTCACTCAGTCCATGGTGATTTGTTATGGCAGCCCTAACAGATCAAGGCAGATACCTATGAAAAGTGCACAGCTATCATCATACTTAAAGTCTGAATGGTTTCCTTCTAAGGGCTGAGCAAGACAAGAATGTTTTCTCCACTTCTATTCAGCATTACATTGAAATATCTATGCAGGGAAATTCAGCAAGAAAAATAATAAAAGGCATACAGATTGGAAAGGGAGAGTAAAACTTTTTATTTACAGATGGCATAATCTACAGATTCCATGAAAAACTGTTACAACTAATAAACAGTTTTAGCAAGATTACAGGATACAAGATCAATATACAAAATAAATGTTCTATGAACTAACAATGAACAATTCATCAACAAAATTATGAAATCATTAAATTTATAATAGCATCACAAAGAACAAAATATTTAGGAATGAACTTAAGAAAATATGTGCAAATCTGGTACATTAAAAATACAACCATTGTTGAAATAATTTTTGAAAGACCAAAATAAAAGAAAATATATCTGATGTTCATGTATAGAAAGACTTAAAATGTTGAGATGGAAATATTCACCAAGTTGATCTATAGATTTAATGAAAACAGTATTATAATAACATATGGATCAAGTGATGCAGGTTTATCCACATGCAAAATAATAATAACAACTACAATAACAACGTTTGGATTCCTGCTTCTACCATGTCCCAAATATTTGTACAAAATAAATCATTACCCTAAATTTGAAAGCTAAAACTATAAAACTGTTAAAAGAAAATGTAGGACAGAGTCATTATAGTTTTAGGTTAGTCAAAGCCTTAGTAAACACAACACTAAAAGCACAAGCAAAAAATTTTAAAAGTAGATTAACTGGATTTCATCAAAGTTAAAAAATATGTTCTCTCTCTCTCTCTCTATATATATATACATATATATACATGTATATATATGTACATGTATATATATATATACATGTATATATATATATGTTTCCTAACTGGATTTCATCAAAGTTAAAAAAATATGTTCTCTCTCTCTATATATATATATATATATAAACATATATATATATATATATATATACATGTATATATATATGTTTCCTATTGCTGCTGTAACAAATTAACACAAGCTTAACGGGCTAAGATAACACAAATTTATTATCTTATTCTCCTGGAGGTTAGAAGTCCAAAATGAACTTCCTTGGGCTAAAATCAGGTTTTCAGTAGTCTGTATTCCTAGGGGTATATTGGAACATCCATTTCTTTATATTTTCCAGCTTACAGAGGCTGCTCACATTCCATGACTTATGATCATCTTCTAGCCAGAAATTATATCATTTCAACTCTGTTTCTGTCCCATCTCCTTCCTTTACTTTCCTGAATTCATCTTTGCTTATAAGTACCCTTGTGTTTAGATTGGTCCTGGGCAGATAATACAGGATAATTTCCCATCTCGATATCCTTAAGTGAATCACATTTCCAAAGTCTCCTTTCCACATAAGATAACATATTCATAGGTTCTAGGAATTATGATGTGGACATATTTGTGGGGAAGACATTTTTCTGTCCAGTACATCAGATAGCTAATTAGGGGTTTATACCCAGACTATATAAAGAACATTTGCAGCTTAAAAATTAAAAGACAATTAGTGTAATTAAAAATGGACAAAGAAATTGTACAGACATCTCTCTAACATCCAGATAGCAAACAGGTATATGAAACAATGCTCGACATAATTAGCTACTAGGGAAGCGTTCATCATCACCACCCGAGACACCACTTCATAATGATTATGATGGTTATAGTAAGAAAGAGTCAATTACAAATATTGGCAAGCATGTGGAGAAATTAGAAACTTTGTTTTGTGTGAGGTTGTGTGAAATGGTGCAGCCACTTTGGAAAACAATCTAGCAGTTTCTAAAAATGAGTAAACAAAAAATAAAATAAAAATAAAAATGGGTAAATACACCATAATCAAATGACACAACAAATGCATTCCTAGGTAAATGCCCAAGATAAATGAAAGCATATGTGACAGAAAGTTATTCACAAATGTTTATAACATCATTATTTATAGTAGCCAAAAAATACAAACAACCCAAATATCCATCAACTGATAAGTAGATTAACAAAATGTGGTATATCCATATAATAGAATATTGGTTAGCAAAAATAAGAAACAAAATACGGACACATACCTCAGCATGGATTAACCTTGAAAAAAATTATCCAAGTTAAAGCAACCATTCACAAAAGACCACATATTGCATTCATATCAAACGTCCAGAATGGCAAATCTATAGAGGTAGTAAGTACACCAGTCACCATTGAGAGCCAGTGGTAGGGGTGGGGCAAAATGGAAATGACAACAAATGGATATTGAGGTTCTTTGGGCATTTCTTTTTGAATATTGATCTTTTGGAATTTCTTTTTGGTTAGAGTTTCCTTTTCTTTCTTTTGGTATGAAAATATTCTGAAATTGTGTTGATGATTGTACAAATCTGTAAATATATTAAAATCATTGAGTTGTACAATTTAAATGGGTGAATGATTTGATATGTTGATATTTCAACAAAGCTGTTTAAAAATGGAGAAACACAAATGTTCTTAGACACCGTCAAGAGATTGCTGGATTGCATAATGAAATTATAATGGATGCTAAGTAGAAGAGAATTGTGGCAACACAGTATTCATGTCTACAGTCATAAATTAAAGAGGCTAGGAGTAGTATCACAAGTACTTTTGTGTTCTTAAAACACCTTTGTGCCCTTAGATTCTGACACAAAAATTGTCAGAAACATTTTCTACATTCTCCAGAAAAATCTTGGAGAGATTTTTCAAAGGGTATTCAGTCATTTTAGTCACTGATGCCTTGATTCACTGATTAATTCAACATATAGATTTATTGGGCATGTGACTACTAATCATTATATTTGGGGCTGAGATAAAATCGTGAGCAAACAGATGCGGTCTTTGCCTCTTGGAGCATCCCATCAAGCCCTGATGGGAAACATTGGTCATTTAATAACAATGACAGAAGTATCATTTGAAAATTAATTTAGAACTTCTGTTGAAAAGCATGCAATTTAGGGACCTGACCTAATAGGGGCAATTTTTTTCTTAAAGAAAAATGTTTGCATTAGAAGATTAGCGGATATTAATCAGGTGAAGAGTGGATATGTGTATGGCAGGTAGGGAGTGCGTCGGTTGAACTGTAGGAGAAACCCTCCAGCTGGAGGCAGGAGTATGTGCGGAAAATCCTGTGCTAGAAGGAGCAGGGAACATTTAAAGAACTAAAGACCACTGAGGCTGCAGTACAGCCTGGGGGAGGAGCAAAGGACAAGACAAATCAGGAAAAGTAGGCAAAGATGAGGCCAGGTGGTGCCTACTCAGATATGCTAAAAATTTGCCGTATTTTAAGAATAACAGGAAGTTACTGAAGCATTTCTAGAAAGGAAAAAAATACATATATTTAATTGTATTTCCACTTTCACTTTTAGCCCTTTACCTCATTTTTGGCTCATCCTTTGTGTTTATTTTCTCAGAGAAGGAATGTAACACAGCCTGTATATGTATAATATATTTTTTTATCTTTATATTTATATGTTTATAAATATTTAAATAAATATTAAATAAATGGGTAGTAAATATTAAAATATAAATTTTAAATATATAATATTTATTGTTACGTAATAGTTAACATTAAATATTAAACTTAAAATAAATATTAAATATATATCTTAGAAAAGTGTAATCATCTAAGAACAAAGGAAAGATTCATGAAAAGATTTGGAATACTACATTATAAAAAATGGCAAAAATTCCCTTCCCCAAACTAGAAAAATATTCTATCTTGGCAGTGTGGACAAATGAGTAAGGGGGAAATATTGAATAATTATTACATAGGATTAATGGGTCTTTGAGGAAGAGGCCATGAGCTTTAGGCTCCAGGCTTTGCCCATGTGTGTTCTATGGGATCAGAGAGCAGATACAATTTGCATTTCCTATGTTAGGTAGATCCTCAGGGAGTTAGCAACATCCCAGAATTTCATAACTATTTTACAGGGCATATGTATACCCTTGTGCTTACTATTTCTGGCAAAATGGATTATACAATAATCGGCTCATCCCAAAATCTTTGAAACTTATTCCAGATGTATATGCTCAGCATAGGAAACCCTAATGAAAAAATGGCATCCTGTTGTACAGCCCATTATTTAGGAGCTTTACATACTTCTGCAGCAGATGTCAAGAAGACATTGGGACTTTCAATGTTGAATTTCCCAGCCTCATATTCTGGTTTTCTTCAGGAGATACAGATAGGGACATACAGACGAAATGTTTTTTGGTGTCTCCAAGTCCCCCAGATTGGATTGTCATGGGAGCTTAAAATTCAGCGAAAATGATAGCAAGTTTTCAATCAGCAGTCCGTTTGTGGAGAATCTCACAGAGAAGAGTTATTTGGGGGCTGCTAGAGACAGAGAACATTGACTCTGAGCCCAGAGAGAGCATGGCTGTGGGAGGGTGAGGTGACATGCACGGCATTGCACTGATGGAGGTGAGCGGAGCTCACACTGCCAGCCAAAGGCACTATTGCTCATCCAGAACTAACGGAATGGAAAGTGACGTTGAGAGAACATGACCCTTATTCCCTCTTGCAATATTCCAGGAGCCTTCTATTGTCTACTGTTGGTGAAAAAGTCAAGAAAGCAGCTGAAAAAGGAGAATTGCAGTCTGTAGTATCGAAATTCTAGCATTTTAGAAGGATGAGTATAGACCTGAGGGGAAAAAAATAAGATTGAAAAATAGCTCAACTTTAATATTGAGAGGTTTCATTCTAAGCCTTGGGACAAAGAGAGTGGAGGAAAGAATCCTAAAGGGGAATGAGATGCTCTGAAGGAGCGTGGGTGAACTCCCAGTCCTGGGTTGAGATAAGGTAACAGTAAAGACCACCATTATCTTCCTTCTGGGAGTCTTTCTAGGAGGAACTTCAGAAAATGGAGACAATTAATAAGTGGCTTTTTCCCTCTGTGTCCTGAGCTTTAGTGTGATTGGTCTTTAAGTTGGAGAGATGACTATCACAAAGTCTGCAATGCAATCCATGTAATGAGGTGGTTCCAAGTTGAGTAAATGGTTTAGGCTAGCCGTGGTAATAGGGATATCACTGCTGGTGGGATGTATATTCATATGAGCATGTTAAGGCATCATCCATTAACATAGCGTGGTTGAAGGGACAGCAGCTTTGAAGTGAGAGGGACGTGGTTGGCGACTTACTGGCTCTCTGCCCTGCAGCCAGTTACTTAAGCCCCTTGAATTTAGTCTTAGCTCTAAAATGGGGAAATTATGTCTAGTACTTTTGTGATTATTAATTTATATAATTTATATAGTACATTTAGAACCCTTTGAGAGTACTTAATAGGGATTATATATTTCAAAAATTATAGTTATTATTATTATAAATGTAAAATTTTTATATTAAACAAGTGGCGTTAAAGCATCTATGGGGGAGTAGGCCAACGGTAAGTTAATGTTAAGGTGTGGGTCAGAGAAAAAATTGCTATATAAAATGGGCGATAGTCAGCAGTATATCAAGTGGGGGCAGGAACTCAGGAGGTGGCATAAGTAACTGGAAACTAACTGATGGCAGAGATTAGATGCCTGATTAATTGAATTAATTCAGTCAATCAATCTAATGAAAAACAAGGAGATGGGACCAAAGTCTTCAAAAGGAAACATATTCACTTAATTGGAAGTTTGGCTTATATTTTTAGCCAAAAATTGCCGCCTTTAATTTTGCGAAGAGTAACACCAAACTGAGACACCTAATGTCTTTCGAGCCAGCGAGCTAGCTACCATCTATCTATAAATAATCTGTCAATCATCTACCGTCTATCTAAAATAATTAAAATTATTCCTTGAGACCAATATATACAGAAATTCTGGCTTTCTCACTTTGAACTTAGACTAAATGTTTGTTGAACAAAACCTATATATAACAATCCAAACTTTTCAGCAAAATTTTCAATTGGCATAATTTGAATGACTTTATCTACATTTTTTTCTTATATCATTATTTTAAAATAATATAAAATGGCAGCCTAAGAGAGTTTGCTCATCAATATTATTATTGCTGTTTTTTATTATAATTATAAAATAAAATAGATACAGAAAAAAATCATACCACCATGTTGAGAAATAGAGTCCTACCACACAGTGCAAAATATCCCCCTTTGTATTCTCAAACATAATCCATTTTGTGCCACACGATTTTAATTTACACATAACTATTATCCAGACTTTAATAGAATTCTTTCCTTAATTATTAAATTCATTGATAACCCAAATAGGCACTATTTATATTCTTGTCATTAAAGAAAAACAAGAACAGACATTTGTAAATCTTTAAAAAACAAGTTTTCCAGCTTTATTAAGGTGGAAGTGGTATGCAAAAAGTGCACATATTTAATGTATACAATTTGATGAGTTTGAACATATACATAAATCCATGAAACTATCACTAAACAATTAAGGTAATTGACTTAACCACCACCTCCAAATGTTTCTTTGCATCCCTTTGTTGTTGTTGCTTTGTTTGTTTGTTTTTTCAGGTTTGTGTATATATGTTTATGGTAAGAACTCTCAACATGGGATTAAAGTGAAAAGGAGATATCCCCTCACATCAATTAGGATGTCTATTATCAAAAAACAAACAAAAGAAATTAGAACCCTTATACACTGCTTGTGGGAATGTAAAATGGGGCAACTGCTATAGAAAACAGTATGGAGCTTCCATAAAAAATTAAAAATACAACTATCAGATGATCTAGCTATCCCATGTCTGGGTATATATCCAAAAGAATTGAAATTAGGATCTTGAAGAGATATGGGCACCTGGGTGGCTCAGTCAGTTAAGTGTCCAACTCTTGATTTCGGCTCAGGTTATGATCTCAGGGTCACGAGATCAAGCCCCACGTCAAGCTCTGTGTTGGCATGGAAACTGCTTGGGATTCTCTCTCTCCCTCTCCCTGTGGGCCCCCCCCACTCTCCCTCTCATCAAAAAAAAGGAAAACTAATTAAAAATAAAATAAAAATTACAATAAAAATACAATAAAAATTTAAAAAATAAAGAGATATCTACACCCCTTATTTATTGCAGCATTATTCTCAGTAGTCAGGAATAGAAAAAACCTGAACCCTTATTGATAGATGAAAACATGTGGTGTATACAAATAAGAGAATACTATTCAGCCTTAAAAACAAAGGAAATCCTGCCAAGTACAACAATGATGAAACTTAAGGGCATTATGCTAAGTGAAATAATCCAGTCTTGGAAAGACAAGTATTGTATGATTCCATTGCATGAGGTGTCTAAAATAGTCAAACTCATAGAAGAGAGTAGAATGTTGGCTGCTGGGTCTTAACTGATTTGTGTCCCTCTAATCCTATCTCTTTCTTATAATTCTCTTATTAAAAATCTGTGTTGTTTGAGTTATAGGGTTTCCTAGTGTCTTGATTTTGTCGATTGCATATCATGGTACAGATGAAGGACATTCTCTGTTTCCTACCAATTTCTGCTCAACCCAGAGAGTCTGTCAGACTCACATGTAATTTCATCATTGGTATTATATATGAATGGAGTGGTATCTTTAAAGCATGAAAAGAAAAAAAGAAAAAAAAAAAACACTGTTTAACCTAGAATTCTTTCCCAAGACAAAATATATTTCAAATATAAAGGTAAAAAAAGAACTTAATCAGGCAATAAGAAAACAGAGGAATCTTTGCTAGTATAATTTCATTTAAAAAATACTAAAGTATAAAGTATATGTTTTTGCATACAGGAGAGAAATGGTACTAGGTAGAAATTTGGATTTACGCAGGGAATAAAAACTGATGGTAATTGTAAATAAAGGGTAAAACAAGATATTTTCCTTATTTTTAATTATTCAAAAATGTTGACTATTTAAAACATACAGAATTATTTTAGGGAGTTTATAGCATATTTAGAAGTAACATATAACAACAATAGTACAAATGAAGTGGTATAATATTATTTGTAGACTGTGTTAAGTTAGAGATGCATATTGTAAAATGTATGCTAATAAGCCATTAGTGGATATTAAAAAAATAACTAGTTGAACTCTTTCCAAAATGAAGTAGGAATAAAGAAAAAAATGAAACAAGAGTCATACAGGACAATTGTAAGACCAAAGAAAAGAGTGTTGAAGTTTAATGCTTTGATAATTATGTTAAATTTAAATAGTTTATACCTATCAAATCAAAGGTGATGGTTATCAGATTGTACAAGTATATGAGATCCCTCTATTACTCACTAGAGGAAACCATTTCAAATATGAAAGTACACATAGATTAAAAGTAAGAGGGTGGAAAGTAGATAATAGCATAAAAACAAATAAACAAAAAAATTAAGTGGATATATTAATACAAACTGAACTTTAGAATAAGGAGCAGGGATAAAAGGCTCATTCCATAATGATAAAAAGATTAATTCATCAAGAAGTCATAACAATCCTAAATATGTGTGCATCTACTAACAAAGTATGAAAATAGGCGAGTAAAACCAACAAATAGTAAAGGAAAGAGACAAATCCAAACTACTTGGACACTTTTTAAAATGTTAATTTTCTCCACTTTATCTACAAATCAGTGCAACCCTTAATCAAAATCACAGAAAACATTTTTTACAGAAAGTGGAAAGTGGATTTTAAAATGTAGACAGACGGTGTTGGGATAATTGGACAGCTACATGTAGAAGAATGAAACTGGACCACTCTCTTAAACCATACACAAAAATAGAGTCAAAATGGATGAAAGACCTAAGTGTGAGACAGGAATCCATCAAAATCTTAGAGGAAAACAGAGGCAGCAATCTCTTTGACCTCAGCCACAATAACTTGTTGCTAGACACATCTCCAAAGGCAAGGGAAGCAAAAGCAAAAATGAACTATTGGGACTTCATCAAGATAAAAAGCTATTTTGCACAGCAAAAGAAACAGTCAACAAAACCAAAAGACAACCTACAGAAAGGGAGAAGAGAATTGCAAATGTCTTATCAGATTAAGAGCTAATATCCAAAATCTAGAAAGAACTTATCAAACTTAACACCCAAAAAACAAATAATCCAGTCAAGAAATGGGCAGAAGACATGAACAAACATTTCTCCAAAGAACACATACAAATGGCCAACAGACACATGAATAAATGCTCACCATTGCTCGGCAGTCAGGAAAATACAAATCAAAACCATGAGATACCACTGCACACTGGTCAGAATGGCTAAAATTAACAACTCAGGAAAGGACAGATGTTGGCAAGGATGTGGAGAAAGGGGAACCCTCCTACACTGTTGGTGGGAATGCAAGCTGGTGCAGCCACTCTGGAGAACAGTATGGAGGTTCCTCAAAAAGTTGAAAATGGAGCTACCCTACGACCCAGCACTTGCCCTACTAGGTGTTTATCCAAAGGATATAAACATAGTGATCCAAAGAGCACCTGCACCCCAGTGTTTATAGCAGCAATGTCTACTATGGGCAAATATGGAAAGAACCCAGATGTCCATCGACAGATGAATGGATAACAAAGATGTGGTATATATATATATATATATATATATATATATATTCCACTATACACACATACACACACACACACACACACACAAAGGAATATTACTCAGACATCAAAAAATGAAATCTTACCATTTTCAATGACGTGGATGGAACTAGAGAGTATTATGCTAAGTGAAATAAGTCAATCAGAGAAAGACAATTATCATATGATCTTACTCATATGTGGAATTTGAGAAACAAAACAAAGGGTCATAGGGGAAGGGAGGGAAAAATAAAATAAGACAAAATCAGAGAGGGAGGCAAACCCTAAGAGACTCTAACTCTAGGAAACAAACTGAGGTTTGCTGGAGGGGTGGTGGTGGGGGGGATGGGGTAACTGGGTGAAGGGCATTAAGGAGAGCATGTGATATAATGAGCACTGGGTGTGATATGCAACTGATGAATCACTAAACTCTACCCCTGAAATGCATAATATGCTATATGTTAATTAACTGAATTTAAATAAAATTAAAAAATAAAGTAAAAATAAGAATGTATACAGAAAGCAAAGAATCGAAAAGTAAAATCAATTTTGATACAAGAAAATGAAAAATTCTGAAAAAGGAAAATGCTTTAACCTAACTAATTTCATATATATTCTAAACTTGCAGTAAACCAAGATATTTGAAATTGGCATAAGGTTAAATTTATAAAAGTACAAGAATGCAGATATCTTTTTCTGCTATTCAGTATATTGCCTTTTTGTTTTGTTGATGGTTTCCTTTGCCGTGCATTTCCTTTGCTTTTTATTTTGATGTAATCCCAATAGTTCATTTTTGCTTTTGTTTCCCTTGCCTTAGGAAACATGTCCAGAGCAATGTTGCTATGACCAATGTCAGAGTATTGCTGCCCATGTTCTTTTCTAGTATTTGTTATGGTTTCAGGTCTCACATTTAAGTCTTTAATCCATTTTTTTTTTAAAAGATTTTATTTATTTATTTGACAGAGACAGTGAGAACAGGAACACAAGCAGGGGGAGTGGGAGAGGGAAAAGCAGGCTTCCCGCTGAGCAGGGAGCCCGATCTGGGACTCGATCCCAGGACTCTGGGATCATGACCTGAGCCAAAGGCAGACGCTTAATGACCGAGCCACCCAGGCGCCTCAAGTCTTTAATCCATTTTGAATATATTTTTGTGTATGGTGTTAGAAGTGGTCCAGCTTCATTCTTTTGCATGTAACTCTCCAGTTTTGGGTTTTTTTTTTTAAAGATTTTATTTACCTATTTGAGAGAGAGAGCATGAGCGGGGAGGAGAGAGGAAGAGGGAGAAGCAGACTCCCTGCTGAGCAGGGAGCCTGATGCAGGGCTCAATCCTAGGACCCATGAGATCATGACCTGAGCCGGAAGGCAGATGCTTAATGGACTGAACCACCCAGCGCCCGTAACTGTCCAGTTTTCTTAGCACCATTTATTAAAGAGACTGTCTTTTCTCCATTGTATATTCTTGTCTCCTTTGTCATAGATTAACTGACCATATAAGTGTATGTTTATTTCTGGGCTCTCTATTCTGTTCCATTGATCTATGTGTCTACTTTTGTGCTAATACCATACAGTTTGATTACTACAGCTTTGTGGTATGTCTTGAAATCTGGAATTGCAATACCCCAAGTTTTGTCCTTCTTAAGATTGCTTTGACTAAAGGCAACCTATGAAATGAGAGAAGATATTTGCAAATGGCATATCCAATAAAGGGTTAGTATCCAAAATATATAAAGAACCTATACAACTCAACACTAAAAAAACAAACAATCTGATGAAAAAAAATGGGCAGAGAACCTGAATAGACATTTTCCCAAAGAAGACATACAGCTGACTAACATACATATGAAAAGACACTCAACATCACTCATCATCATGGAAATGCAAGTCAAAACCACAATGAAATATCAGCTAACACCTGTTAGGCTAAAATCAAGAAGACGAAAAACAAGTGTTGGTGAGGATGTGGAAAAAAAAAACACTTGTGCATTGTTGGTGGGAATGTAAATTGGTATGACCACTATTGCAAATGGTAGAAGTTTCTTAATAAAACTAAAACTAAAAATACCATATGATCCAATAATTCCACTACTGGCTATTTACCCAAAGAAAGTAAAAACACTAATTTGAAAAGATATATGCACCCTTATGTTTATTGCAGCATTATTTACAATAGCGAAGATATACCCATTGATAGATGAAAGGATAAAGAATAGGTAGTATATATATATATATATCCATAAAAAGGATGACATATTGCCATTTGCAAAAACATGGATGGGCCTAGAGGATATTGTGCTAAGTGAAATAAGTTAAACTGAGAAAGACAAATACCATATGATTTTACTTATTTGTGGAATCCAAAAAAAAAAGAATAAGCAAACAAAAAGTACAGTCAGACCTATAAATACAGAGAAGAAGCTGATGGCTTCCAGAAGGGAGGGGAGTGGGGGATGGGCAAAGTGGGTGAAGGGAACTGGGAGATAGAGGCTATGGGTTATGGAATGAATAAGTCACGGGAATAAAAGGTACAGCATAGTGGATATAGTAAATGATATTGTAATAGTGTAGCATGATGACTGAGGTAACTACACTTGTGGGCATAGCATAACATATAGAGAGTTGAATCACTATATGAAACTAATGTAACATTGTGTGTCAACTATACTCAGTAACATTGCGTGTCAACTATACTCAACTAAAAGAAGAAATTTTAATAGTACAAGAATGTAGATTCCAAAAATTGCCCCACACCTGTATGATCATTTGATGTTTGATAAAAAGACTAAGGTAATTCGAATGGAAACAATTGTTTTTTCAACAAATGTCTTAAAATGTCCCCCTTTGCCTTATCACCTGCAGTTTTCTATCCAAGATCCTCTTGTTCCACTTTTCTCAAAAGTGGGTGTTCTCTAAATTTGCATGAACTCTGGAGGCTCTAGTCTCCTTTAGTGTATGCAATAACCACTTTTATGGTGAATCTTAAATCCTGAATTCTGGCCTCAAGATTCTCTTCTGAATTCTAGACTTTATAATTAATTGTCTGATTTTTTTAGTCCCTCCAATGATAAATTGATTTATTGGGAACTCATTTAAAATGGAAATATTTTATTCAAGGCTCATTGTGCATATATTGAATACTTTTATCAGTGCAAGGGAAAACACTGATGAACAAAGCAGCAGGGTTGATAACCAAATAAATACGTAATTGCAACAAAAGTTAGGCCTTCCACTCAATGCACTGTAAATACTGGTTCATTAACAACAACACAAATGCTTCATTTATTTCAGATGAAGTGTTCTTGCTTAATTTGAGAATAGCTTGATGTGCTTCCCTCACTTGCCAAGCCTCAGGCTTATCAGTGACCCAGGTTTTGAATCTGAATATCTGAAGTTTGTAAACTCATTACATTAAATAAACTAATTATAGCATAAGTGATTTTCTCTTTCCATTTAGTATGGATTGTGGATTGATCTAATATATGATTTTGTTTTAGTATACTTCTAGAAAATTTTGCTATTGTGTTTATAGAGAAGTGTTCCATTGACGACTTTGTGAGGCTTTCTACCTCAGGGTTCCCAATTATCTTTGTGTTAGATTATCTTTGCCTGTCTTGTTATTCTAGGGTTTTCTCTCTAATTGGCTCAAGAGCTTTGTTATTTTCATGTGGATTCAGTTGCGGTTATTTCAAGCCATCCTTTTATGTCGTTAATGAGGTTTTCAGCTGTGCTTATTCTGTTTTGTAATTCTATTTTTTCCTTTTCCTTTTGTAATGCTATTCATTTTGCACTAGTATGTTTCCCTCCTCTGCAATTTCTGTATCATTAAATTCTACCCTTTTTTTTTTTTTAAGATTTTATTTATTTGTTTGACAGAGAGAGACACAGCGAGAGAGGGAACACAAGCGGGGGGGTGGGAGAGGGAGAAGCAGGCTCCCCGCCGAGCAGGGAGCCCAATGCGGGACTTGATCCCAGGACCCCGGGATCATGGCCTGAGCCGAAGGCAGACGCTTAACGACTGAGCCACCCAGGCACCCCTCTACCCTTTATTTATCTCATAGTTAAACTTAGATTTTATTAAATTATTCAGAATTTTAAAAGTTTTCTTTAGTATGAAACACAGATGGAAAATGCTCATTTTTGGCACAGTGTATTTTGTTCTTAGTTTATGTGCCTTGTGCTCCCCCTTCCCCCCTTCGTTCCTTCCTTCGTTCCTTCCTTCCTTCCTTCCCTCCTTCTTTTCTCTTGTGATATGTTTGCATAAATGCCAAATCAGTCATGTTCTTACCTTTCTAAGATGTACATTGCTTTGCATGCTATTTAGTTGTGCTGACAGATTAAAGGTGAATTTTCCTTAATTCTTCCAACTTAGCCTATATTTTTTCCTCTATTTTTTTGTGACTGCTACAGCCTAAGGATTGTGTGGGGTTTTTTGTGTTTTTTTTTTAATTTTTCCAGTGGAGTTATGGAAATCGGGCAGCTCACAGCTTTGTGTTTCAAAAACAGGGGTTAAATTCCAAAGTTGCATGCCAAGTTGTGCATAATTTAATTTACTCATGTCTTTTCTTTTTCTGCCAACATTATCTAATGCCTACTAGTAATCCTTTTTTGACTGCCGCCTTTCCTTTTATTAAATAATCTGTTTCCCCCTACCTAGTAATCTTTTGTTATTTATCTATTTGAAAACATGTATAGAAAAGTATATGTTTCAATTAGAGTGAAGGCATTTTAGGAACTGGTTTTACTCTACTGTTTACATCTAAATTGTTCTTTTTAATTTCAAATTATCTAAAACATAAAAACATGCAAAGCATCTTAACACATTCTAGATCATTAGTATAATCATTTCCAAACAACAGACGATGTTTGGGTTAAACAAGAGAGATGATTGTTTTATGACTACGTAGAGTTACTCTTCAGAATGCAAGGTGATTGAATAAGGAAACATTTAATGTTCTTAACTATTTTTAAAACACAGGCAACCACAAACACTTTCATAATTGCTGGAAATTCATTTACTGAAGGTAACACTCATTCTTGAATTAAAATAAGAAACAATTGTTTTTCGAGATAGTACTATCCTTAACTTGATAAAATCTGTCCACCAGTTATATATATATACCATGATGACCTATCACAAATATTCAAGTTAATCTACTGAAAAATTATAAGAACTAATATGTTCAATAATATTCAATTCAATATATTCAACAACCATAGTTTGACATATGTATAATACACTGAAATTGTTAGGTTGGATATAAAGCAACAGTTATCAATTAAGCATGTCATGGGCCTTAAGTGTAAACCTTTCCAGAAATTCTCAGTAACTATGTGTAAAAAACAAAATAAAACAAAAAACTGTAATAAACCACTGCTTATTCTATCTGTTCCTGAGATAAGTTAAAAATCTCACATATGATTGTGAACTTCTGTGTTTGTTTTTAAAATTTTAACTTTATCTTTTGTCATTTAATGACATCTCAATTTTGAATTTTAACTTCTTGTACTGAGCACTTTGTCATAATGAAATATTCTTCTTTAAATCTCATAATTCTTACAGCCTGACTTGTCTACTAAAAATATAGCGACATTGACATTTTTTTGTTAGTGTGTTCATTGTACATCTTTCACTCTTTTTAAAAACTTTCTTGTATGTTTATATTTAATATCCACTTCTTATAAGCAGCTTTTAGTTGCTGATTGAAAAAAAAAAAAGATTTCCCTATCCTGTCTAAACATTTTTGGCCTTTTTTACTGAAATACATACTCTACTTATATTTAGTGTCATTACTAATGTTATTTGGATTGAAATATCTGATCTTACTCTACTCTGATGCCCTTATTCTGTATTACTTTCCTTTAATTTTTGGCTTCTTAGATTTGATTGAGAATTGTTTTAATTTGTTTCCTTCTAAGAAAGTGTGTTATACTTTTACTTTCTCTTACTTTGTTTACTGTGATTTCAATATATTTGATTCTTCTTTGTGCTTTTTTCACTAAAGACTATTCTTACTAGGTATTCTTTTTCCAATCATTACCGCTGCCCCCTGTGGACCCCTCAGCTCTGCCTTCTCTCGCGGGACTATTATATTTCCACTTCGAACACATTGCTACTTTAAGACCTTTGAGTACATTCCATTATTTGAATCTGACAATTTATGGCATTTTCCCCAGTAAATTCTTCATTTCTTTTTTTTTTTCAGAGCCTAACTTACTATATAATTTGATGGATTCACTGTAGCTCTTTCTTTTTTTGAAAAAGATGATCCCTTTATCTGAGAGAAGATGGGCATAGTTGTATACTCAGCTAACAGAAATTCTTTCCATGTCACAGTGAAGCATCTACTGGTATCTTATGGGGTTTGTGTGTGTATGTGTGTGTGCATGTTATGTTCATATCTATCTCAGCCAAGACAAACCGGCTGCTACAAGATTTCTCACAATTAAATCTCTATGTCTTTTATTATTTCCTGAAAGTCTTCTGCCAAGTATAAAGGACTATGCATTTTCTCAATCAGCTCTATGTTCCCTTTTAGCTCATGGTATCTAGTGGTGCCGAGTGCAGTCCCAGGAACCATTCTATCTCAGGAAGCCCCTTGCTTCAGAGTCTGTTGGCTTTGCCCGTGGGATACCACCTATTTTTAAGAACCGCATTTCTCTGCTTGAGAGTTACAACTACAATCTTCCCTCGCTGACAGGCTTTTTCCTCTGACTGAGTCTCCATGACTCTGAAAGGTGCTTTTCACAAATAACAATTCAAGGTTACTACTATCAACTTGTTTTATTGCAAATGAAATTTTTTATATCTCTTGTTTGATTTCCTAGCAAATGAATGCTCTAATTCTAATATCTTATACCTGGAAAGCTTAGACTTACTTTTTTATTTTTTATTAAGTTATATTTCTATCTCTATTCCAACTTAAAATTTTCAATTTTAAGTCGTCATTAAAACTGTATTTTCCTCTGGGGCAGCTTTCTCCACAAAGTGCAAATTGATGGGTGTACACTACTTGTCGTTATAATTACCTAAATTAATAATCAAGTATATCCCTCTCAGTCCCTGGGAGGAATTGATGGGAATCAGCCTTCTCCCTGATGCTGGGCTACAGATACTAGATGTAATCACATGAATGTGCCCCTTGGGCCAAAAATACTGAACGGGGCATGAGTGGAGACATGAAAGGTACATGCTTTGCACGTAGTGGCCACCTGGGAATCATGTGTTTAGTCCCATGTGGTTGCAGCCGTTCTGACGTGTTTTCCTGGGATATTAGGGTGGGGGCAATGAGCTCCCCTCCTGTGAGACTGCGTGGGCATGGGCATCGCTGGGTGCAGCAGGAGAATGCTCTGTCAGAAACAGCGTGCACGTACTGCACGCAGCCTCAACGTGGGCACTGACTGGGTGGGGAACGCTTCTCTTTGAAGAGAACAAATGAGGTTTGCCGGTGAGTTGAGTGAGAAATGAGAAATGTAAAACAGTTTGCTGTACTTTGGCAAAGAGCTTGTCTATGAGGTGAAGTGTAGTTCTGATTTACAAGAAAATGTCAAAATAACAGAAGGTTTTAACAGAAAGAAGTAAGCTCGTGAGAGCTACAAGAAAAAGAGGCAGCTTTGGAAGTTCGGCTGAGACTCCGGTAAAGATAAAATAACCTCTTGGACTTGTATAGTGGTTTTGTAACATACAAAATATAGGGCATGAAGTAATTAAATATTAATGCCCTTTAGCTGATGTTTCCAGGAGAATATTTAATTATAAAAGCAGTGTTATTGTGCAGCACAGTTGGGGACAGGCTTCAGGGAGACAGAAATATTTGGCAGGAATTAGGATACAGATCATTTGTACATGGTAATGAGTGGACCTTAACTGAACAAGCACAATGCTTTATGAAGATTTTCAAGTGCGTTATTTTGAGCAATATAAGAACACTCTAAAATAACACATATGTTTCCATTATGGAATGCCAACAGTAGGACTGGCATCAGGTCCAGCTCTCACCATAGAAATAAGCTGAAGATTTGTGAGTTAAAAGTGTAAGATATTAGGAAGAGAGCACATTTAAATCCATACAATATGATACTAGGTCAGTAATCTGGTTAGTTTCTCAATCGCCAGTGAGTCTTTTGGACTCCATGCAGTTGATCATTATAGCAGCTCTGGTTTATTGCTCAGTGGTTTATTGTTTGGTGCTACTGATGACCTTCAAAGGAGACAGAAGTCATCAGCTTGCAGGCGCCAGAAAGGAGACTTCATCCTTTGCTAAAAAGATGGCAATTGGACACTATGAGGATTTAACGAGGAAGACCACCCCATCGAGGGTCACAGTGTTGTGACAGCTGGGACCACAGGCACAACAGAACTTGCTCCTTGTCCCTGTGTCCTCTGGGCCTCTTGTGGAATGACCCAAATGCACCTGACCTTCACACTCCTCACGTCCTCATTTCTCCTCATGCTGCTTCAGATAATTCGCCATGCACCCACACTTATGATCTTCTGCTAGAATATACCAAAGCCAACTCCAAGTGAATTAATAATTGTGGAAAGTGAACCTTTAACATTTTAAGGAGACATAGGTGTTAAATCAAGTTCACAAAATAGAAAAAATAAAAAAAGATTGATAGTTTCAACTATATTGAGAGTCAGAACTTCTGTTAATCAAAATATACTACCAAAATAATCGAAGAAATATTTTCAATATGTATGAGCATGAAAATCTAGCTAACCTAAAATGTAAAGCAGGAAGAAAGAGTCAACATCAGGCCCATGATATCTTCTTTTCCTTGTGGGACACAGAGAATGGTAAGGCTAGACCAGATACTCTCGGAAACATGTGAATGTAATATTTACTAGCAGAATGATAGCACTTGGCAAATTTTATGTAAAAAGAAAAACAAAACCAACCGACAAACAAAAAACCAATTCCTTTTTATGCTGTGACTCCTGGTCTGACTGGATTGTCTATTATAAAAAACAGAATTTATGGATTCGGGAGGAAAGTTTTATGGAATTTATGGATTTGGATGTATGGAGAATGGATGTTTAGTCACATATATATTTTCTGTCTGTTGGATTGATGTTGTGTAAAAGGAAGCTGCCCAAACCAAACAAGATTTCTTTGAAAACATTTTGCCATAGTATTCAGCACTCATGTGTCACTCGAAAATAAAAGGTATCACAGCATGAGAGAAACAGACATTATTTGGAAGTTGTGCCTGATGGATTGGTGCCCCTTTGGTGAGGGATGCTCGGTCCATATTTGCTTCTGGCTTGTATCCCATGACTCATTAGTAATGTTTATGTTGAGTGAGATCTATGTTTCTGAGTGTGTTTTGACAATTCATCCATTGAGGCACTGGAATAAACATTTCCTATAAATCAATCAGAATAAAAAGGGTCCCCACAAAAACAAAGAAAAAAATAAGAACTAATATTTCAAAACCAAAAAGTACAGATTGAACAGATGTTCATTCTTTATTAACCAACATAGTACAACTTCTACTAAATATGCAAAAATAATCAGTATGGGCTAATTTGTCAAACATATTGATGAGAGTTTAATGAATGATAATGACAAGTCATGGAAGAAAACATATAATAATATTTGCATAAAGTTAAAAAACATAAAACCAGGCAAAATCAGACAGTATATTGCATGAAGAAATACACATAGAGTTAAACTATTAGGAGAAGCAAGAGAATAACAAACACAAAATAGAGATTATTTCTGCGATGAAAGAGCATATGATTACAGAATGCTACACAACTAGCTAATGTATGGTAATGTCCTATTCTTTAGCTTGGTAAATGGTTCAAAAGTTTTTATAATGTTATTTTTCATACCTTACATTTATGTTATATGTGTATTACTTTAATATTTTTTAAATTATATTTTGAGTACATCTAAAAGTGGCTTCCATCAGGTAAAGTCACCAAAAGAGAGGATTTTGGCAAATTCGGTATTTACTTAAAGAAAAGACCCTTTCTTACTCCTAGCTGCTTTTCCCTTTTTGAGTATACACTTTTTACTTTCAAGAAATATTTTGTGCCCTTTCTAAAATTTATGGACAAAATGTCAAACTTTTCACTTTTTATAAATCTCATAAAAATATTTCTGACAAGTCTGATGAAGTGTTTTTCCTTTTTCTTGCTGCCACAACTAGACATTTTTGAGTCACCGAACATACTATTCCAATATGTCAGCTCAGCGTAATTGTGTAGGAATCACATAATATAATTTTAAAATGTTCACCATAGTGTTTATAATGGGTAGAATATACATATTATATGGTTACTTGCAAAATATATATCTATATGCACATTATCTGATAGAATTTTTAGGTTTAAATGACATTCTGGAAAGTGAAACCAATGTTGACATTAACAAATAGTATTTAACCATATTTTTAAATTTTTATCCATTTATTTTTATGATTAAGCATAAAGTTGATTTTTCTACAAATTGAGAATTTATTTTTTTAATTTTCTCTGAATAGAAACATGTGTACAGGTTTGCTACTAAAATAAATTTTATAATAAAATTATAATGGGCATACCATTCCATAATAGTTTACAAATATCTTCAATAGACATTTAGTCTAGAGGTAATTGATTTTTCATTAGTATTTGCTAAATAAGGTAATTTTTACTCAGTCACTAGTATTTGCTAAATGAGATTTTTAAGAGCAGTTTTTACAGTCATAAAGCTGATTCACGTTTTTGTATTGTGACTGAACTTCTGACTTGTGGGTTGTACTCATCACTAAACATTGTTTTGACAACACGATATTCAAATATTAACTTTTAGAAAAAAATTTTGCAGATATTTCCTATTTATTTATTTATTTATTTATTTATTTATTTATTTATGGTGGGGGAGGTGGGCCTTCTGCTCATATTTACTTATTTCTGCATTGAGTGGTTACTTGCTGATCAATTTGAATAAGAGATTTCATTAATTCAAAACACCAAGTTAAACTGCATTTAATCTTCTATGGAGGGATCCTTTGGCAACTGTGCCCTTTTCATAGTCATGGGTTCATGAGGATCCATCCAAAAGATTGATCTTACTCTATTTGTGGTGATGGTTGTAGTAAAAGGGGCGACTCAGGTGCCCATATTTGTTGGGATTAGTAATTAAAATGAGTTACATATACACTGTGGGATACTATTCAGAGGTTAGAAGTATCAGATTAGATATACACTAAGAAGCACAAATAGATTTTAAAAAGTAGTTGATCAAAAATTACACTATTTACCCAGTAGATAACTTCACTGATACATACCAAATGCATTAAATCAGTCACTATGGTGAATAGGTAATTAGAAATTGGGTATGAGGGTAATGAGGGGATTCCAATCAATCAATTAACCAGTCGATCAGATGGACCTCACACAAGCATAATGTTATTCAGTGTGTTGGGAAACACAAAAATGCAAGGCATGGAATCAGATTTAAACAACAACAAAAAGAAAGAATAAAACTACCGATGAAATAAAAGCTTTGAGCAGAAGCAGAACTGTAGCAAAAAATATAATCCTCCTTCTTTAGACTTGTATAGAAGAGAAGATTACAGCCTGTAACCAAACTTCTTTTTTTAAACATATTATCATCAGGTAGAGGTTTCAGATAATATGCAAAGTTGTAGTCATGTTTGAGGGAATGTTCAAGAAAAGAGAGGAACATTTTCTCCAAAGGACAAGTCCAAAGAGGTAACTAGAAGATGATAGTACAATTCAGTTTAAATGGACCTGAGTGAGTTTAACTAAGAAATTCATGAGTAGAGGGCAGGGTATGCTAGGAAGCTATTCCATCATGGAATGGGATGATAGATAGCAGGTGCCTACTGGGAAATAGATACCTCAGGTAAAAATATTGTATGTCTGCCTTTAAAATTATAATGGGATATAGGAGATGGAAAAATTCAGATCAAATTAATTTTGAACTATAATATAAAATTCAAGTGTTTGCATATAACATACAAAATTCGATAATTTTATGTCAAATGTATAGTATTCAGAAACTGCTCATACTCGTCAGTAGGGACACTCTATGAGTGGGGACTCTGGAGTGACCTTTGAGTTATCTAACAAATACTGTATCATGCAACTCAGTAGGTCTGAAACTTTGGAGTCCTCCTTTTTCCTGAGTGATCTACTAAAATAACAAGTTCGCTGATTTGGAAAGATACATAGTTACAGATAAAAATATCAATTTACAACTTTTGGCATAATTTTAATTCTTCTGTGAGAGCATATGCAAAAGTCACTTAAAAAACATTTTGTAACGTTTTATGTTCAAAGAATTTTAAACCAACAGTGGAGTTGCAAGAATAAGAATAGAAGAGGCATAAACACTTTACTCAGATTCAACAATTATAATCTTACTGTTTGCTTTATTACCTGTAATCTCCTCCATTTATACGCATGTATATATGTCTGCATGTATAGATAGATAGATAGATAGATATAGCTATAGATAGATATAGATGTAGATATAGATATATAGATATAATTTTACAAACACATACATTTTTTTCTGAACCACTCTGGATTAAGTTGCATGCATCCTGGCCTTTACCTCTAAGGGTTTGAGTGTGTACTTAGCATAGGGGAATTTTGTTACATAACTACAGTACATGTATCAACTTCAATAACTATATTATTGGTACAGTATTTGATTTAATCTATCATCCACATTTCCTTTTTTCCCAGTTGGATCTATGATTTCCTCGTAGCATTTTTTTCCTCCAAGACAGGATCTGGGGTAGGATCGCGTGTAGCATTGAACTGCCATCTGTCTGCAGTGTTCTTAGTCTCAACCATTTCCAATGTGCTTCTTTGTGTCTTCTAATATTGTTACTTAAAATCTAATCATTCTTCTTTTATTTTTTCAATAAAATGTTATGGGGAGTTTGGCTGATGTTTCCTCATACGTTACACATTCGTATACTCCCTAAGCCATATTGTGTTCTTTTCAGAATAGTGCTGCGGGAGGCATCTGATGCCCATGTATTCATCGTCGATGATGCTAATTTTGATCATCTATCAAGATGTTAGATTTATCCACTGTAGAGTTTTGAATTTTTTTCCATATAACGAACAGTCTGAGGAAAGACACTTTAAGGTTATCCACATATCCGCATCAACATTTTCCTTTGAATTTAGCATTCATTTGGCTTCAGCAAACCCAACCTTCAAAATGATGTCACCAAATAATGTTCTTCTAGTTCAAGTATTCCCCATGAATTTACTTGTTGGCAGTCACATTCAACTGTTAATAAAAGTTGTCCTTAAATCTCTTTTTAATTAATTTTATTTAAAAATTTATTATAGCTTGGAGAGCCTGGTGCCTCAGTCGGTTAAGCGTCTGATTTATGATCTCAGCTCAGGTCTTGATCTCAGGGTTGTGAGTTCAGGCCCTGCGTTGAACTTCAAAAAAATTATTATAGCTTTAGACTCGTGGATTTCAAAATTTTAAATAGTTTACAATCTATTTTGTAGCTATTCTTTCTATTGTTTAAACTGACCCAGATTTGGCTGGATCCTTTTGGCATACCACCTTCCTTCTGGGGTGGGGGAGACACCAAATTATTTTTTGGCATAACGGAATAACCCAGTTTCATCTTGTATCTGCTCAAGCCAGTTAAACAGGCATTTCTTCCAAGGAGTCCTGGTCAAAACATGTTATTTAATTTTAGAAAATCAGAAAATTGTTTAGAAATAGTTATAGATCATTATTTATAATTTAATAAAAGACCCAGCCACTACATCTGAAGAAGAGGATAATCAAGTGTGCTGTTTATATTTTGTATCATCACCATTCATAAGGAGCAATTGTGATTAATTTAATATGCCATCAGAAGTTTATAGCAGAAGATAACATCCAGTACCTTATCTTAGACTGGTAACAATTTTGAAAATTTCATTTTTCAAGAAATACGGCAAATCACAAAAATTGCAGAGACCAGCACCATCTAAACTTATAAAATTATTTCAAATGTCAGGTGTAGTTTGTGTCTTTTTGCATTAAAATATGCTATCAAATTGTATAAATATTCCTTTTCATTATCACATTTTATGCAGTGATTTTGAAAGCAGTTGAATTTTGTCATTTGGCTGTATTAGCAATTAATTAATTAGCAATAAATCAGAGGTATTACAGGGACTTTAGCTCAGACCCTTGACACAGTCATGCTTATTGGAACAAACTCTCAGATAAGAAAATCAGTTTCTCTGGAAACACTCCCAGTTTTTTTGTTTATGTGTTTGATTTTTTAGTAAGTAGACATTGGCCTACTCAATGCCAGGTGACTGTTACGGGGGAAACAGTGTGAGCGTCTAAAAGTAAAAATACCTGGGAAATCTCCAGTAAACCCGCAGAGTATTGGGGTAACTGGTACAGAGGCAACCACAGCCTGTCATTTCTCCCATGTATGTCCAGCAGATTGTGGAGAACAACCAACTGCACATCGTGGGTAAAACTCTCTTCGGGAGTTGCTAAGGAACATGATATTCCCAGTCAAATTAGGAAGAGCACAGGCTGAAACTGTATTCATGTGTTGTTACTGAAGTTGAAACATTTTGTCCCTCATAGCTAAATATATTTACGTTTTATGATACTTACAGGTTAATTAGCTTACATTTTAAAATGTCCTATTACAGAAAGATAAAATGATACAATACCTAGAAAATTCAGTATGACACTAGAAGGAAAGACTATTTTAAAGATGTCAGTTCTTTCTAAAGTATAGTTGTAATTTTCCCACATGTCATATATACTGACATTTAGGTATGTAGATTTTAAAAATATATATATTAAAACTGACAAATTCTAAGTTTCTGAATCTAAGAAGAATGAGTAGTGGTAGCAAGTAAAAATGTGAAAACCTAGAAATAATGAAGTGATTTGTGCACTCCGTAATTCTATAAGCAGCAGTCAAGTAGAAGTCCTAGAAATGTACCTGCTTTAGGAAACACTTTACCTGCCACTTGTCCCCTGAGTACACACAGCTGCTCCGCCATCTTCCAGGGGACCACAGAACCGAGATCATCATTTTCTGCTCATGTCCATTACCCTAGGAAGCCCAGGGCCCCACTCAGCCCTTAATTCACAGACCCTAAGCTCCACATGTCTCCATATTGCCCACCCTTCGCACTTCCTAAGCTTCTGAAACCTTTTTATGCTTTTTTCCCTTCAGGAGCTCAATTCCCCACAACCACTTTGGTGAACTTGCAGTTCTTGCTGTAACTTAGAGGGACTTTTACCCACTGATGCTATTTTTTTTCCCCACGCAACCTTCTTAACTGGGCCTGAGGAGGATAAGCGTTCTCTTTACCCCTCTGAGTAAAGACAGTGAATTTCAACTACACTATGTAACATTGGTCAGTCCCAAGCTCCCAGCCATGTGGGCACTCCTCGTGGTAGAATTGGGTGGGTATCTGTGTGTGTATGAGCATGCATGTTCCATATCTACTTAGATAAGCCTTCCAAAGGTTTCTCTTGTCCTTCACCTCTTCTCCGCTGATGAGTGTGTCCTCCACACCACCTCAGACATTCATGTCCATGGTCACGCTCCAGCTTCTCCCTAGTAATGGGGACCCCAGCGTAACCTGTTTCAAACATTTTACTCTCTATTCATCTTCTGCTAAACTTCCAATAAACTTTCTCTGGTAGCTCACCTTCATAAATTCAAGTCCATCAGAACTTCTGTTTTGTTTTTCATACTCTATCATCCCAGCGATCCTAAATCCCCTTCATATTCTAAATTCCCCAAATTTCCAAGCTTAAAACCATGGCGCATCATTATAATCACTCCCTTGCAAACAACTTAAGTTGGTTGATTTCTTTATTCCTCTACCATGTTCTCCTGAAGAAGCCACACATCTTTTTTAAGTGTAACCCTTTGCTTATTGTCTGTGGCCTCACAAATGAACTCAATGAACTTGGGTGCAAAAAAAAAAAAGGGAAACCATGGTGGCAGCTCTCTGTTTTAATTCATGGTCAATAACTTCAAGTAGGCACTTGATGTTCCCTGGCAATCCCATGATCTTTCCACAGCACTTACACTCTCTTGAGCTACCAGACAGCACTTTAACGATGCTAGCTTTCTTTCAGACTTCTCTACTCCTAGCTTCAGATGGCAGTCATGTTTCCTGCTTCACTCAAAATTTGAAGGCAGTTAAAGAAAACTTTGAGAAGCAATTAATCACCTGATTCTGAACCCATTTTTTTCCATATTCTCTCCTGGATAAATTTTTCTTGCATCCAGCTCGTATCTACATCTCTTCTTCTTTTATATTTTTTAAGATCTATTTATTTTAGAGAGGGGGAGGGGCAGAGGGAGAGAGAAAATCTCAAGCAGACTCCCCACTGAGCATGGAGCCCAACGCGGGGCTTGATCTCACGACTCGACTCTGAGATCATGACCTGAGCCAAAATCAAGAGTCAGTTGCTTAGCCAATGGAGCCACCCAGGCACCCCAGATTTACATCTGTTCTTATGCATAGATCCACCCTCTCTTGTTCTAGAAAACCTCCTTTTTCTCTGGCTTTATCAATTTATCTCTCGCTGAATTATTTAAGTCAGCATACAAAATGTTGTTATTCTGTTTTTTAATAAAAATTGCATATATTTAAGAAGTACATGATTTAATATATACAGTGAAATGATTACTACAATCAAACTAATTAACATATCCACCTCCTCACATAGTTATTATTTTGGAGAGTGGTGTGGGAGGCTCTGAAATCTAATTTTAGCAAATTTCCAGTATTCAATACAGTATCATTAAATATAGTCACCCTCTATACATTAGATCTCCAGGACTCAACTCTTCTGTTTCCCTCATATCTCCACATACAGTTTATTTGACTATGCCCTCACAATGTATCCAGAATCCGAAAATATCTCTATCAACACTGCCTACACCCTGTCCAAGTCACCACTAGCTCTTGCCTGGAATACTGCAAAACCTCCCTACAGAGTATTCTGGCTTTTAATACCTGTTTCCCTTCTGTATTTCTTCAAGACAGCATTAAAAGTGGTCATTTCAAAACATATACTAAATCATGTCCTGTCTTGGTTCAAAACTCCTAAATTCATTCAGAAAAGATGAAAACCGAAGTTACTGATAAAACTACATGATCTCCCATGTCTGTGTTTATTATGATGTTTTCCTTCTTTTACTTTACTCTGGCAAAGTAATTTTCTCCTTATTACTTTACTGTTTATTCCACATGTAAAAGATTTCTTGAACCCAGTGTCTTGGCAATCTTCCTTCTGCCTGGAAAGCTATCTAGCATCATTCAGCTCTATACACCTGTCACCTTCTCAGGGAAGACTGCCTAAAATTTCAGTACTTGCTAATTCCCTACTCTGATTTTGTTGTCGTTGCTCTTCACACTGATATATCATAAATGTTCTTTCATTTATTGCTGCTAATAGGCATTTCCCATTAGAATATAAGCTCAACAAGGGCAGAAAAAGTTGACTATTTTTTTCACTTCTCTATCCCAGCCCTACATATTTGTTTGTTTATTCAATTGATTAAAATTAAATTGATAGGGTGCCTGGGTGGCTCAGTTGGTTAAGCGACTGCCTTCAGCTCAGGTCATGATCCTGGAGTCCCAGGATCGAGTCCCGCATCGGGCTCCCTGCTCGGCAGGAAGTCTGCTTCTCCCTCTGACCCTCCCCTGTCTCATGCTCTCTCTCTCTAGCTCATTCTCTCTCTCAAATAAATAAATAAAATCTTTAAAAAAAATAAAAATAAAAAAATAAAAAATAAAAAAAAATTAAATTGATAACACTCACTTTATTGTTCTTCCATGTCAACACTTTGAGCAAAAAAGTCTCATTTGAATTTGCTACACAGTGTATCCCCTACCCAAAATTGAATGCCTCCACCTCAGATTCCATACCTGTCAGTTTAAGGAGCTCTGTGGACATTGTGAGGCTAAGCATTTACTTGAAACATTGCCTACATGGTTTCCTCAGTCCGCCTTACACATAAGGAGCACATGAACTGTCAGCCTAGTTTCTAAACCCCACTCAATTATATTCGTGTTTGATAATTGTGTGGAGAAGACTATCATGAAGAATATTAGATTGTTATTGTTTTCAACCTTTCCACAACCTTTGATTTTATGAATGAAAATTGCTTACAGGCTAAGCTCAACTAGCTAAATATAGGCTCCCACAAACTTTATCATGAACCCTGAAATGCTACTGCAACATTTTCAAGTGGGGCAGGGGGCGGAGTGTGCCTGGGTGGCTCGGTCGGTTAAAGAAATGCCTTCAGCTCAGGTCATGATCCCAGGGTTCTGGGATCGAGCCCCATGTTGGGCTCCCTGCTCAGTGGGTAGCCTGCTTCTCCCTCTCTCTCAGCCCTGCCCCCTGTTTGTGCTCACACTCTCTCTCTCAGTGTCTCTCTGTCAGATATATATATATATAAAAAAAAAATCCTCGAGGGAAAAATACTATGCAATACATTTTAGAACCTCTAGGGGTCAGTAGTCTGTCCTTACGTACCTTCTTCTGCCCCATGTTATTTAATGCTTTTTGCACTTGGTACCTGCATTGTACTTTCTCTTTCCAATTCCCCCATAAAGACACACACACAAACATTATTATTTTATCATCCCCACAAGTGACAGACATGTAAGTTTTAACTAGCTATGACTAAGAGGAACTGCCAACCAATCTGAGTAGCCATGAGAAATCAGGAAAAATGATTAAAGGTCGACCATTCTGAAGATTGATAAGTATTTTTAGATCCTGGTAATTTACAAACTCTAAGACTCTACAATATTACACTGTAAACTTTTTTTTTTGCTAAAGTTTTTTTTGGGGGGGGGTGGGTAATCAGGCAGGAAGTTGCACTGTCCAAAGCTAAGTAATCTCTGGTTTATTTGGCATGTGATCTTACTATTTACTTTGGATGTGACAGATGTCTGGTTCCACTTTCTCGGGATTAGGTTGACAGAAATTTGTGGAACAGATGCAGAATAACCTAATTCTGCTATATACATATGCAATAATGAATAATAAATATGTAATAAAATACATATTCACCAATTTCAAGTATGTAAAGTACTTTCACAAGCATTAGATCATTTTTTTTCTCATAACCATACAATTTGTAGGGCTAAAATTACTGCTCTCTTAAAGGTTAGAGATGAAAGAAGGTAGCAGGCAGAACTTTGGCCCATGTTACACAGATGGCAATCCTTGTTCATTTAAAAATCTGCTTACTTTTGTGAAGTGATTCTAAAATTACTTTTAGCAGACATAAGGAACATATTTTATTTGCATTGTAATACTAGAAAATAAATCAAAGGACACATAATTTATGTAAAATATTGCCAAAAATCACCTGGCAGAAAAGCTTTCTTGTGGATAGATTCTTTCTATTGCCCATTTCCCTTAAATAATTCTGTGTCACTTCCTCCTTTCCACAGCAACTGTTTCAGAGGAAAACTGTAGAAACTAACATTTCCTTTTGGAAGTTTATGAACTAAGTCATTTTAAAGTGATTTAGAAGGTCTGTTTTTGAACCAACATGTTGAATTCCTCTGAATCTTTTAGTGAGACATCATAGCATAAAAACCTTTGTCCATTTGCAATCTGTGTTGGTTTATTAATTATCGTGGATTTCTTCTAAAGTGTCTCACTAACACTTAGGGGGCTTTAATTCTCAACTCATTTACGAGATGCCTGCATTAATTACACTGTTGGGAGGTTTATATATGCTTCGTCACTCTAGTCTTCCTAGTTTAAAACATCTTTGAATTAATCCTCACCTCTTTATTAGGTATAGGCATGTGAATTTCTGAGCTTTCTTTAAAATATGACAAAGAACATTAGATAAAACATTTTCATTTTGAATGCTGAGTAAACTTCTCAAACTCATTTTTTGCACTTTATAATATAAGCTTATTAATTAATTTTTTAATGCATGTAAAAAAAGAAATGTTCTTAAAGGCAAAATTCACAGTCTTTATTGAGGTAAGTTGTTTAATAACAGAAATATTAAATAAGGCAAGAAAAGTATACTGTTGACAAATGCAAGTCACAGTGACTGAAAAGAGTTAATATGCATGTTTTATGTGAAAAATATATGATAAAACTCTGAGTGCCTAATTTATTTCTCTAAGATCCAGCATTTATACCACAGAAACCATTCATGTGAGAATCTTGAATGGCAGCCAGAATCTAATCTGAATACTGATTTGAGAAAATCAAAAGAAAAAGCAATCAATCCTATTTTCTTACATATTTGGGAATTGTGGTGTTAGCTACTTGTCCATAGGAAGATAATTTGAATTATTTTACCAAGACGTTACATTTCCTACATTTATCAACTTGTTTTTTCTTTTTTTTTTTTAAAGATTTTATTTATTTATTTGAGAGAGAGATTGAGATAGAGAGAGCATGAGGGGGGGTAGGGTCAGAGAGAGAAGCAGACTCCCTGCTGAGCAGGGAGCCCGATGCGGGACTCGATCCCGGGACTCCGGGATCATGACCTGAGCCGAAGGCAGTCGCTTAACCAACTGAGCCACCCAGGCGCCCTATCAACTTGTTTTTATATCTTTCAGTAACATGCAAATTACTTACAGGTAGTTTTGGCTTTTCTGTCACCAAAAATTGTTATACTTTTATTTATTTATATGCAATGGACTCATATTTTGGTTCCCTGGGGAGTATTTTTTTTTCTATACATTAAACACTAATAAAAAAAGTTTCATATGAAATGCATGTTAGGGGTGCCTGGGTGGCTCAGTCGGTTAAGCGCCCAACTCTTGGTTTCCGCTGAGGTCACGACCTCAGGGTCCTGGGATAGAGCCCCACGTCGGGTGCTCCCCCCCACACTGGCACACACTCTCTCTCTCCCAAATAAATAAATAAGTAAAATCTTAAAAAAACAGAAAAAAAATGCATGTTATTCAGACTCAGAAAATTCTCCATTCTAAAATTATACAAGTTTTAATAACTTGTTTTGAAACCTTAAAACAGATTACTGTTTTAAAATTTTCTCATGGTGTATTTTTTTCAGGATTACCAATTACATATAGTTTTCTTTTTTATTCAAAGTTATTTTTTAAGTAAGGTTCACAATTTGACCATGTTTCCTTTCTGCTTTCCCTGGTACCAACACCCTAAATTCCCTGGCATACTTCTATTTCAGCTTACTTTTCACCCCGCAATTATTTCAACAAAAAGAAAAAAAAAAAAAAACAGAAACTATATCTCTTTTCTTTGAAAGCCAGTATAAATTAATTCACTTAAAAATGATTTAGAAATTGTATTTTTTAAAGCAACATGTTGAATACATCACATGGTATTGTAAAGACAAACAGGTATGAATGATTCTATAGTAGTACAATACAATATTCAACACTGACAGCTTACAACTATATTTTCAAAGACAAATTATTCCTTTTTTCAGCAAATTCCATGATAATTATGTTTGGTAAACATGCCATGATGAGCTATTTTAGAATATTTTCGGTAACACGTTCAAATGTCAAATTTTGGCCACTCGTAGAATTACATACTGACCAGTGATTCTCAACTTTGGGGGGTATTTGAATCGTTTAGGGACCTTTTCCAAACTCAGATTCGGATTTCAGATGGGGTCAGTGATTCTGCGTTTCCAACCATCTTCCACCCCAGGAGTACTGATGATGCAGGACTCCGGGCCATGCTTGCAGTAACATGGTGCTCGGCAAACTGTTTGGGGGGCTTTGGTCTTCTTTGGATTTTACAAAATATATTGAGCTTCTATCATTAAGTTCATGTGGATAATCAGATAATTTCAATCTTTTGTAGTTTAGAGAAACCCATTGGAATTAAACTGCCCATTTACCCTTTATTTTCTATCCATATATTTTTCAGCTTGTCTTATTTTTTATATAAATTTGTTTATCACAAGTAGTTGAATTTTTTAAAAATTCTATTAACCCTAGCTTTACATCTCAGTTTTCAGCCCATAAAATAAAAATCAACTTTTGAAATAGTAAGGATTATTAGAATTTTATAAATGTATACAGGCTAATAACTTGAAACACATTAAATCACAGGTTACTAATGGCCTATAAACTTGAATGAGATTTACCTTATTCCATGCCAAACTAAGAGGTGTATATAGCTATGTAGTTTTAAGTAATATTTTATTATATTAAGCTGTATTTTGAAATGCTTTCTTTTCATTTGGAAATCATAACACCCTATTCAACCAAGAGAAGAATATAAATTGTCATTAAAATGTACAGCTAAAAGTGACCTGTTTATTTTATTAATGGAGAAACTAAGGAGTTTATCATTTAGCAAATGTCTTCCTACATCATGTAGCAAGCACTGTAAGATATTAATTTGTGGATCTAGTTGCTGCTATTTGATTATGACATTACTGCCATTATTACAAGTTGAGATGAAGTAGACCAAACACAACTATATAAATATCAAACACTGTAATAGCTTCTTTTAATTTAGTAATTTATAATAAATGAACTAATCAACTATTTCATAAAAGGTAGACAATTAATGCTTTCCCATATCTTTTTATGGTAGAAAATACAATATTCAATAATTTATATGTTCATATATTAAAAGGTTGACTTATTAGCTATTCATTAAATTAACATAGTTGATTATGAACACTGAAAGAGAACTTTTAAAATTATTGTGTTGTGTTATTTCTAAAATAAAATCCCCTATTAATATGATATATTTCTCTATTAGTTAATTATCCTCTATGAAGCACATTTTATTTTCTTAAAATAACAGCACAAGTTGGAGTTTGACCTTTCATATAAACTATTTAAACATCCTAACAATGCTTCTGGATACTGACTCTTTGATGGTTCTTGAAAAGGAGTTTTCCTTCTTTCATTTAAAATTTATTTGTCTCCTTTGTCATATCCTGTAAACTTTCTTGTAGTGAAATCCACAAAATGTCATCTGGATTTGCTTGTTAAACATTCTTGGATTCATTTAATATTTCTAAAAATATATCTTTCCTATATTCCAAATGTCCTAATGTAATTTGTATGGTTACTCTAAACCAAGACACTACATTCAGTTATGGTGGATTATTCACAAGTCAACAACAGCGTGATTTGTGATTCCCATTAAAAATATCAGACAGTACATGTGAAATTACCATTTAATTTACTAAATGAATAAATCTATCAACATGCAATTTCACTGCTACATGGTAATGAAACTTCTCACCATGAATGATTCAGCAAAATGTACACTCAAATGTAAATCAGAAAAGAATCGATTTTATTAAGTACTTAGATTAGAAGAATCCTTTAACTTCTATCAGCTGATTTATAGGAATAGAAGTTATTCTTTATTTTATTTTATTTTATTTTATTTTATTTATTTATTTGACAGAGAGAGACACAGCTAGAGAGGGAACACAAGCAGGGGGAGTGGGAGAGGGAGAAGCAGGCTTCCTGCGGAGCAGGGAGCCCGATGTGAGGCTCGATCCCAGAACCCTGGTTTCATGACCTGAGCCGAAGGCAGACACTTAACGACTGAGCCACCCAGGCGCCCCTGAAGTTATTCTTTTTTTAAAATAGCAAAACCAGAGAAAAAATTTCAAAATAATATAAAAGGAAAAAAAAAACCCTTCATATGATGATAATGATATGGATGATCACAAAATCAAATTCTTAGATTATATACACATTACTCTTTGATGGATTGAAATTTGTTTTAGGTTTGGAAATAAAGCATGAAATATTGCAATTGGAATTATAGTGTAACTCTAGGGATAAATTTCAGAATAACAAGAAAAATTAAAACAACTCTAGAATATAAAACATACAATGTAAAAAATTCAAGCTATTTTATTCTAATGTAAGCTATATCAAAATAATTTTTGACAAATTTAATATTTCATTTTCTCTCCAAAATTTCTACAAGAAAGGCTCTCAACATCCTTTCTACCATTATTAGGCAGTTAAAAATCATTCTTTACTCATCTGCCTGAAAGTACCCTTCAGGAATTACGCCAAGCAAGTTTTTTATTAAATATTAAATGTAAATGATTTTGTTTGTCCTAAAAGCAACATCAGTAAGTGCTTTGTGGACTCTAATGATTACTTGCTACTAAGAAGATGCTTAAATATTGTCACCAAGAGTTCAATGAAAAGTGTATCTCTGTCTTATCATCACTATAGTACTTCAAAAACATATCCTAACTCAAGCCTTCTAAATCACATCCTCCTCATTATTTCTCCATATTCAAGGAGGTTCGTGTTCTTAAAGATGATTCTGGATAGGAATTCGGTCTTCATCTTGATTCTCAATGTCATTTTTATTTCATCCATGATGGAAGCTTCTTATCATCTTTCTTCTATCAACTTGAATGTAGAACTTACATGTCTTTTCTTTTGATGATCTCCCACAAGAGGTTAACAACAATGAACAAACAACTGTGTCAGTTAAAACTGAGTATTAGATCTCACTGCCCCTTCAAACCCTGGAGGCAGTCCAAAGTGTAGTTTTTTTCTTGGAGTAACAGCAAAAATATTCCTGCCACATAATTTGTCATAGCAGTTCAGCTCCTTCCATTATTTACCTCCAAATTCAAGTTCAGGATTACCTCTTTCTGTGCACTGACTTATGAATACCTCTGTCAAAAGAAGGGCCACCTATGGGCCCAGACTCTTCTGCATGATCACTAATTGTTCTCTTTCTTTTCTCGATAGTGATCTTGTCCTTCTGATGCTTTTCTTGGGAAACCAAGAACCAACAGTGTGGCTGTTTGCATTAAGATGTGACTTCAAAGAGGGAATGTAGGTCTTGCTCGGGGTGCCAGTTGTCTTTTATTCCTGGACTCACTATACAACCTCTGTTTTCTGAGTGACAGTGTGTCCCTGTGGTCATCGTGGAGAATGGTTGTTGTCTACAGAGGGTCACATGGAGGAGTAAGGAGTGAGTTGTCTCCTGTTCAGCAGCACCTCATATGTATGTACACATTACATACTTCTACAAGCCCATTTACATATCTGGGTGTGTGTGTGTTTATATAGTTACAGTGACAGTTACAGTTACATAATGTTTATGGTGTTGATTGTCAGTGAGGGAGGTGTCATTGGGAAAGAAGACTTGAGTGTCAGTTGTAATAATTTCCATGTTTATAAAGTTTTGTTAGAGCTACACCCCCTGTGTTAACTTTGGATTGGTAGTTTGAACCAATTTACTGCTGTTTGGTAAGTGGCTTTTAAACTATTCTTTTTCTGCCTTTCAAATGTCCTCTGATTAGTGGAGGCTAGCCCCAGGTCTTAATAGGATTAGCTGTTTGGATAAGGATTTATTACTGATCATAATCTTTAAAGTGATGGTAAGAGGGAAATGAGTGTGAATAAAGTATAAATGAGCTTCTCTATTAACCTACTGATTAGAAATAGTAAGTACATAAATGAACAATTTAATTTTCTATGTTAAATGCTACCACATGTTGATTTTAGCCTTGATAATTTTACCCTATTATTATTTTAAAATTTGACATAAAATAAAAGTCAACATTTTAAAATATACAATTAAATGAGTTCTGCCAATATAAGACAGAGTATTTCCATAACTTATTAAGTCCCCGTGCACCTTTGCAGTCCGTCACTTCTCCCTCCCTGGCACCATCTGTGTTCCTTTCTGTCACTGTCATTTTACATTTTCTAGAATTTTACTTTTTTCTAGAATTTATTTTTGTTGTGAATCTATCAACTTACTGATGGTATTAGTTGGCCTTTTAAATCTCATTTTATTTTTGGCTGCCATAAATAAAGCTGCAAAACTATTTGAGCACATGACTTTGTGTGAACATACATATTTTTTATTATTCTTGAATAATTATCCAGGAATGAAATTGCTGGATCTTATGGAAACTATCTTTATAAAAATCAATGCCAAGAGTTTTAAAGTAATTATACTATTTTGCATTCCCATAAGTAATATTTGAGAATTTTAGTCAAACAATATCCACACAAACACTTGATTTTGCCAGTCTTCAATGTTCTCAAGTATATGAATATTTGTGTCATACTGTGATTAATGTACATTTGCCTTATGACTAAAGAAGTAAGATATATTTTCATGGGCTTATACACGTGTTTTTGATGAGGTGTCTCCTAAAATGTTTCACCCACTTTTTGAAAACTGGCAATCAGTCTTGGTTAAGTCAGAGAAATTCCATTCTAGTGAGATAGGATTCAACATCCTAACTACATCCTAAATGATTATTTAAAGTTCTACTAAATTACATAAGGTGCATGTTAATAGGTTTTGAAATTATGCTTGTTTAAAACCCCAGCAGTGGATTGACATGAGCTCTCCAGTGGTCAGTGATTGATTAGTGCCCACTGGGTCTCCAACGAGCCAGAAGAATATAAAGGTATAGAGAGGAGAGCAGTAGAGAGGTAATATCATCTGGTTAGCTTCCCCTGCATGGCCCATCTCCCCAATGCCATTTGCTCTAAAGTATTTACCCTTTTCACTGATTTTAATATATAAAACATGATTTAGCATTGTTTTAACAATAAACTGAGTTTAGAAATTTCCTTTCTTTCTTAGACCATCCAATGATGAATTCATTCTCTGTACATACCCCTTTTCCCAAAGTCACTACTCAAATCCAGACAGCCATTGCCTATAACAAAATTATTATGGCCATTTTTAGGCTAAATTTCTGTCTCTTAAACACTCTGTGCTTGATGTCATATCCTGTTTTTCCAGTGCCACCATACACATATGGCATTCATCCATTTAAATCTTATAACGAAGTGGTTGCCATTTAACATAAATTCTTTTTTTTTTTTTAAGATTTTATTTATTTATTTGACAGAGAGAGACAGCAAGAGAGAGAACACAAGCAGGGTAAGTGGGAGAGAGAAGCAGGCTTCCCGCCAAGCAGGGAGCCCGATGAGGGTCTCGATCCCAGGACCCTGGGATCATGACCTGAGCCGAAGGTAGACGCTTAATGACTGAGCCACCCAGGCACCCCTAACATAAATTCTGAGACTCCTTGCCTGTGGCAGAATCCTGGTCTTTGTGGTTGTAGGACTGGGGCCCAGAGCTCCCCAAAACCACAGACCACTCGAGTTTAACATGAGCTTCTTTTTTTTTATTATGTTATGTTAATCACCATACATCACATCATTAGTTTTGATGTAGTGTTCCATGATTCATTGTTTGTGCATAACACCCAGTGCTCCATGCAGAACGTGCCCTCTTTAATACCCATCACCAGGCTAACCCATCCTCCCACCCCCCTCCCCTCTAGAACCCTCAGTTTGTTTCTCAGAGTCCATAGTCTCTCATGGTTTGTCTCCCCCTCTGATTTCCCCCCCTTCATTTTTCCCTTCCTACTATCTTCTTCTTTTTTTTTTTTTAACATATAATGTATTATTTGTTTCAGAGGTACAGGTCTGTGTAAGTAGAGTTTTAGTTGTTACATTTTGGTCTGTGCTCTTCCTCCAGTTGATTTTTTCCCCCTATGGTATAAATAGAGGTTCCTTTTTTT
Source organism: Leptonychotes weddellii (assembly GCF_054177405.1). NCBI lineage: Eukaryota > Metazoa > Chordata > Mammalia > Carnivora > Phocidae > Leptonychotes > Leptonychotes weddellii. Next base: position 6,073,780 of record NC_138381.1, on the reverse strand, counting down.
TTCCCATACAGATACAATTTTATTTTTCTATATTTTGAAATGATACTCACTTTCCAATTGTAATGCACGGACCCTTTTTCTGAAAATCAAGGAAGAGTATATGTTTAGGTCTATTTATGTTTTGACATTTTGTATTATGCTTTCTTCAACCTTACTCATCCATTTAAAAAACGTTCTACGATTATGTGTATATGACATTTCCAAATGCATTCCAGAATCATTTTGTCAAATGTTCTATATAAATCTACTGACATTTTATAAGAATGGTATTGAATCTATAGTACAAATTGATAAGTGCATCCTAATGATATCAAGACTTCCAATCCATGAACATAGTGTATCTCTTCATTTTTCGGTCCTTAATTCCTATTAACAAAGTTTCACTTGCCTTTTTAAGATACATTTATATTTATTTAGCTAATTTTTAAAACAAATTGCTGAAGATTAAGTGTGATAGTTTGAGAGTATAGAGCCTCTGGAATCTACAAACACAGAGGGAGCTGGTACACTCTTCTCCACAGTAGGGGGGATGCATTTCCAAGAAAGACTGCAGAAAGGGCAAGAGACTGCTGGGCGACAAGCCTGAGTGAGGTGATCAGCCACTGCTAAAAGAAGAGCATAGATCTCTTTCCAGAACAGTTTAGAACTTTCTTAGATATTTAAACATATACTTACCACATGACCCAGTAATTGCAATCCCTAATATTTACCCAAGGGAAGTTCAAACATATGTTCACACACAAAAACCATAGTTTTATATTTTAGCTCTCCATACATAATCTCCGACAAATAGAAACAACCTAAATGCTCTTCTATTTGTAATATTAACTAACTGTGATCCATCTTTATGATGCAATACTACTTACCAATGAAAAGATTCAAGCTACTCATAAAACATAAATACTGGATGCAATATGCTGAGTAAAAACACACCAGAATAAAATGATCACAGACCGTATGATTCATTTGTATTATGTTTTGAAAAGGCAAAACTATATGGATGGAAAATAGATCAATGTTTTTCGGGATCTGGGGACAGAGAGGCATTAACGAAAAAAGGGTATGAAGTAACTTGATTATGATAATGTCCATATATTGACTGCATTGGTGGTTATGATGCTGAATGAATTTGTTACTGTTGGGGTTAATGTAGAGCATGAAATCAGCCATAATCCTGGCTTGCTAAAATGTAACATGGAGGCCGCTGGGGGCAAAGGAGAGTTTTGGAGAAGGGTGTGGGCCTTTGGAATGCTGAGGCCCGCGTGACCACTCTGCCATTGGAATGCTGCCGGGAGTTGCCTTCCCTGAAGCTTTCTTAGCCCCAACAGCCACCCTGTGATCTAAGATGTATTTATTGTTCCTTAGGCTATGTTTAGTAGGACATGCGGATTAGCATATCGTATCCCGAAAACAGATCCTCCTAGTTTCAGTAAGACCTCTTGTCACACACATCACGTGCTTGAGAAACAGTGATAAAGGATTTGCGATTATCCTGAAGGACCAATAAAAGTGGGAGCAACGAAGAGCAAAGGGTCTTTGTCTCTGAGCATTGACCCCCTTGCCTTCTCCTCTCTTTCACAGCAAAGTTTGGAGTCAACTTTCATCTGTCAGTACAGAGATTGCTGGCCATTCCTGACATGTTACAACCTAGGAACCTAGACATTCAAAAATGAATTTTAATGTATGGAAGTTATTACCTTAATTAAGAAAAAATCAATCACAAAAAAGCAACTTTACCCCTTGGACGCCCCAGTCCCCCACCCCATTTCTCCTTTGTAGTTAGAGAAAGATAGTCAGAATTTCAGACCAGGAAAACTATTTCATCACTAAATATAGACTCTTGGTTGTCTTTGTTTATCTGTGTGTTTATTCATACATATATACATGCATTATTTGATAATGGATTCTCAAAATATAATGTGCCAAGAATGAAGCTTTGCACTAGGCATAAATGAAAAGGTTTTAACTGCTAAAGGTACCGGACAATTCCTTTCACTAAAATCAACTGTAAAACTAAACAAAATAGATGATGTACTGGGTTTTAGCCAGTGGCTAATATTAGCTCATGTCAGCACTACTTGGAAGAATTTCACTCAGTTCTGTGCCTCAGAACCACTTCTGATCCAGGGTGAAGAGAGAACAGAAAACTGAAATATGAACAGAGCACAGGAATCTTGCTGAGCTGAGGAGGCAGAGATCAAAGTTTAGGTCAGCTGAAGCAGTGGGAGTATGTGTGATGGGTACTGGAGAGGAGTTAGCTGTGTAGAAAAGGAAGCTGAGTGGGGGGATTACCCATTAGTTCTTCGCTGCAGGCTGGGTTCTAAATGAGTGGGCACAACCTCCTAGGGCTTATCAGGTAGCACCTAATACAAGGATCAGAACAGAATGGGGATATTTTAAATTGAGCAAGGCTGGCTAAACACCTTGTCAGTGGATGGTTTTCATAGTGAAGGGATGCTCATTAACACATCATTAACACCTCAGCATACACCTGAGACCATAAAGAGTTGCCATATTCAAAATTAAAACTGAAAAATTTCAAAAATGTTTACTTATTAACCCATTTAAAATAGCAATAATAATACACTAAACGGAAATGTTAACAATATAATTTTAGGAAAATAATTATATTTTCCAAAACAAACCAAACTGTAATGAGTAGTATTGTTTTACATTTTTGCTAATGACTTAAATGATTAGCCTAATAGAAGTCAGCTGGATTCTTATGTAGGCCTTCTTTATTCAGTCTGACTTGATCTGTTGTTTGGTAGAAGTATATGAAGGAAAATATGGCTTCACACAGATGTGTGGTTTTAAAAGGAAAAATATTATACTTTTCTGATAATTTTGGATATTTTTTGTTTCTACATTTCAAATAAAAAATTCATTTTTTCTTAGTAATAACTGCAAAGGGGAAGCTGGGATCATAACAATGAATGGATCTTTTCCATATATAGGATTTTGTAACATCAAGTAACCATTGTCCACTTGGGTTCAATGAATTATGGAGATCTTTCAAATGTTGACACATTTCATTATACACTGTAAAAACTGACAGTCCTAATATCTGTATGGATCTCATGAGAAACATTTTAAGTTTTGTCAAACCTCTGGTTGAAGATAAAAGGTTTCCAAAATTCTCTCTCTCCCTTTTCTTCAAATATCTCAAATAATAAAAGTAAAAAAAAGAAAAATAAATACTGTCAAATATTTTCTTTGTGACAGCACAGGCTCACTTTGTTAATTTTTGAGAAACTCTGCAAAATACTTGTCTGAATAAATATAATTTGTCTTTCAGTCATTTTAAGTCATAATGATGTTGCATTAAAAAATTAAAAAGTGATTGGATCACCTTCAAAATCTGTATCCAATGGATTTTCTCCAAAAACCTGTCATTCTTCAGTATTCAGCACAATACTTCCTTTATATTTTCTCATACTGAATATTCAAAAGTATGCTCAAAGGTACAGGATTTAATAAATTCATAATTTGTACTGCTTGCTCCAGGGTATTCATAAGTAAAAGTGGCTTTTTTTTTTTAATGTAGATTTGTAAAGTTGAAGAATACATACTTACTAGTACACTTTGGTGCCACTGGTTTTATTTCTGTGAAGACATCAGCAGATTTATCAGCCAGTGCTTAAGCACTATCTTTATAAATGTCAACATGGTAAAAGGCCAAAAAAGAAAAATACCACACATTATATTTATGAAAATGAGCTTAAATTAACAGAGATCTTGGAAGCATATTAGAGTGCAGCAGACTACACTTTGAGAATTGCTACACTAAATTATACTTACTCTAGAACCATCCTAACTTAGATTAGAGAATCTCTGTCAAGTCCTGCAGGGTGCCACCATATGATTTATGTCTTGCTAAGTTAGAGATGCTTGGGAAATATCTATGGGTTTCCCTGGATTTACCCTCCACCTTTACAAATTTCAAATTGTTCAAACACTAACTGAATTCCTGAAAAGCAAAAATTATCTCTTTGAAAATGAAACACAATGTGAAGATATCTATGAAATATAATTTAAAATGCTCAGTGTTTCAGATAACATCACTAGACATATACATTTAAAACATGCAATTTATACTAACCCAGTGATCAATAGAAATCATGCTCACTATGCCTCAGATGGTGAACTTAGAAGACTACAAGTTTTAAATAGATATATTTTAAAAATCAAGAAAATTAAATGATTTTATGAATGAACAGAGAAACCAGATAAATATAAAATAAAAATAAAACAACAAACCAAATGGAAATTCTAGAACTGGGAAGTAAAATAACTGAGTAAAAATTTACCTGAGTGGATAGGGCATAAAAGAAAACCTGTAAATTCAAAGGCAGATGAGTAGAAATTATGCAATCTGAGTAATAGGGGTGATGGGTGGAGGCGTAGGAGGGGTACAGATCCCAGAATAAAAATAATCAGTGACTTAGAGACCTATATATAAGACTTACATATGAGATGAATAAAGGAAAAATAGTTTAGAACAAATATACACACACATACACATATGTATTTGCCTATATTTATATACAAACAAAAATAAATTGGTAAAAAAGTAGGCATATATATATAAAACCTATGTATTCCTTTTAAAATTTGTGGAAAAGGCAAAAGACTTCAATGAAAACTGATGAAACTGTAAGATGAAATTTATAACATATGTTGATATAAACTATAGTAACAATTACCAAAAAAATGGGAGGACAGGTAAATAGATTTATGTCATACTAAGGTTATTATGTTTAGAAAGTGGGAATGTTAAAGAGAAAATTAGGAAATTTCAAGTAGGAAATAAAAATGCCAATTATAAAGAATGAAGGCGGAGGTTGAAATCAGAATTTTTGTAATATTTAATGTGAAATTTGATAGATACAAAAATGACTCAAAATAGACCCTGATAAACAAAGAACCCATATTGTTAGCCTAGAGCAACCATTACTGGAACAATAAAATATAGATTAAAAAGCCATAGAGGAAATAAAATTGGACCCTAAAAATATTTAATTAACCAAAAAGACAAGATAAAGGAAGAACAAGAGAACAAAAACAAAAGAGAAGAAAACAAATAGCAATATGGTAAATTTAATAACAAAAACTTTAATGGAACATAAATTGAATGAACATTCAAATTAAAAAGCGACGTTTTTCAGCCTGTCTAAAGGAGGAAAGCCAAACTATACTCTGTTAATTAGAGTAATATGAAACAAGAGACGATATGCTTTAAAAAGACCTGGGGATGGGGAAGGGGTGAATACTTTGCACATGGTAATCATTAGGAAAGTGGTGTGGTTATAACACTAGATAAAGTAGACTTTAAGACAAAGACCATTTTCACAGAGAAATGGGATGGTATAACAATGAAATGAGCAATGTCCTCTGAATATGTAACAGTCTTAAACATATATGCAGCAGATAACAGAGCACCAAAAATCATGAAGCAAAAGCCTAGCAGAAGTAACACAGAAATACATAAATCTACAATCACAGATATTTTAACAGTATTCTCTTAGGAAATGATAGATAAAGGATATAGAAATTCCATAAGGCAACAGGAGACATAAACATAACTAACAACCAAATTATCTGATTGACATGGGAAACAACACCCGATGAAACAGTATACACTATTTTCAAGCGCACATAGAATATTCATCAACACAGATCATATAATAATGGTCAATCAAAAGCTTCAATGAATTTTATATGACTGAAATATTACTTGTTTCTTAATCTGAATACCATGGAATGCTTTAGACACTTGTCTCAATCATTCTAATGAAATTAAGAATTATATTGTTAAAAAAATGACAATTCACTTTTTTCATATCTGTCCATCCTTTCCCCATTAGTCATTGTTGCTATAAATTTACAGTACAGTTATTAGTAATAACTATATAGTTGCTATAGGAAGATGAAGATTTAGTATAAACCATGCAGTGATTTTTCTGCATGTCTGCAATTATTATATCACAAATATCAATATTTATTAATAATTTTCTTGTGTAAAGAGTATTTAATTCCCCTGTGGTTATACCACTGTTTCCTTTCAAGTAGAATCCTCAAATACCATCATTACTTTAACCACTCTTTCCCTTCACTGTTATTACTTTATATTTCTTAATTCTAGTATTGTAAACTTTGTGGAATATAAACATTTTCCATCCATGGAACTAGAAACATACTGTTTTAATTTTTTTTACCTAATATTCTGAGGTTTCAATCTTCTTTATCTTCGGCTCCTGAATCCCATTTTGTTTATTGCTTAATGAAAATCTCTGGACTTCTCCTACAATGTATACTTCACCATAGCAGATTTCCTTTTGAATTACTTAATAACTTCTTATATCTTTCTGTTAAATCCAGTGTCACACCCCCAAGTCGCTTGATGACATATGATTACATTTTCCAAATAATTTACAAACACTAATTATTATGCCAGAGGCTTATATATTTAGTGGCTTCTTGCTAATTAGAGACCTGTCTAAGCACCAACAAAGAACTTGCTTTTTCTCTACAACATGATTTATTTTTATTATCAAAAGTTTATGTTGGGAAACATGATGCTTTGTTGATCAAGGGATGTGTTTTATATCACATACCTAGAGTGTGGCAGAGTAAACACTTTACAGGAGCAGCTTTCTCATTTTAACTAGTCCAACATACCCCTCCTAGTAGCATCTTTAGTAAAGTTGTAAGGAAAAATAACCTTTCTGAAAATTAAATTAAAATGATCTGAATTAATGTGCTCTTATAACTTGATGATTGATGAAATAAAAAAAGAATGAATCATGCATCTCTTTTTCAGTTCCCATTGGCTAAGTTATGTACTTCTGGAAACAACATTAATAAAAAGTCACAAACCAATTCATTTGAACTATTTCTTTGCAATATTGACTTGTTCACATTTTCACAGTAACTATGTGTCAGCACTAAGACACACCAAGGGACTCTTGAATGAGATACAATATTAGTATTGTTCCTACATTTAAACACCTCACATTTTTAAGTCTTGATTAATTATAATTTTGTCATTTTTTTTTTAAAGATTTATTTATTTATTTGAGAGAGTGAGAATGAGAGAGAGTACATGAGAGGGGGGAGGGTCAGAGGGAGAAGCAGGCTCCTCGCTGAGCAGGGAGCCCGATGCGGCACTCGATCCCGGGACTCCAGGATCATGACCTGAGCCGAAGGCAGTTGCTTAAGCAACTGAGCCACCCAGGCGCCCCTATAATTTTGTCATTTAATTGATAATATTTTAGTCGATTACGTAGACTTTTTACCTGAAAGGGCATAAAACCTATGGATTGAGGGCATCTCTGCACACTGGAAGCACTTATGAAATATATTAAAAAGTCAGTTTTCATGAAGAGCCACATCTGAAGATTGTTTCAGTAGATCTGGGGCATTTCCAGAGATTTATGTTTTAAAAAAAACTTATGCTCATCAGTATTAAAAACTACTCTAATTATTATCTTGATGTGTTTTTAACTAGAAATGAAATATAATTAACTATATATTAAAGTGACCTTTCTTTACAAAGACCAAAAATAAATTTATATTCAATTCTTAATTCTTTGTAGGAGGAAGAGCTGTTGAAGGTAGTTTGGGAGATAAAGATTGTTGTTAGCAGTAAAGTTATTATATAAAAATTAAACTGTATGTTTAACTAGCCACATCAGTTTGCTACTCTAATATAAATACAGCCCAGGGCAGTCAATAGCAAGCTAGACAATTTCTCATTTGTACATAGCAAGCAGATCTTGCCTGCTCATGCTGAGATTCTCCTTTTATCTGTGGACTTACTTGCCTTTTGCCTTTCCCTGTAGAATAAAAATACATGGAAAGCCCTCTCTATACTTTATGCATGGACTCTGCTGTGAAACCCAGCAATGGTCACACAGCCAGAGCATCATGTTTCAGAGGTGGCTGATATCCCTCAGATGCCCCAACCTGAACATAGTAAGAGGGAAGCTCGTAAAAGTTTCTTCATTTCTTTAGGATTATGCACTATGAGCAAAACTTTTTTTTTTTTCCAAAATAATCTTATTCAAACTTTCAAGAAATTTTGTTCATACATACTCACATATAATCAATGTGAGTTTTTATTGCTTTAAATAAAACATGATAATGGCACATTTAGAATAATGACTAAGGAGAAAGTGCTTTGTTTTGTTAATGGTCACTGGTAAAGTATGAGCACAGGAATTAGTCATCAAAATGTGTGGTTATGACATCTAATATGAATGGATAAATATTAATGAGATGAATAATGATGTAGAAGAAATAAAAGGGGCCCTCATGATCTGGTTCTACTTCTGTGTCCTATTTCCCTGCAAAGATGGCCTCCACTCATTTAGACCTTCTGGCATCATTTCATTTCCTAGAACACAAACGCACAGACTTTGTTTCAGACATTTTCAGATTTGTATTTTAATCTAGATTTGCTTCCTCCCAGATTTTGCCTTGCTATATTGGTCATCGATTTTAAGTCTTAGATCAAGAGTGACAATCTTTACAGAGATCTACCCTGTATGTCTAAGCTAATAAGGTCCTCTCGTGCCTTCCATTCTACATTATTCGATCTTATTTTTCTTTATGGTTCTTATCACTAAATGAAATTTCCTTATGGAAAATTATCTGTTTCCTAGAACTTTATTACACTAGGGATATCGTTCTGTTTATTACTTTATCCTTAACATCTGAAAGAGTACTTGGAACAAAGCAAGTATGCAAGAGGTATATTGAATTTTCAAGAATGAAGAAATAAATACTATCTCTATTATGTTATTTGGTGTTTGTAAATTTGATACAGAATAACTCAAAAAACTTACTATGGAAATATTCTGCTCACCTACTTAATCTACATGTTAATAAATTCTATTAGCTTTCTGAGCAAAATAATTATTTTTATCAGAAATAAATCTGTTATACTTTCTGCCTAGATCAAATCATAGTGACTTCCTTACAGAGAGTACAGTATGGAATGGGATAAAAGTAACTTTATGAGGGGAAACTTGACAAAAGCCACTTCAACCAGGTGGTTATGGTCAATGTCAGCAGTGATAAGCCATGTTGATAATAGGTACCCTGATATCATGTGATGAAAATGGAACTTTATCTATATGGACTTCCTCCCCAAACCCATAGTTCTAGTCTAATTATAAGAATATAAGACAAATTTCAATGGAAAAGTACCTAACCAGTATGCTAAAAACTGTCAATATAATAAAATATAAGAAAGGCCTGGGGTGCTTGGGTGGCTCAGTCGGTTAAGCATCTGACTCTTGGTTTCGTCTCAGGTCATGGTCTTGGGGTTGTGAGATTGAGCCCCACGTGGGGCTCCGTGCTCAAAGGAGAGTCTGCTTGAGATTCTCTGCCTCTCCCTGTCCTTCTGCCCCTCCTCCTGCTCCAACTCTCTCTCTTTCTCTCTCTCTACTAAATAAATAAAATCTTTAAAAAATAAAAATATAAAGGTCAAAGAACCATCACAGCCAAGAGAAACCTCAAGAGACATGATAGCTAAGTGTAATATCCCACCAGGGTAGGATCCTGCAACAAAAAAAAGACAATAGATACAAACTAGGGTAATATGAACAAAAAGTGTGGGCTTGACTTAATATCAGTGTATCAATACAGGTCCATATACTTTAACAAGTGTACCATGCTAATGTAAGATGTTAGTGTTATGGAAAGTTGCATGGGGTATTGGAGGACTCTGTATTATCTCACACCTTTTCTATAATCTAAAATTTTTCAGAAAATAAAGATGATTAATAATGATAACTTAATACAATGATTCATTTCATTAATGATTCTATAGTCATATATCTATATGTCTGATATATATATGTGATTCTATAGTCAGATATATATTTATATTTATATCTCATATATCTATATCTATCTATCTCTATATAGAGATATAAATAACTCAGCATATTAGTTGTAGTCTTTTGAGGGTTTGAGACAACCTAACATTTATAAAAGTTCATCAATATTTAATAAAATACTTACTTTTTCCCACATATGTAGATATATATACACACATATATATCTTTGTATGTGTGTATATATATACATGTATCACAATAGTATCCAAAGGTCTAAGATTATTGTTTAACTACTAAATTATTGGAAACACACTCAATGCCCTTATTAACTAGTTAGATCCAGGAAAATGAATTCCTTTATAATTTTTTGTTTTTGGCTCATAATAAAAGCATTTCTATTAATATATAGGACCCATTATGCAATCTAGATTTACAAATCTAGGTCCCACTAAAAAATATGATGTGAACATCCAGCACCTAAAATAGCTCCTCCATATTTTGCCACATTGTATAAATATCATTACCCTATTTCCTGCATAAATGCTACCTTTTGTAAACTCTTGAGGGGCGCCTGGGTGGCTCATTTGGTTAAGTGTCAGACTCTTGATTTTAGCTCAGGTCATGATCTCAGGGTTGTGAAAGGAACCCCAAATCAGGCTCTGCGCTGGACATGGGGACTGCTTAAGATTTTTCTCTCTCTTTCCCTCTCCCTCTGCCCCTCCCCCACCTCATGCTCTCTCTTTCTCTTAAAAAAAAAAAAAAAAAAAGAAAGAAAAAGATACCCCTTGAAAGATTTTTTTCATTTCTAGTGTGCCCTGGAAAGGAGTATGTTTATCATCCAATACCTAAGTGGAGATAATTTTGCAACAGCAATATCTTAGTGAGAAACAATGTCTATTAAAATGAAAAAAGAAGGAATGAGGTAGAAAGATACCAATACCAACTAAATATCAACTAAAATAACTTTAATTTTATTCTTTAAATCATTATACTATTCAAATGCAAAATATGTGTTTTTATTGGAAAAGTAAAACAATTGAGCATTATTTTGGTGTTAAATGCAAGGCTTCTTGATAATATTAATTTTTATAATGGTTTGAAAGATTACTAACATCAAATTTGGAAAAACATATGCTCACTTTATAAAACTTAAGATAGCAGAAAAAAACATTAAAAATTTACAGAATTTAACTTCTCCAAATAACCATCATTTACATTTGATAAAATTATTTGTATATCTATCCCTTTAGAAAAATATAATAAATAAATGGGAATGTTATCAAGAAATGGCATCTTATTCCTTGCTATTATTGGCAAAAGTTGTATTAATTTTTATTTTTAACTTGACAGGAGAAAGGGAATTTCAGAAGTATTAAACTGCTTTATTTTTTGATACCTTATTCACCTTGAATGGAATCTGCTATGCATGACTTATAAGAAATCAAATCCCCCCCCCCAAAAATCAAATCCCCATTTATTCTTGTTGTCTTCATGAGCTCCTTATTCTCTCAGTCTTAATAGATATAACTTCAAAATTATTATTGATATTTATTAGGGAAGGTCTTCCTTTTTCTTTTTCAGGATTATGATGGTTATTTTTGTTCTTTGTTCCATTGTATACATTTTTTTCAAATTTAACCACAAAAATTTGATTTCTGTTGAACCTATAGATCAGTTAAGGGATATTGATAGTCTGTATGATATTGTGTCTCCTTATTCATGAAGCTGGCATATGCCTCCATTGACTTATAATTTTGTAACATATTTCAATATAATTTTATAATTGCCCAACCAGAACTTACCCATGTTTTGTTACACTGATTTATAACTAATGTCAATATTAATTAACTAATTTATAGCTTTTGCAAAAGGAACTTTAAAAATATTTTATCTACTTGTTTACAGTATAAAAGGTGTAAACAAAAACTGATTTGTTTTTTTTTTTTTTAATTTTTTTTTTTATTCTTATGTTAATCCCCATACATTACATCATTAGTTCTAGATGAAGTGTTCCATGATTCATTGTTCGTGCACAACACCACTGATTTGTTTTTAATCCAAAACACTTGCAAAACTCTCCTGCTAATTCTATTTTTTTTTTTTTTTAAAGATTTTATTTATTTATTTGCGAGAGAGAGAATGAAAGACAGAGAGCATGAGAGGGAGGAGGGTCAGAGGGAGAAGCAGACTCCCTGTTGAGCAGGGAGCCCGATGCAGGACTCGATCCCGGGACTCCAGGATCATGACCTGAGCCGAAGGCAGCCGCCCAACCAACTGAGCCACCCAGGCGCCCCTCTCCTGCTAATTCTAATTACTGATCTCAGAGTTAGGTTGGTTTTCTTCAAAGACAAACATATTGTGTATAAATAATGAAGTGTTCAGCTCCCCAGTCATATAGCACTTAATCCTTTTTCTTATATGCACTGAATATACACCCAGAAATATGTTTAATATGTTGAAGGGTTTGCTTCTAACATTTCACTATCAATAATAATATTTGCTATTATTTTTAAGTAAATAACTATTAGACTCCAGTAATTTCCTTGTATTTTTATTGCTAAGAATGTGTTTATATAAAAATTAAATTTATCTTACTCCATATTATTTCTGCACTTATATATAATCAGATTGCCTTTTTTTTATCTCTTAATGTAGTAAATTATGTATTAATTCATTTCCAGCTGTTAAACCAACATTACACTGAGATATACCCAATGTGATAAACATGTATTATCTGGATGCATGCTGCATCATTGGCTGTGAGAAAGACTGGCCTGTGATTTGTCTTTCATATACTATCCTGCCTACATATTGACATCAATCTATGTCGATGTTTGTGCAATTCTTCTTTTTCCTCTTTTTAGAGAGTATTTCCATATGACTAGAATAATTTCTTCTAACTTTGCTGTAAGACAGTTTTTTTTTTTTTTTTTTTAAGATTTTATTTATTTTTTGACAGAGAGAGACATGGCGAGAGCAGGAACACAAGCAGGGGGAGTGGGAGAGGGAGAAGCAGGCTTCCCGCAGAGCAGGGAGCCCAATGTGGGACTCGATCCCAGGACCCTGGGATCATGACCTTTGCCGAAGGCAGACGCTTAATGACTGAGCCACCCAGGCGCCCGCTGTAAGACAGTTTTTAAAATCACCTTTTTTTTTTTTTTTTAGATTTTATTTATTTGACAGAGAGAGACACAGCGAGAGAGGGAACACAAGCAAGGGGAGTGGGAGAGGGAGAAGCAGGCTTCCCGCGGAGCAGGGAGCCCGATGCGGGGCTCGATCCCAGGACCCTGGGATCATGACCTGAGCCGAAGGCAGATGCTTAACGACTGAGCCACCCAGGCGCCCCTAAAGTCACCTTTTTAATGAGTTTTCTTTAAAGGAAGTATTTACTAATCCTGTATCTTAAGTGGGGAGAGGATCACTTGTTTTAGGTGGTTGGTTTTTCAGTTTTTGTTGTTGTTGTTAATGAATGCAGAAAAGGTATATGTCTTCTCTTTTTTTACATTTCTTCTAACAGTTTCAACTTACTGGCATAAAGTATTATAGCATCTCATTATTTTTAATTGTTGATAGCATCTGTTTTTATGCCCCAATTTCATTGGTGCTCCTGTTTATGTCTGCCTTTTTTTTTCTTTGTAAATCTCATGATAGATTTGTCATTCTCATCAGTGTGTTAAGCGGGATTGGCATTGTTTGTATATTTTGAATTTATTGTCTTTCCTGGTATGTTCTACCTTACATGGTTGTTGGATTCATTTGGTTTTTTAAATCTAAATTCTGTAACTTCTTGATTCACTAATTATCAGCCATTCTTTTTCAATGCAATTATAAATGTTATAGTATAAGTCAAACTGTTTTAGCTATATCCTTTATATTTTTTATTTTTCTCAAGTCTAAATATGTTAATATGTAGTGTTTATAGTTCTTCTGTTAACAAGCTGTTTTGGTTTCATTTCTTAATTTCCTGTCTCATAGTATTTTTCTATGTATTTTTTTTTTACTTCTTTATTTTTGTTTTTATTTTATTATGTTATGTTAATCACCATACATTACATCATTAGTTTTTGATGTAGTGTTCCATGGTTCATTGTTTGCATATAACACCCAGTGCTCCATTCAGTATGTGCCCTCTTTAATACCCATCACTAGGCTTACCCATCCCCCCACCCCCCTCCCCTCTAGAACCCTCAGTTTGTTTCTCAGAGTCCACCGTCTCTCATGGTTCATCTCCCCCTCCGATTTTCCCCCCTTCATTTCTCCCTTCCTACTATCTTCTTTTTTTTTTTTAACATATAATGTATTATTTG
>NC_138381.1:6030972-6059525 GCF_054177405.1 Leptonychotes weddellii | reverse complement strand
GATACATGTCTTTCTCTGATTGACTTATTTCGCTTTGCATAATACCCTCCAGTTCCATCCACATCATTGCAGATGGCAAGATTTCATTCCTTTTGATGGCTGCATAATATTCCATTGTATATATACACCAAGTCTTCTTTATCCATTCATCTGTCGATGGACATCTTGGCTCTTTCCATAGTTTGGCTATTGTAGAAATTGCTGCTATAAACATCGGGATGCACGTACCCCTTCGGATCACTACATTTGTATCTTTGGGGTAAATACCCAGTAGTGTAATTGCTGGGTCATAGGGCAGCTCTCTTTTCAACTTTTTGAGGAACCTCCATACTGTTTCCCTGAGTGGCTGCACCAGCTTGCATTCTCACCAACACTGTAGGAGGGTTCCCCTTTCTCCGCATCCCTGCCAACATCTGTCATTTCCTGACTTGTTAATTTTAGCCATTCTGACTGGTGTGAGGTGGTATCTCATTGAGGTTTTGATTTGGATTTCCCTGATGCTGAGCGATATTGAACACTTTTTCATGTGTCTGTTGGCCATTTGGATGTTTTCTTTGGAAAAATGTCTGTTCATGTCTTCTGCCCATTTCTTGATTGGATTCTTTGTTCTTTGGGTGTTGAGTTTGATAAGTTATTTATAGATTTTGGATACTAGCCCTTTATCTGATATGTCATTTGCAAATATCTTGTCCCATTCTGTCAGTTGTCTTTTGGCCCTTGCTTGCCTTGCCTTTGGTGATGTTTCTAGGAAGAAGTTGCTGTGGCTGAGGTCAAAGAGGTGTTCTTCTTTAGGACTTTGATGGACTCCTGTCTCACATTCAGGTCTTTCCACCATTTTGAGTCTATTTTTGTGTGTGGTGTAAGGAAATGGTCCGGTTTCATTCTTCTGCATGTGCCTGTCCAATTTTCCCAGCACCATTTGTTGAAGAGACTGTCTTTCCTCCATTGGACATTCTTTCCTGCTTTGTTGAAGATTAGTGACCATAGAGTTGAGGGTCCATTTCTGGGCTCTCTATTCTGTTCCATTGATCTGTGTGTCTGTTTTTGTGCCAGTACCATGCTGTCTTGATGATGACAGCTTTGTAATAGAGCTTGAAGTCTGGAATTGTGATGCCACCAGCTTTGCTTTTCTTTTTCAACATTCTTCTGCCTATTCGGGGTCTTTTCTGGTTCCATACAAATTTTAGGATTATTTGTTCTATTTCTTTGAAAAAAGTTGATGGTATTTGGATAGGGATTGCATTAAATGTGTAGATTGCTCTAGGTAGCATTGACTTTTAAAATTGATTCCTAGTTTATTTGGTCTACATATAACTAATCCTTTGAAGCCTATAACAATTTCTATTATTATTCATTATAAAAGTATGTATAGATGGCTATGATATTGTATGTGTATACAGTATATCAAATGTGTTACTTTTGCATTTTATATTTCTATAGCTTTACTTCCATTTTGTGTTTGATCACATAATTACTAAAATTACTAAAAAGGTTATGTTCATATAACATATACTCTATAAGGGACATATAAGTTTAAAACTGCTGTAACTTTCCTATGAATTTAATTTTTCATTATGAAGTGGTAAGTCCACTTTAGTAATACTCTTCACTTAAATGCTATTTTGCTTGATAATTCACTCACATTTGGTAGATCTACAAGTTAATCTCTGTCAGAAGTAACAGTTGGTGAAGGGACAGAACAACATTAATACATATTGATTTAATATACAGTTCCTGATTAACTATTAAAAGAGACAATCATTGTATTATGGGATAGGACTTAAAGACATTTTACAGAGACCAACTTTACATAGACTAACTTGCTAGGTAGTCTGTAATTTTCCCCTCAAGTATATTTCCATTCTCATCTTTGTGCTGTTGAATTCCTATTTTTTGTAAACATTAAATACTCTAAATCATGGGAAGTAAATTTTTATTTATTTAAATATCAATTGGACTTTATACAATTTTTTTCTTTTACAACAGAGCATATTATTTTCCTAAATTTGTTTCTTTCCAGCATTATGTCCTCAGTGTATTATATATCTTCTGAGGCCTGCAAATAGATAATTTTCTGGCTTCCTTTTCACTATTTTACATGGTCCTCAAACTTCAAACCCATTTATAATGAAGATGTATTCCATTTCCGCTCCTTATTTAAATAGAGGCTGTGGCATAGAGTGGTGTGTTACACAGCCAGAATCCCTGGCTAGAAGGAACTGAGAGTCTGGGAACATAATTCACCTCCTCAGGTGGGAAACCAATGTATACGCATAGCAATTATCATCATCCGTTGTCTGCAGACTATCGTCTTGATGTTAGCTTCCCTTTAGCTCTTTTCCCCCACTGCATTTTTGTAGATTCTATCAGACAACAGCAGCTATCATTGCTGGAAATAAAATTTCTATGTTAAGGATTATAGAAAATATATATTTCACAGCAAGTAGTTCTCAGTCTCAGTTTAGGGAACTCATAAAATTGCACATATTTTATTACAAATAAAATAATTTTAAAATAAAATGTGATGAAAACTAAAAAAATTTAAACATTCTTTTGGTGAGAGCATGAAGTTTTCTGAAACATAAAATAGCTACACTTATTTGTTCTCCAAGAAATGTACTAATTCATATAAAAGCTTTCTTCAGGAAATAAATAAATTTGTATATGGAAACATGGAAGCACTTTTCTTCCCAACAGCTCTCAGTAAAGTAAGTTAAGTTCTAACAATAAGCTTCTAAGTTTTGTGACATTGACTATGGCTCATGAAACCCATGCTTACCTTTTCCTGGAAAGGGAAGCTTACTGTGAAACTTAGTGTTTCAGCTTGGTATATTTTCTGCCAGAAATTACTGATTTGTGAATCTTTATGAGACATTAGTTTCTGCCCAGTGCTTCTCTTGGTGTTAAAATATCTTTCTCTGAACGAACTCGTCCTATTTGTTGTCTCTTCACTCCTGAGCAGGTAGGATACATTTATAAATCTGAAGCACAGACAAATCTCTGCTACAAGAACTTCACATCTTCATGCTGACACACTCTCCAGCCCCTTCTTGCTGTCCTCAACCATGTGTGTTTGGCATTTACATTTATTGTTTGTACCTACCTCCCTTTGTGCTGTTTGGTTGAGAATGTCTTTTCCTTTTAGGATCCCTGAGCCCACTTTTCACCAAGACACGTTTTAAGTTTTATGTTTTTACACCCCATTTACCATTTGGAAGCCCAACATATGTGGGCATTGACTCCTATTTCACCCTCTAGTCAGATTTCTGACTCCTGCTAGGGACTTTGCAACACACGATTTTGTAGGTAAATAGTCATATTCTGAGTGTAATTCAGAGATCTAATGTTTAAACGTAACAATATGGGTGTGTGCAGGGAGGGTGGGGTGTTACTCAGTGTACCTTTCCTGGTGTCTGAGAAAAACAGATGAAAATAATTTGCCCTCGGGTTCCAAGACTGTAGCACAATTTTTGAAGGCTTATAGGAAAATACCGATCAGTCAACACCAGTTATTTCTCACTCAAAGATACCCTGATTTTTCAGGGAGAAAAGTAGAACTGTAAACAAATGAAAAGAGCAAGGAAGAGGAGACAAAATTAGATTAAAAAATAGGAAAGAATGAAATCATTATTGAACAAATAGTCACAGTTGGATGAAATTATCATTAAATATCAAGAGAGGATGTCTGTGATAACACAGTAATTCAAAGGGGTTGACTCTTCATTAATAAACTGAACTAGGATGATAGAGAAACACATACCTACCATGTCAGTTTGCTTCAGGAAACATTTTCTTCTTCTCTCTGCCTCTGCCTCTTTCTCTCTCTCCCATTTTGGTTGTAAGCCTTTAATTTCGTGTGTAGAAAAAACATCTCTCCATTTTGTTTTTCAGTTTTTAAAGATTTTGTAGCATGTGGTCCCAAGGGAATACCCTCCATCCATAATACCTTCTTCCTGTGATAAATATTTTATCACACTTAAGATAGAAGCATTAGTTCACCTCAAAGTACATAAAGATTTAATTCAAACATTTGGGCCAAGATAGGCAACTCAAAATGAATATCCACTGACCAAGAAGGCCTTAATGTTTCCCAAAGGCTTGACTGGCTTTACACAGGCTTCTTGCCTACGGGATCCTGACCTCCCTCTCACACTGGCCCTCACAGAATCCCGAGGACCTGATCAGAAGTGCCTCTCCATTTTCTGTATAGAAAAGTTTTACTTTTATTTTCTTTATTTCTAAAGTATAGAGACTATGCATTAGAAAACTTGTAACTGTGAATCCTCTCTCCATCCTTTTCTGATGTAAATCTGTTTTAAAAGCCTCTTCCTAGTTTCACAACCCAGGGACATTGTTCTCAAGGGCCTGGGAACCATCCCTTTGAAACCTATCATTAAAGAAGACAGTTCCCCATCTCCCAATTTCTGTGGATAGGTAGGGGCCTAACTTCCTTGAGAGCCTTGTTCCAAGCTTCAAAACTACCTCCTGTCATGAGAAAGTTTGCTTTACCTTTGGGTAAAGCCAATTAGAAAACACAATTAGAAAACACAAATGTCCAAAAAGCCAATTAGAAAACACAAATGGCCAATGATCACCCAGATTTTTTTCCCCACTTCTCTCCCATTTTCCTGTCATGCACAGATATAATTTTGAGGAATTTAGCAACTATCTGTTCTCTAATAACTACACTGGTCTTAATTTTCAGAAATTTCACTATGCACTATTTCAGTTAGCTATTGCAGTATAATTAACCATATCTGAGCTCAGCATTTTCCCACAGTGCTATTTATTTCTCATTAATTTATATTTTTGCTCTGTGCTTCTTCTAATTTCATCTGAAATCATCCATGTGCCTGTGGGCAGCTGCCCATTGTCCAGGCAGCCCTACTGATATGGATGAATTCTTTCACACGATTCAGTGGCTTGGGACTAGTTTGCAGTCAGTTACTATAGGATGGGGATGACTCATCAGTTCTCCACGCACTTTCTCATTCCTATCCGTAGTTGAGCCAAGACAAGTTTGCCAGCTAAACCGGAGGTGTTCTCAGGGACACAGAATAGAAGCAAGAAAAAGTAAGCCACAATGCACTCATGCAAAAAGGGTAACGTGTGTGTGTGTGTGTGTGTGTGTGTGTGTGTGTTTCAGATGTATCTAAACAATTTGAAATATTGCTTTGGTCAGAGTAATTTAAATAATAATCACAAGTCAGAGTGCAGTGGACTAGGGCATAATGGGGAAAAGCCATGCATCCTCAATTGGTAGATTATCCTTCCAACATCACAATTCTCCAGTTTCTTGAACTGCCCCCTTTGTCTTCATCCTACTCCTAGTAACTACAGTCAAGATCATATCTTAGATCTCATAACCACTAAGGACAACTTATCCAATTATCTCAATTCCATGTGTTCCTGTTCTCTTGTGCTGGTACCAAAATTCCAAGATTTTTTCTTTTCTTTTTTTTTTTTTAGCACATTGGAATCTTCAATTCTATTAGCTTTTTGCTGTGCCTGTCCAGTCGATGCACTCACCCCTGTCCTTATCCTGTTTAAACTTCATGGTCAGGCATTATAATCACTTCATCATGTATGTGCTGGAGTCTTTGCATCTCTCTCTTTTTGATTTATTATTTGGCAAAAAGTTGCATTTCTGGTTAAATCCATCTCTATACAATAGAATACGGCTGGAAGAATCTATTGGCACACTGATTGGTTTCGTTTAAAATATGCAATCACAAAAATCAAGAGGGCCCTTAATACTGCCAGCCATCTTCTATTTCCTTGGTCCATTTGCAATGGCATTGTCCCAGAATCTAAGGCCGAGATGTTCACACCACACTGTGCTCTCTCCTCAATCAGTCCTACAGTCCTCCCTTCTTCTCCAACCTCAGGGGACAGTCATTATGTCCTAGTTCAAGCTGTACACTTCACATTGGCTTGATTCTTTATCTTTCTAGTCTGACATCCAATTTTTTAGAACACGCTGTTTGCTCTACATGAAGTATGTCCTCCATCTGACCATTTCTCACTTCTCCTGTTGGTCCTGGTCTGAGCCACAATCATCTCTCACCTATATTACTGCAATTACCTGCTAACAGATCGCCCTACCTATGCTTATTCTTTAATCTGTTTTCTCACAAAAGGCCACTTGTGTTAAAGTATTTCATTGTATCCAAACACTCACTGTCATTCTCTGTAAAAGGATTATACTTCCTATCCCGTTAGCAGGAAATTTGACCAAAAGACCTGAATTGGTAAATAACCTGTGAGAAGTGATTTATTCCTTATCCAAGAAGAAAGTTTATGCGTTAGTCCTCCTTTCATCCCACCAGGGGAATGGGAAACCTCACATAACAATTGCCTACTTATCCCATGCCCTGGAAAGAATAAAACAAAGGGGAAAAGAAGAGCTGACCTACAAAGACCATGTGACATGAGTGAAAGAAAAATATTTGTTATTGGAAGGCAAATGAGATTCTAGGGTAGTTAGATCACTGCAACCAAATATAAGAAAATGGACTAATAGAGAAATTGGTACATAGAACAGGAGTGTTGCCACAGAAAAAGAAGCTAAAATTATGTGGCATTGGTCCTGCAGCTGGGTAGTAGGCAGGCCAGAAAATGCTATTGAAATCTGCCAACATGGTGCTCAGTGAAGCATTTAGTAAAACCAACATGTGATAACCTGGAAGTGAGACAATGTTCTTAATGAGTCTTCAGTCTTAGGTGAAGAGGTTTGGAAACAGAATGTTATTCGTGTGTCTTTGTTATTTTTATTTTTATTTGACATGAAATTACATGAGCTAAGAAATGATTGCCAGGTTTGTAAGCAGGAGTTAAAAGATTCATTTGTTTCCCAGCTAAATAGCTAAAGGAGAATATTGAAAAGTGTTTTAAGATACAATCACTGATTAACACTTGCCTTTATGATAAGAGCTTTGTTCAAACATCTTAATTCATTAAGCTAACACCTATTAAATTCTTTCCATAACTTGGGGAGGGAGGAAAGGAGTGGTGAATGCAGCTTTCCCAGGAGAGCCTGAGGAGCTCAAGGTGATTAAAATGAAATCTGGAAGGGGAAGAATGCCTTGTAAAGAATTGTGACTATGGACATTATGTATGAAACAGACGGAAAAGAATGTAGGTATGTCAGTTGATTTGGGTATGTTATGATTATTTTACAAATGTCCTGAATAGGCAGTACAGCAAAACTAATTAAGCTGTTATAAGGCTATGACTACTTTTCCCCATCTCTTAACTAAACTAATTATATAGATCTATATTGTGGAGCAACTATGGCAACAGTAAAACAAACAAAAATTATTCTGTTATATCAAGTTTCAGTGAAGATAATATAGGACAGCCTTCCCAGAGGCTAAACTGGCCCTCAAATAGCCTCTGATTGGCTACTGTAAAGTTCTTATTCACTGCTTGAATTTTAATGATTGTAGGAAGGATGTAATCTTTCCATTTTGCTACAATGTCTGCTCTCCATTTCCTGTTACATCTCCACTTTCACACCTTTGCCCAGAACCATGGGTATTTGATGCTTTCACCCCTACCTTAGACTATCTAAATGTAATTAGATATTAAAACATAAAACTAGCCTTAGTATATCAGATCAGTAAACTCTTTAATATATTGGTTTTTCCCTACTTAAAGCAACTATATTATTAACATGTCATCAACTCTATCAGTTTACAGTTTAGAGAACAAGATTTTATTATACCATAATCAGCACCGGTTAATGGCTTAATAAACACCAAATAAATGAAAACATATACCTAGAAATATTGGTGAAATTGCTTTTTAGAAAATTTGGTGGTAAAAAGTCTAACTACACACAGGGATGTAAATAAACAGACACAAATTTGACCCTTAATTTCGACAATCACGAATATGTGTGCAATTTGCTAAGTTTTATGGTATATACTTAGATTTCTTACAATGTTCATGAAATATGTTTATTCACAAGCAGCATAAAAATATTTTCAGAGAAGAGGTAGATATTAAAGTTGTACAAATCATGAAAACAGACTGTCCTCAGTGAACAGTGACGGCCTTAAAATTGAAGAACAAACACTGAATGAAGAAAAACTGTTGAAAATTATAATAGTTAAGCATATCATATTTATATACTCTAAAGTAAATATGAGATCATTCATATAAATTGCTACTGGAAAATTAGATTTTTCTTAAAGGAGTCAACTGTATATCATATAGTTCATGAAACTAGAAAAATCAATGCCAACAGAAAGAGAATTTAGATAATCTAAAGCAATTAATTCCTAGGAATGATGTTATTTAACATTTTTATGAAGTAGTAAGAATGCATTTGTAGCGATATGAGATTGTGAACTTGGTTAGTTGTATCTTAAAAAGTAATACCTGAAGTAAAGAAATCCTAATTACATTTTAGTGCTCAGTTGCAAATAGTATGAATTTCAAAGAATACATTTCCTTGGCAGGAAAATTGTTAACAAAAGCACAAAATACGATGCAGTTTCCAGGAAAATAAAATCAAATTTAGGAAGCATTTGTAGAAGTAAAGTGTCCAGGCAAATAGTAACGTTCCGCTATTCTATTTTGTATTTATTTGTTATATTACACTTGTTTCTCTTAAGTAGATCTTCAATATCCTAACGTAAAAACACAGAGTAATTGATTTTATCTTTAAAGATACTACATCCAAAAACTTGCTTAAGTTAGAAACCAATGAACGAGGCTTTACTGACTTCTACCCTGTACCTAAGCAATCCCCACTCCTGGGCAGTTGGTGCTTCTCACCTGCATCATGTTCTTCCTATATTGACGTCAAACATAGCGTCTAATCCGCTGTCATCTTTCACTTGGATTGAGTGAAAGCCTCCTGTTTGATCTGCGCACATTCAATCATCCACCCTACTTCCAATTTATTCTCCAGAGTATGACCTGAATTACCTTGAACATTCCAAGCACAGTCCTCCCTCCTGAAAATCTTCCATTTCCTGCCCTCTCTGGGGTTTTCCAATCACAGGAGTCTTATTGTAGGCACTCACGTGTGTTTTGCTCCTTCCTGCTTCTGTTGGGGCTCCATTACCCAACTTTGACCAGAAAGTGGGTAAGATATATGATCTCGACTGTTATATTTTGAATATTAACTGTCTATAAATACTCATCTGAAAGCAGATACCCTTGGGGCCCCTGGGTGGCTCAGTTGGTTGGGCGTCTGCCTTTGGCTTAGGTCGTGATCTCCAGGTCCTGGGATCAAGCCTTGAGTCCTGCTCTCTGCTCAGGGGGGAGTCTGCTTCCCCCCTCCCTCTGTGTGCACTCCCTTTCTGTCTCTCAAATAAGTAAATAAAATCTTTTTTAAAAAGCGGGAAGACTTTTTTTTTTTTTTAACTGATATACTTAGTTGTTTTGCCCCTGGAATTAGTAACAACACAAGGTAACCTTGCTTTTTGAAATAAAATATAACATTGTCAGGTCTAAGACTTTTCTTCCACAGAGAGTCTCCAGATAGCCCTTCACTCTCCTCTGGGGGCTGAGGTGTGTCATTGATAATTAGAAACTGCAGCTCCTTTCATCAACCTACCTCTGTTTTCTGCACTGTTTACAACCAAACACACAGAACGTATGGGGCTTTCTCATTTGTAAGAACAATCATTATTACAGGGACAATAAAAACCATGAGTAGGAGACTATGGCATCTCCTTAAATCAAACATTGAAAGAGTTGTGGACTTTTAAAATAATTGTATTAGATACATAAAACTTCGGCCTTTTGGCTAAGATCAAGTATAGATACATAAAATTAATCCTACTTTTTTTTTCATGTTTACCTAATCAAACAGTTGGTCTAGTCTTTTCAATCAACATGGAGGATTGTTCCCAGATTCAGAGCAATTCTGTGATCTTTCTTATTTCAGAAAAAAAAAAAAAAAAGAAACGTTAACCATCCACTGAACTGAAAAAAAAAAATGGTTTCTTGTTACTCCACAGCATACATATGCATTACTACCTTACTACTGCATTGTCACTTACAGGCGTAGGCAGCAAACTCATGAGAATCTGTAAGAAGAGGTCAGAATGGTTTTCATTTCAGACAGTGAAGTACTTGGATTTCTCTGATGGTCGGGAGAGGTGCAGGGAGCAGTTTGAAGAAGGCAGGACTGAACGCCATCACTGGGCGTAGGTTCTCTGGCATCTGTGGGCTGAACCCAGCATGGCACACTTTCCTGGAGTGAGGGTCTAAGATATAAACTGGATACAGCAAAGTTTTTCTACCTTCTGTTTGCTTTGATTGCAGTTTGCTCTCCTTCTCCCAATATTTTAGAGTAAACAGCTGTATTATGTATCTGAGCTATTTTAATATAGATGTTTGCATCTATTAATTTCTCTCTGTACACTGCTTTAGCTTGAGAAATGTTTTCAGGTCTTCCCATGTCCTTCTCTGCTTCCTCCTTGAGTGGAAGTCCCCAGTACTTGTTCATTACCCTCCTAATCCCCAGGGTTGACTGTCATTCGGGGCGTTGCATGGTTGGGGTGTCCTTCACCATCTGTTTCTCTGTTCTCTTTGTTAAACTTCTGACTGCTCTGTCATTTTTTTTCTTGTTGCTACTTGATCTTGGACCTATGAGCACCACCCTCTTAATTGCTGTCCAGCAAGATCTCCATAGTTTTTGATGATGTCCCACCTGAGGAATTCTTCCTGCTCTATTTCCAATAAGTCAGTGGCTCAGAAGTAGAGCTCTTGCTCTTTAAGGTCTGCCTCTCCCCCTCAACAGAAACTTCATGCCACTTCACGAGACCTGGGGATGAGGACAGCTGCCGGCTTCTCCCGGAGTGACAACCCTACTCTATGAGTAGGTGCTGGGGGGAGGGGTGGGTGGTGACTCTCATCTTCTTGGTTTGCCCTTCCCAGGATGAAAACTCTGCCCCATGGACCAAGAGTCTCAGTTTTAGTGCACTGCACCTGGTTAGCATTCTACCCTGAGGGAGGGATCAGTTAGGAAACGGAGCCTCAAACTCTGGATGTGCTTGCCTTGAATAGAGCTTCTGCAACAGGAAGCTGGGTCAGAGGAAATGCTCCTGGCCTGGTCCTCTGTCTCCCCACAACTGCCCTAGACTGTGAGCTTTGGGAGAGGGAACCCCGATCTTACTGGGCTGTGGAGAGGGAAGGAGAAGATGAGACCCGCTGCCAGGTTCACATCCTCTCACTGAGATCTAGTCAATTTTTTTTCTAGTCGATTTTTAAATTTGTGTTTCTCCATTTGCTATATGCCTTGAGAAACTTTTCTTTTATTCTTGTTTTTGATCAAATAATTTCCTCCAGTTCAATAATTATTTGAGGGAGAGTCCACTGCTCCTTACCTTTCTGTTTCAGAAGTCAGGCTCCAATTTTCCTGTTTTCTAGGTGAGCTTTTTGCATTTTTCACCAGTATCTACTGAAAGTGAACTAGTATATTTAATCTATATTAAAATCTAAGTATCTTTGAATTAAAGTTGGATGAACTGGGTTCAGATTCAAATCGAAAGCAAGAAGTATTTTGATATTTTGCTTGCGACACCAAGCAGAATTTTGAACACACACATTATTTAAGAATACCTGGTCTATCAAAGTGATTTTAGCGGGGTGGGGAGATGTAAGGCAGAATTGTTATTACTAGTTCATGCACAAACTTTCAAAGACTCCATGTGTATATGTTAAATAAAAATTGAGGTCAGGGAAAATGAAAAGATGAATTAATATTATTTTCTGGTGAACACTGAAGTGCATGGAGCTCATTACATCTCCCCCTCCCCCCTCCCATGTCCCCAGGCACATTAGAGGAGTCCCTCTCTGCTGGATGAGAGTGCCAAGAACACAATAATGCACACTAAAACTTTTTGCTGAATTAAATTGTCAAGGCACATTTTAGACATTTGCTATTGGCAGCAAACTGACTAAAATCTGGCCCTTCAAGTGTGGGGAGCTGAAGTGGATAGCTGATAGAAAAGTTTTGCTGATGCTTCAGCCATGAGATTAAAACTCATCCCATGCCTCCTATCAAAATTGCTTTTGTTAATAAAAAGACGAAAGTCATAAGGTATGGATTAATCTCAGAGTACTTGAGTATTCTGTAGTCATATGTATATTTATTGATAGCAAACCAGGGACCATACTACTGTACATACATGAGTTTATTTAATTCTCACAAAACCTTATGAGGTTATTCATATTCCTCTTACCATTTTATAGAAGAGGAAATTAAGTTAATTGACCAAAATCTTCAGCTAGCAAACATTAAACCTGAGACTTGAACAAAGAAAGTCTACCTTCATAGATAACATACTCTAATAATATTCTACACTAGTGAAGTCACACTTTATTGATAACCTACAGAATCACTCATTTCCAGTACAATGATAATTAGAGGATGGGCACATGCTCCCCCCTCCACTTTGATGGAGGGTCATAGAGGTCTTGCCCCATTTTTAAAACTAATGTAAATTTATTGCATTATTTAGATATTTCACTATGCATAAATACTAATGACCACTGACATGGGATTGCTCAAGTACTAATATGAATGTTTGAAATGAGGTTTACTATTTGTATTGAAAGG
Source organism: Leptonychotes weddellii (assembly GCF_054177405.1). Classification (NCBI taxonomy): domain Eukaryota; kingdom Metazoa; phylum Chordata; class Mammalia; order Carnivora; family Phocidae; genus Leptonychotes; species Leptonychotes weddellii. The sequence goes on along the minus strand of NC_138381.1, from coordinate 6,046,942 downwards.
AAAATTATATTTATCATTGTATTAAATATATATAAAATTTTATATATATAATTATTTTGAGATATCCTTTGGTGTGTGTTTGTGTGTGGTTATGTGTAACTCTTGCAGAAAATATTTTATCTGTTTCAACAAAAAAATCTAGTTTTCAAAATTCAGGACAACAGTCATGGCAATCTTTGACTAACATATGGAAACATGCAAAAATGAAGGCATATTTACTTGTTTTGTATGTTATCATTTTTATAAATATTTTAATAAATTTTGCAATCAACTTTGAGCCTTTACCTTGGAGTAATTCTATGATTTGCCATGGCATTCCAATACTCCTCTTATGAGACCCCATGTAGCTAAATAGTTGTTGAGTTCCTTGTGGGCATGTATATTACCTGTTATTATCATAAATAATTGAAAAGGGCAGCTCGAAGTTGTTAAAATGCCTGCTGATGATATTATATGTCCTTTACTCATATCCAGAGTACCTTATTACCTTACACCTGGGGATCAGAAAGTAAAAACTATTTGCTGTTGTAAAACAAAATGTGAGTAAATCAAATGTTGATTATGTTTAAAGATGCTGACCATCTTCATTCATGTTACCATTTTAGCTTTCTCATGTTGTCTCTAATTTCATTTGAAATAGTTTAGTTATTGATATTTCTGCACGTGGTTTATTCACAATGCCATGGCGTGTGAGTGTGTGTGTGTGTGTGTGTGCGCGCGCGTGTGATTTTTGTTTGCTTGCTTTAGATTTTAGGACTGTCCACTGATATTTAGGCAAGTATAGTATACAGTTAGTATTCAGAGCTATTTGAACAATCACCTGAATCAAGGTATTTGAGGAACTACAATAGTGAGTCATCAATCAGAAACCCCTGTATAGAAAACAGATGGAAACAGTAGTATAAAACCAGATTGCCTTAGCAAGATTTACAGCATTATAAACGCCAGGAAACTTTACGTCTTCAGATTTCTGTGACCTCCTGGCAAAGGTGTTATAGATTGGCACTAAACCACATTTTCACCTTGTCCCTAGACTGCTGCAAACAATATTCTGATTGATGACATCTTCTGAGTCATCTATAATCCTAAGGCCCGTAGTTTTATCAGAGCCCATTAGCAAGGCAAAGGCACATATATAGATTCTGAAATTTACAGAATGGTTAGATTATATCCTTATTATTCACTTAGTCATGAAAGCTTGGCAATTCAGAAGGATGACAAATATTATCTCATCAGATGGGAGTAAAGTAAGGAAATGCCCAACTGAAAACCTGTGCTTGAGAATTACAATGTCATTTATTTTAAAACTTAGACTCACCATAACTGAAGAATATAAAAAATACTGGTGTTTGAGAGAGAAAAATTAAGTTGCGCAGTCATAGTTGGCCTGCCAGAAAATGAGATTAAAACAATTCCTGTTGTATAGATCTGTCTAGAAACAAAAATATAAGAAAAAAAATGCCCCAGTAGAATCTATAAAAATTTCAGTTAAACTGTAAATCTAATAGGTATTGATTAAATGAAAATTTAGAATTCACATGTGTTCTAAAAACCTGTTTTCTATTTTTAACTGGGCATTAAGACTTCAGGAGATTAAAACAGATATGAAATCAGCATTGATTTCTTTTCATGATAAAACTCAGTCCCTTAAAAAATATTCATTAGAATGTGGCTTTTTTGCTTCTTTTCTCTAGTTGTTTGCTCTGACACTTCTTATGACAAAATTTGCACCATTTTAAACCCCAAATTATGAGTTAGCTCTTATTTTCCATCAGCACCCTCAGCACTTCTGCAGGGGAATAAAAAGACATTTGTTGGAATATTAGCATGTAATTCCAGTTTTTCTTCTAATTGACACACAATTTCCATGTATTGAAACAGATTATGTTAGCCTAGTAGAAAATCTGTTTTATCATCATATGTTATTATTTTATAAATAATAATTTGGAATTGATGACATAGAGATATATTTAAAGCACATCTTTTTTCTTTATGTAATCTTTCAATACATTCCATATGTATTGAGGATGATAACAGATTTTAAATTTAGAGGGTTAGAGGAAATCATTCACATAGGTATGCTATGTACACTTAGTGCACAAATACTTTTATCCAAATATTTTAATGTAATCTATATAACAAAATGCTTTCAAGCACAAGAAAATAATTCATGGGTGATGTGTGTGTGTGTGTAGGTTTGTGTGTGTGTGTGTGTGTGTGTGTGTGTGATCAGATTCAGCTGACTCTTGTTCTTAATAGAATTCATGACACTTGGGAGAAAATCTTTGTATGCTTAGGTGTTAGAGCTTATTTAGGATAGATATCTTTCACAAGAAGAATCCCTGGTGGATTTACTGCATATGCAATTAATGTGTGGCTTTGAGCAAAAAAGGAACACAAAATATTAGCAGTTGAGAGGAATTTTTTTTTCTGCTTTCATGGTATTGAATCAGTCACTTTTTATTTTCTTCACTAGGACAATTTACTGTATTGTTAAACACAATTTTCAACAGTTGGTTTGAATGACAATAATTATTGAAGGAAGTCATTGAGTAAAAGTAATTCTATGAGAGCACTTGAAACTAAACAAAACACAGGGAAATGTGGGAAATAGTAAAATGGGATATGTATAAAAGACATTTTTTTCCTTTTTAAAATTTATTTCACAATTAACTATTGAGGCAAAAAGTAACAGTGTTTTGCTGAATTTATAGTATATCTAGAAATAAATACCTGACACAAAATCACAAAGGCAAGCAATCAAAGCATGATATTATACTTGAAATGGTGTTACTATCATTTTTAAAGGTGGACTGTATTCAGGGGAACACTCTATTTTAAACCCTAGAGGCCCCACTAAAAACACAAAAAGAAACAAGATATAATTAATTATACATCATGGGCAATAATTGATATAAAAATATTCTAATAATAAGAAATCCAAAGAGAGAAATACAGAAGTAATAAATGTCAAGGTTAATGAAATTCTATCCATAATTATATAGAAGAGTAAATTGCTCTAACAACACAGTTGAAAAATAGAGATAATAGGTGTATATAAAACAATTCCCAACTACATGCTTTCCATGGAAAAGAATCCATAAAAAGACACACACAGGTATGATGGGCAGAATTCTGAGGAGGCTTTCCCCAAGATTCCCCTCTCTTGGGTGTTAAATTAATCAGTATTCTAGGTTCTGCTGAAGGAAGTTTGTGGATCTAATTAAATTTCTACACCTTATAATAGGGAGAATATTCTGTGTTTTTCAAAGGTGGGCCAATCTAATCACCTGGGCTCCGAAAAGCAGAGAATTTTCTCCAGCTGGAGTCAGAGAGATATGGCAGGTGGGAAGGCAACAGAAAGATCAAAATGTGAGGAAGACTTGGTCTGCACGGCTAGCTTTAAAGTTGGAAGAAGGGGACCATGGGCTGAGTGGTGTAACTAAACTGTAGAAGCTGAAAATGACCCCATATCAAAACCAGCAAGGAAATGAGGACTTTGGTCTCACAGCCTTGTGGAACTGAGTTCTGCCAAAAAATGGAATGAGTTTGGAAACAGTTTTATCCACCAAGCCTCCAGAAAAGGATGCAGCCCTGCTGACCCATGTGTTCAACCACATGAAACCTGGAGTAGAGAAGGCTGAGCTACCCTCTGTCCAAACTCTGATCCACATAAACTGTGAGCAAATACATCTGTCTTGCTTGAAGACAAAGATCTGTGATAATTGGCTACAGCAGCAATTGATAAATAATACACTCTTTAAAGGATAAAAATATATACACTGTAGAATACCAATCATAAGAAAACTGAAGTGGCTATATTAATATCAGATGAAGCAGATTTGAGACAAGTAATGTTGATAAGGAAAATCTTTGTCCTAAGATGGCCAACCGAGCCAGCGAGAGAGTCCTAGTCCGTGCCCCGGGGCTCTTCTGGGTTCTTCTCCCTGCTCTGCTTCACGCATGCTCCAAAAGTGCCAAGTATGCAGAAACAGAAGTGTATAAATTGCCCCCTTTGTGCCCGGGGCTCAGACCTTTGGAGACTACTCTCCTCTGAGCCCGCCAGTGTTAAATAAACCTCCTATCCTCCAAGATCTCCGGGTGCCGCTTGGTTCTTCCATCAGGCGATCCAGTCCAGGTTCCATAACAATGGTACCACAAATAGCAGTTTTTCACATTGATAAAAGGATTGACTCATTGAGAGGAGTCATCTTAAGCATCTATATACCCCATAACAGTCATTTAAAGTAAAATAGCAGAAACTGACAAAAATTAAAGATAAATAAGCAAACCTATAATTCATTTGGAGATTTTAACATCCCAATCTCAGTAATTGGAAAGTATACACAAAATAGACACAAATGTCAATGATGATGCAGAAGGCATGACTACCCAGTGATTTAACTTAATGGACATTATGAACCACTGCACCTACCAATAGCATTACATGCATTCTTTTCAGAGAACAGAGAATAATCACTGCAATAAATCATATGCCAGGCCATGAGATGAATCTCAACAAACCAAAAGGATACTTAAAATCATATATGGCATATTCTTTGTCCATTAACACATTAAATTTTATATCAGTAACATAGAGATACCTGAGAACTCTCCAAATGTGTTTAAAACAAGGAACATACTACTAAGTTAAATTGGGTCAAAAGAGAAATTACAAGAAGCATGAGAGGATGATGTGAACTGAAAGATATATAAATAAATAAAAATAAAACACTCAACATTGCTCGATGCAGGCAAAACGAAGCTGTTCTTTCCTCCGTTTCTGTGCTGTTATTCTCTGGTTTTCCTGTTCCACTCTCTTGCTGCAGTTTCTTAAGCGGACCCCTGAGCTCTCTCAGAGGACCTTTTGCTCATGGGTAGCTGCCTGATTTTGATGGGGAGAAAGAGGCTGGGGTCTCCTACTTTGCCATCTTCCTGACATCTGAAAAAACCAAGGGGTATATTTGAAAGCAAAAGAAAAAACACTTCAGGGGCGCCTGGGTGGCTCAGTTGTTAAGCGTCTGCCTTCGGCTCAGGTCATGATCCCGGGGTCCTGGGATCGAGCCTCGCATCGGGCTCCCTGCTCAGCGGGAAACCTGCTTCTTCCTCTCCCACTCCCCCTGCTTGTGTCCCCTCTCTCTCTGTCTCTCTCTCTGTCAAATAAATAAATAGAATCCTTAAAAAAAAAAAAGAAAAAAGAAAAAACCACTTCACATGTTGAATTGAAAGGATAATAAGTGACCATTTTAGGGTATATTTTTAAATCTGTCTATTATGGGGAGCACCTGGATAGCTCAGTCAGTTAAGCGCAGACTCTTGGTTTAGGTTCAGGTTATGATCTCAGGGTCCTGAGATTGAGCCTGCCTTGGGCTCCGCACTCAGCTCAGAGTCTGAGATTCTTTCCCCTTCCCCTTCCCTCCAGCTCTGCTCCTCCCCTGCTCTCTCTCTCTCTCTCTCTCTCTCTCTCTCTCTCCCTTCCCCCCTCTCTTGATCTCAAATAAATAAATAAAATCCTCAAAAGAAGCTATCTATTGTAACTTCCTAATTTTTTTCAGCTTATGGATGAAGTAGGGTTTCATTATGATAACCGCAGCACTTGAAAAAACACAGCACTCGGGTAATTTCAGTTAAATTGGGTTTTGTGTCTGGAAGCCCTGACTACCTATTGCAACATCGTGTTTAATCTGGAGGCAATAAACCAAAATCCACACAGGCTTTATCTCTTTCTCAGGTTCCCCAGTAAACCCAGTACACAATAATTGTTTTATAAATCATTTCCAGTTATGGTTTTACCAGAAATACGGTGCATCTGGTTATCTTGTAAAGATAATTCGAATGGTTTCATTATCCTATATATGCAACTTATCAAACCTGTCTTGTAAATCAGTGTACACTTCATCAACACCAGCAAAGCTTGCATAAACAAAAGCCTTATGAGTCTTAAATGATAATTACTGCAATCTAATGAATTGCATAAATCACTTATAATGAAGGGAAATAAACAAGTACGCTGAGATGAGCACATTAATAACTTAGGTTTTTCAAAAGCAATGAGTAATTTAATTTATATGGTATGTCCACAGACAGTAACAACTTGAATTTTATTTGTGAAATAATTAGCTGTTAATCTAAAGGGATATGACTTATCTACTAGCAGTACTTTAAACTGAAAAATAAAGATTAATTTTATCTTTGATGAAAATTATTCTGATAATACCCTATGATTTGAAAGTCAACATAAAGTGGGAAAAATGAAAATTGATTTAAGTTCATACTGACAAACCTAGAATTTATTCCAAAATATGAATTAGTATGCTTCACAATTCCAAGTAATTTGTGATGTGCTATAATTTTTAGTGATCCACTTACTCAAGTGCTAATTGGATTTTATTTTTTATATATTTATGAAGGAAGGGAGGGAATTTATAACTTTTATCTTTAACATTTTAATTTGGATCATGAAAAATACATAATTCATTCATGAGATTCGCTTTCATTGGCTAAAAGAATATTCTCCCAGGTAACAAAAACCTCAAATATAATTAGTAAAACTGCTTCCTCCCACCCAAGTAGCATGAATATTATCTAGCCTAATATATTTTATGTATTTTATTTCTTTTGACTTGCCTAACCATCATCTTCTTGTCTGCAAGTAAATTTGAAAACAGTATTTTGTTTCCAATCCAGTAAGCTTTCAGTTAATTCCTCCATTGAAAGGTAAATATATCACAATAGGACTGTCTCATATTTGAAATCCATACATTTACTCACCTATTGGTTTATTCAACTATGCACCAAGGTCTGTGTTAAGATTGGTATATTGAAATGACCACCAAATAACCTTAACTCCAAGGAGTTCTTAGCTAATGGTGAAAAGTCATATCAATAAATAAGCACAATTTAATGTAAATGTCATTTTTGCATGGTTTATGCCTAGGACTCAGTATTGAAGGAAGCCATGCCCTGGCTAGGTTATTGGGATTTTTTTCACTGTGGAGTTTCCCAAACAAGTGATTGGAAATTGTTATAAATGAAACCTGGAGCTGTCTTAGAAATCAAAAATACCATGTCCCATCACAATGCATGTACACAGACAAAATTCCAACAACAAAACAAGAATGCAGGGACTCAATGGCCACCGGAAATAAGTCTGAATAGTACAGTAGAGTGGCAAGAAACTGATACCTGAGAAAGAGCTAGTATATGGACAGGAAACTCAAAAGGTCAGGAGTAATTACCCTTACTCACCTTAAAAAACAATGCTGCTATTCAAGGCTTCCCTTCTCAAGCTGACCCACTTATAGAGGTGAACCAGTTAGACCTAAAGAACTAAGGCAGAATAGACAAATGTTAATACTTGGAATCCATAAAAAAATGTCTTTTATTACTATGGTTTTTAACAAATATTTCTTATAATACATTATATCTGGACAGCAGATTATTGACTGCCGTTTCATTCAGGCTGAAATAGATAGAAGTGCATATTATTTTATTTCATGTTTTTGTTATTTTCCCATTAAATAATTTACCGATTTGAAAGGATAGTTGCCTTTATTGATGCCTTTTAGGTGTGCAGTACATTTTTATTTAATCCTTCTATGAGGAGAGCTCAAGGACAATATCTCTCTGACTACCTTTCCTCCAGATGTGTTGAAATCTATACATATCTCCCAAAATTTATAAAACTAATATATTCCAGGAAACATGGAATAAGTCTCTAAGGAACTGTGATACAGTAAAAAAATGTAGATTTCGGTCTTTGTTGCCAGTTCTTGGCACAGAGCTCCTAAACCCTTGGAATGTCTGATTGATACGAGTGTCTTTTGTTATACATAATGAGCCCTTTCTGACTATCTCTGAGTTTATGCTAACATGATGACTCTTGGTGGGCCCCTAGATAGCTTCAAGATGGGAGCTGGTCACTAGAGACTACCAAGGGATTAGAGGCTTGGAAATTTCAGCCCTATCCCCAACCTCTGAGGAGGGGAGGGGGCCAGAAATTGAGTTCAATCACAAATGGCCAGTGCTTTAATTAATCATGACTATATAATGAAACTTAGATTAAAAACTCTGAAGTAATGAGGGGAAGGAAGGTTCTGGACTGGTCAACACATCCATGTGCCAGGGGAATGACATATCCCACTTTCAGGGAACAGAGGCCCCTGTGGTTGGGACCCTTCTGGACCTGCCTGTTCATTTTTATTCTTTATAATAAACTTTAATAGTAGGGATCGCATTTTCCTGAGCTCTGTGAGTCAATCTAGCAAATTATTAAAGCTGAGAGGAAGTTATGGGAACCCCTGAAATTAGAATTGTCCAGACAGAAGTATGGTAGCCTAGGTAGTCATCTGAAGTGAGGGAGGTGACACTGAACCCTTAGTGGGTCTACATCAACTGTGGGTAGTTAGTGTCAGAATTTAATTGAATTCTAGGATATCTGGTGGGTGTCAGAGAATTGGAGGATTATTGCTTGGAAAATCATAGAGGAACATAACAAAAAGATTGGGATGCAGTAATAGACCAAAAGAAGAGATTACCTTGGAGAGATAAGGCCCTTAATAGTGGCAATGTTTATTTGGAAAAAAAATAGTTAATTTTATCAGAATCAGAAATGTTAATTTCATAGGTTCATAAGGAGTTTCACTGGGCTCAATTTGGAAGGGTATGTAAGAAAACAAATGAAAGCAGAGATAGCAGTTTTATCCCTACATGTGGTAAAGAAGAAAAGGAAACCATTCAGTGAGCAGTTCAAGGTTTGCAAAATGCAGCAGTGTCTACATCAAAGAAGAGAAGAATAGAAATGGAACATCAGAGGAAGCAGCATTGGGGGCTCACTGCTGCGGGACTACAGATGGTAGAGAGGAATTTCTTTGGCAATTACAGTCCTGGGAAATTCAAAAGTAGAGGAAAACAAAGTTTTAGGCAAGAAGGAGCAAAAATACTCAAGACATGGAGGATTCTAAGGACACAGATTTTGGAAGTTTCATCAACATCCCTCAATCAGAAATACCCAAATGTGATTCTCCAACTAGGACAAGTGTAGACATAAGGGACTATTCCATCCTGGAGGAAGGAAGGCACAGACTCTTGGAGTTCTTGCAAAAAGACCAATTTGTTATGTTGAAATATTAAATAAGCCTTGGTTCTTTGTGAGGTTGGGGAGATATGGAAGTAATATAAAACAGTCAAGATTGGTTCAAGAACAAAATTTAAGGTCCTACTATCAAGAGAGAGTAGATGCTGTATTCTAACAATGAGATTTCATTCAACTTAGCAGCATGGCACAAGAAATGAGGACTTTGAGGGGGACATAAATACAAAAGATCTTTAATACACAGATTGGTCACTAAGAAAAAACTAAGACCTCCTGAAAGATCAGTTGCCAGGGAAAATATGAGCTTTCAAGCTGACTGGACTACATAAGATACTATTCTCTGAAAATGAAAATGTTTGTTTTGATGGTTGTTTTCACCAGATATGGTAACCACTATAATAAAAGCTTCTTAGTGGAAGATTTCTCCCTATAGGATTTTAAATGACTATCTTAGGATATTCTAAGCATTAACAAGTCACCATCCTGGCAAAAGTGGAAACAAAAATTCACAATTTGTCTTTTATTTTCTCTTGTGATCCTCCAGGGGAAAAAAATACATAGAAAAATAACATACATACATACATAACAACATCAAATAAATTTCAGTTAAAATCTGAATAAGATCAGAAGACAGAATCCCAACCAAGCAAATGTCTGAGTGAGATACATCTTTGTAGGAGTAATTAGACAAAGAAAGAAATGAAAAAAAAGGGGTATTTTTTAGAAGGTACATTACTCAAATGAGTGTGTTGGATGATGCTGAGATTTGAGAAGCAGAGAATGGAGCTGGGTGTTTAGCAAATCTTCAAAAATTGTTGTATCTTATGCATGTGTTTCAGAGAAGAGATGAGTATAAGTCATTTTATGTCATTGGAAAATCAGCTGAAAAACCAGTCTAGCAAGGCTCCCCCAGTTCTATTATGAATTACTTTGAGTTTCATCCTACTGACAAGTTTTCCTCGGATTTGGAAGTTGCATAGATTATTTATTTATTTATTTATTTATTTATTTATTTAGCATCAGTTATATTTTTACTTACATGTATATACATATTTAATATTTATAAAAGCATTTAATATTTATAAAAGCCAGTATGAAAAAGAGATATATTTTTCTTTTTTATAAAAGTCTGTTAATAAAAAATTTGGCCAAACCATGAGTAGAACTCCTACTTCCCAGATGAAAGGTTGAGACACTGCATGGGGATTTGGATAACTAATGGAATGGAAATTTATTCTAAAGACTGATTCCCAGCCCCAATCCTTTGCACTACAAATAGTTAATTTGACCTTAGGTACCTTGAATGTATTCAGATCAGCAGTCTTTAAATACTTTGGACACAGTATACAGGAAGCATCATTTGCTTCCCATTTTAGCTTTGCTGTTGAAAGGGAAACCTCCTGTCTGTTCTTTGCTTAAGGGGAATGGGTTAGCAGCTCAGTACGGATCAATCAGTGTGGGGAGCAGTGCCTATGAAGACAAAAAATAAAAACCACCAGTTGGCCTCATCCAGTCCTCCAATCCATATTCCCCTTCTTATTTTCTCTGCAGTATTTTGAAAAAAATGTGATATTCTTTGACATTTAAATAGTAAGATTGTGTTTTATTAAAGCTTCTTTTCTTCACATAGCATCATATTTTTTGTTCTACTCTAGGGCTATAATAGATGAAATAGAGCTGAAAAAAAAAATTGCAGGAGAAAGGAAACCAGACACACAGACACACACGTCCATGCGATGAGATCCTTCCATCTGTAGGCTCATTATACAATTGACATAAAGTGAATCTTCTGAATAGATTTTGCAGTTGTTTCGTACAAGATGATTTCCAGGGGTTTGATTTTTGTGAGTTTCATTATGCTGGATGTTCTTACTCAGTTTTGTAGTAAATTAACATGAAATCTCAAGTTAACCATGGTAAAAACTAGCATATGGAAGAGTCTTACAGGATTCCTTAAACAATACAGTTTCAAGCTAGCCTTGGTAGAATGTAATGCATGAAAATGAAATTTTTATTGGGATGCTGAGAGAAACAGAGACTCATGTTATTTTATGATCAGCTTTTCACCACCAAAAATTATTCTACTAACTGGTAGTCTTTTCCATAGCAAGTTTTTGAGAATATTATAAGTATCCTTTTTGTTTCTTCTCTCATGCATGACTAGCAAAAGAAAAAGATCTGTCTGCATTCAACCAAGATGAGCATATGGCACCCTGTCAATTACAGATCTATTTTCTTTGAGTTGCTCACAAAAACAATTAGTTAGTTTGGAATCATGCACATTTATATATTAAAAATAAACAAAACAAAGTTAAACACTAAGGTTGGCAATGCAAAGAATGATAGAGAGCTGTAGATGGCTTGTGCAAATATGACTCAGTTGCTCCCCAATAATGGGGTCTCTCCCCGATTAATCTTTCCACATTTATGCTGATCTCAGTAGGAGTCCACTCTTGCATAAAAAGATGTGACGCTTTTTTTTAATCTTTTACATTTGCTAAGTCAAGGTAAAGTCATTCAAATAGGCACATCAAATAACTAGGGAAAACAAATAGTATTTAACTGAGCATACACCTCTAAAATATTTCCCATAGTTCTATTTGTCTTGCCCTAACTGTTGTCTTCGCTACTCAGTATTTATCATAATTTTGGTATTTATTAATTTACCACCCCTGACTCCTACCTCTCTATATTTTGTTCACTGTATTAACTCAATGGTCATACTATTTTTAATGAAAGTTTAATTTAACTCAATTAAGAAGTGTTCAGAGAGCTTGTTAATTAGTGCTATTTTTGCAGTTTGGAGACCAGAAATGTAGCCTAGATGCTTCCCTTATTCTCCAAGATATTGCAATATAGTTAAAATATAAGCTGTATATATATGTATGTATATATAATATATATAAATATATAATAATATATATATATAACCTGTATTGTGAGTAATGAATGCTAAAAAAAAATGTTCATATAAATTGATAGGGTAGCATAGAAATTGGAGAACTTGTTTTGACCTACAATCACAAACAACATTTAATATGCTTTAATGAGTCTTGTCAAAGGTTATTAAATACATGGCTACATTAATTTAATAAATATGGGATATGCAAAGACCATAAAAATATAGATCAACAACAATTTGTTAAAAAAAAAAAAACATTGCCTATTGGCGCCTGGGTGGCTCAGTTGTTGGGTGTCTGCCTTCGGTTCAGGTCATGGTCCCAGGGTCCTGGGATCGAGCCCCGCATCAGGCTCCCTGCTCGGCGGGAAGCCTGCTTCTCCCTCTCCCACTCCTGCTTGTGTTCCCTCTCTCGCTGTGTCTCTCTCTGTCAAATAAATAAATAAAAATCTTAAAAAAAAACCAACATTGTCTATATTTGACAAATAAGAAGTACTCTGGTGTTTTGGCATATGATATATGTACAGTGAGTGTAGTAGTAGTTGCTAGGAATGCTTTAACCAACAATGACCTTGAAAACTATGAGCATTAATTTTTCTATTTTGTTATTGGAGATTTTGGTGATGGTAAATTGCATTTTGAACACTGCATTTTCTGTATTAGTAAATTTCATTTGGTAGAATGTGTCGGATAGTGGTATTATTTATACATGCCAATTGTTATCATGAAAAGCAGAGGGGGATAAGATGGAATTGGATCTAAATTATTAAAAACAAGCCCAAATAGAGACGTGAGCTAGAACTAAGCCAAAGAGAATAATTGCTATCAAAATGACAAACTAAGAGACTATAGTAAAATGATGGTTATTTCATAGAAAGCAATCAGAGCTGTTAAAGCTGAGTTAGGGTCCAGATAACTGCCAGGGGCACTTGTGGAAGCATCCCTGTGCGTGGGGCACCCACCCCCATCTGCTGCGATCGTCCTGGACTGATAACAAATCATCTCTTCTCCAGACAGGCACTTGGCAGAAGGGGGCAACCTCACCCCATAGACTACAGCCCCTCGGGGGTGGGGGAGGGAAATGCTTCTCTAGTAACTGACTGACAGCGAGGTTAGAGCCTCACTCTTGTTGGAAACTGAGATGCAATGTATCTGCACACCTCGGGAGGACCACACCACAGCTCTCCTTCACTGAGACCATATTCCTGGCTTAGCTTTCTCTCCTTTGCCCTATCGTCTTTCACTCCACTTCTGCGAGAACCCCTAAAAATCACCTGAAGAACAAATCTCCATTTCAGCATCTGCTTCCTGTGAACACACCAACACTTCACTGAGTCTGAATTTTTCAGGGCATACATGAAGACTTCCCTTCTTTTCACTATGAAGCTTTCTTGGGCTATCTGCCAAATGCAAGGGATAGTACTGACTCTCTTGTCATGGCAAGCTCGGAATAAATAGTTTCTGTATGTTCTTATTTGGGTTTGGTCTGTTTATTTCCACACCGCAAATGAAAGCAAAGGAGTCCCTGAAAGTCACAGCAATGTCAAAGTCGATGAGGAGAACGTAGTCCTTATGTAGACAACAGTTTTGAGAGAAAGGTTGAAGTAATTATAAGATCATGAGTAGATGGAAGATCTTACCACACCTTCTGAGTATGGAGTTCCCCAGCAGGTTTTGTTTTTTTTTAAAGCGGTATGTTTTATATGCTACTGTTGATTAAGCCTAAACTTTACTTAATAGTCTCAAATATAATTCTTTGAATGTGAACTTGATGTTTTCCCTAATTCAAATAGTCTAATATTTAATTTAAAATGTGTTCATTAGAGATATCATAGACTTTGATCTTTTCTATTTTTCTTTCTTTTTTTTTAAGATTTTATTTATTTATTTGAGAGAGAGAGAATGAGAGAGAGCACATGAGAGGGGGGAGGGTCAGAGGGAGAAGCAGACTCCCTGCTAAGCAGGGAGCCCGATGCGGGACTCGATCCAGGGACTCCAGGATCATGACCTGAGCCGAAGGCAGTTGCTTAAACAACTGAGCCACCCAGGCGCCCGATCTTTTCTATTTTTCACCTACTCCGTATGATTTAAGTGTGAACTGATAAAAACACAACCTCCCTCCCCCATTGCTGTGTTAGTTCTCCTACTATGGGACTCTGAGTCGTAAATGTTACATTGGGCACAGACTCAACTGCTGCATTTAAATCTAGAGAAACTTAATTTTGTGCACAACAGACTTATCGTGGTAGATAAAAAGTCAAATATTAGGATTTGCTTTTACCTATCTGAAAATTTTTTCTTCTAAAAAATGGTCACAGTGAAAAAAAATCCATATTGCCTTTCAGAAGAAATTCATGATAATGATAACATATGGCAGCTGGTATCACGTGTGGAGATGGACACATTTCTGTTACTAGAGCTCTGTAAAGCTGCATGAGAATGACTAGTTTAGCAAATAGATGTTTAGAATTTCTAGCTGTGATATTGACCAAGTGTTCTGCCGACGCCTGGGATTACATCCTCCTGACGGTGGAGAAAGGACCACATGGAGTTACCATGTTTGCTTCCCAAGACTCTTTGGACATGATTGCTTCTTGTGATTCTTTTCCTCTTTCATCAGGTGCGTGACTTATACGCTAACACACATATGCAATCTCTGTGGTCTAACTCTGTGCTCATCTGGGTCCTTTTATGAACATCTGGCAAGAATCCAAAAGCACTGGGAAATCTTTCTGAAAATATTATAAATCATTGAATATAATGATTAAAATGTTATGAATTTGAAGATAATTTATAACCTATAAAACTGCATATGCTTTCTGAGTCTTTCCATCTAAAAATTATCACTATATACAAACTCATTCTGCAGTGGAAAATAATAATGTAGTTTTTGAAAATAATATGCATGCTTCAAAAAATGTGCATGTAGGGGCTCCTGGGTGACTCAGCCGGTGAAGTGTCTGCCTTTGGCTCAGGTCCTGATAACAGGGTCCTGGGATCGAGTTCCACATAGGGCTCCTTGCTTAGCAGGGAGTTTGCTTCTCGCTCTGCCTCTGTCCCTGCTTGTGCTCTCTCTCTCTCTGACAAATAAATAAAATCTTAAAAAAAATAAAAATAAAAAATGTGTATGTAAATAAATTTTATTTTTAGGACATTTTATTCAAAAAGTTTCTTAATATTTTGATGGCTTTTAAAAGCCAATATCATGGGGATAGACCATTACTAATGTATATTCTATTGAGGAATTTATATGTACTGCTTCTGAATTAAGCAAAATGCTTGAGTTTAATATACGTGACAACTAAGGAAAATGTGCAGTGCATTCAATGTTCTCAATTCCCATGTATTACTTGGGGAGTTTTACCAAGAATTATGAGATATGTAAGTCCCTAGATGATTTTCCTGTCATTTAAAAACTATTAATATTACAGTTATTCAAATATCATTTTAAAACTCATTCATTTAAATAGTTCTTTGTAGCACAAATAAATTGTTCTGTGCAATGAGGCAACACTTTTAAACATAATTCATCTTTGCTCTATTGACTCAGAATCAAGTTGGTACACTATATTTTCCTGGCAAAATGTTGATTTGCAATACTCCAATAAATGTGTCCTATTTTTATGTTCAAAAAGCTTTAGAAAGATAGTCACTACATAATACACAAATGTGAATCTATCGTGAATCCACAGATCTCTTAGTAAATTTTATCTGAAATAAATGTATAATCTATTTGGTTAAAATCTCTGTTTGAAACGAAATCTAGATTCCTGATTCTGTACAACCCCAAACTAATTATTTTGTGATGTTTTCTTCATTTAAAAAAAAATGCTGCAAGCACATAGTCTGAGATTTATGATATTTCAACTGGCAATACCAAAAACCTATGATAGGAAGAAATTATCTGTATTAGAAATTAGACTTCTGTATATTTTATCTCTCGATAGATAGATAGATAGATAGATAGATAGATAGAT
>NC_138381.1:5991833-6030472 GCF_054177405.1 Leptonychotes weddellii | reverse complement strand
GATGGTCAATAAATGTTACTTTTATTTTCATTATTCTCTTTCTGGCATTTTAATAAAAACAATTGGATATTATGAAAAGAAAATTTGAGAATGCTGCACTAGGTTGTATTAAGAGAAGCCCTTGTTCTCATGTTCTTCCCAGAAAGCAACCCCCCCCCATAGTTTAGACCTCTCTGAGTTCATTCCTTTTGAATTCTTTAAAAAAAAAAAGGTAACATATACAAGAGTTAAATTTCAATAGACAGTGCAGTGTCCCATTCTTATTTTTAAAGGGATTAGGAAACCTGCTTGATAGTCCATGCTTTCTAAATATAGGATGGTTATTATTGTTTTTGATAATTATATAGTAGTCTTTAGTTCATCAGGTACCAAAAAATTAGAGTCAACTTAAATTCATTTCTCTATCTCTCCATGTTTTTTTCTGAGTTTTGAAGGCCAGAAACAACAGCTGGAGTATTCATTAGTGCTTTAAGCAGAGTTGGAATTATATGAATTTGGGATAGCAGTAAGTGAAAAAAGATCCGGTTGTCCTAGTGGGTCTTAATGGTAACTCAAACAAATTAAAATCAGCTCTATTCCAGATGAGCCATCCAGAAGAACCTGATTTTCACAGTTCATGCTGTTAATAAATCATTGTTCTATAGATATCATTACTATTTATTTATTGTGTTGTTCTTGTCACTTCCATGTAGGCAAAATAGTCAAGGACTCAAGAAACAATTTTGGTAATTACCCAGGTGATTTAGGCTGGTATCTCGATTTTGGAATTAGATCATCATTATAGTTTTCCTGATGCTTTTGTTTAATACCTGAATTTACTTGAGCCTACCAATTAGTAACTTTCAGGGTGCTTAGCACTTTTTCTTAATTGAATAATTTGACTCATAGCATTGTGTAAGTTTAAAGTGTGCAGAATGTTACTGTGATACATTTATATACTGTAATAGGATTGCCAATATAGCAGTAGTCATATGACATAATTATATTACAATATCATTTTCTATATTCATTATACTATTCCTTAGATCTCTGTGCCTTTTTTACTCCTCATAGCAAGCTTGTGCCCTTAAGACCATCACACTTATCCCCCATCCAGCTTCTGGCAATCATTTTACTCTCTGTTTTTTACAGATTTTTTAGATTCCGCATATAAATGATACACAGTATTTGTCTTTCTCTGACTTACCTCGCTCAGCATGTGCTCAGAGTCCATCTATGTTGTCACAAGTGGCAGAATAGCTTCCTTTCTCCTGGCTGAATAATATTCCATTGTGTATACCTACCACATCCTCTTTATCCATTCATCCACTGATGGGCGCTTAGGTTATTTCCATCTCTTGGCTACGGTGAATAATGCTGCAATAAACAGGAGAGTTCATATATCTTGTGGGGTTTCTGCTCATCACCTACAGGGGTTGCTGTATAGTTTACTGTCTTTTTTCCCCTGGCTGCCTTTAAAATTCTTCCTTTACCATTGACTTTTGATAGTTTTAATAGAAATCCAATTTCTTCCCCAGGTTTGGGAAGTTCTCAGCTATTATTTCTTTAAATATGCTCTTTGTTCCTTTCTGGGATGCCCATTATTCCTGTGTTGGCTTTTCTAACAGCATCTGATATTTCTCATAGGGCTTCTTCACTTTTTCTTAAATTTGTGTTCTCTTCTCTTCCACCTGAATCATTTCTATATTTCTATCCTTGAGCTTGCTAATTCTCTCTTCCATATGATCTGCTCTATTTCCAATGCTTTATTTATCTTATTGTTGCATTCTTCAGCTACAGAATTTGTTTGGTTCTTTTTTAGAATTTCAACCTCTTTCGTAAAGTACTCCTTCTGTTCTTTAATTTTATTTCTGAGATTATCGTATTGCATTTCTGAGTGTTTGTTTTTGCAGCTCCTTGAATTTTTTCACGACAGGTATTTTAAATTCTTTTTCAGTTAGATTGGTTTTCCATGTCTTTGGGTTCAATTGCTGGAAAATTGTCATTTTCTTTTTGTAATAGTGTATTACCATGATTTTTCATGGTATTTGATGAAAAGTGCCTCTGGTTTCACTTAGGGGAGCTGATTCACCGCTAGGGCTGGGAGTGGGCATTTAAAAAAAAAAAAAAAAAGGCAAAGGATGGCCACAGGCAGGAAGAGGAATATACTTAGCACTTTGGATGCACCCACAGCCACGTAGGGGGATTTGCAAGTTGGGTGGAGGCACGTTCCAGAGATCTGTGGTGTTTCCTCTTGCTTCCTGGGGCAGAGAGCAGGAGACACTTCCCTTCCAGTTCTCTTTGCTACTTTGTGTTTCCTTTCCTTCACCCCAGCCACTGAGGTCTTTCTTCAGTGAGAGCAGGTGGTCTCTCCAGCTGCCGGGGGCATGGCCACTCAGCCTGTCACCTGCTACCCCCTCTGCCATAAAGGTTATTCTAGTTTGCTGCCACCCGTCCTGCCCTCACTCCCTTCCTGCACCGCCTCCTTTAGAGTCCAGTATGCCCACTTTTGGGGGCACAGATGGATGGATCTCTTGGCTATCCTGATACACTGTGCAGCGGCACCTTTCTTTTCTTCATCATTTATGGTTGTCAGTTAATTTATTTTTTTTAATGTTTTTTATTTTTTTTAATTTAAATCAAAAGAGGAAAAAAGGAATGACTCACACTGTCATGATGCTGACATCACTCTGTTCTTAGCACATTTTTGTATGACACTTAATATTTTTAAAGCATTTAAAATTGAAGCTTCCTGGGGCGCCTGGGTGGCTCAGTTGGTTGGGCATCTGCCTTTGGCTCAGGTCATGATCCCAGAGTCCTGGATCGAGCCCCACATCAGGCTCCCTGATCAGAGGGGAGTCTGCTTCTCCCTCTTTCTCTGCCCCTCCCCCTGCTCCTTCTCTCTCTCTCTCTCTGTCTCTCAAATAAATAAATAAAATCTTTAAAAAAATAAAAATAAAATAAAATTGAAACTTCCTTGCAAAAACTTTCTCTGAAATGTTGGTACAAAATTATGTACCCTTTTCAAGCAAGGCGAATTGGAACTCATTATTCGAATAGCTTCCACGAGGACTCCCTCAATCTATACAACTAGGTTTGAAAGCCGTAATTTTAGTCTAGTGGTATCTTCACTGAAATAAACCTCCTTTTTAGTATAAGTTGTATATGTTATTTGAATTTATATAGAAATAATAATGGAAATAATGATTGTGATAATTCTTTCATATTTCATGTTAAGTCCCGTGGCTCTGAAACTTTCAAATATATTTTTTGAAAAAAAAGTCAGTCAAAAAAGAAGTTGGTGCTTTTGCCCTTGTTTTTCAGTTATTTATTCTTAAATAATTATATGGAGAACATAGGAAAAGACCCAGAGAATATTGAAATTTGGAAAAAATATATAACATATTTATTGAGTACCTATTTTGTATTAAGCACTTTGCTAAGGGGATGGTGAATCAAAAGCAATCACAATCCAACATATGGAACCATATATTCCAGAAGAAAGTATATACTATGATTATGTATTGGATCCAGACCAAAAGGAGATTAAAGCACCTTGCACATTACAGGATTCAATAACACTTTGCAGTGCGTGTTCTTTAGCAATAAAGTATTGTCATTGTTGGAACAACACTGGTTTAAACAAGCATATATGGTTGTCTTTCTTGCAGAATGTCTACAAATTTATGTTGCTAGTAATTTTAATTATGAATACCTGAAAAACACACATGATTCCTCAAACTTAGTTTCCTATGTAGTTATTTCATGACAGTGTTCTGAGGAACAAAAGTGGGGAAAGTCCAACTGATAAAATCTGTTTTACCAAAATTGTTTGATCTAATATTATGTAGTCCTGGGTCCCTTCTTCTCATTCCAATTCTGCTGGATTCTTACAACCAGTTATTATCTATCCAAAATTTATTTTTCCCAAAGCTCACCTAATTTTTTATGTACTTGATTAAAAAATATTCTTTCAGAATCCAAACAGTGACTGGTTTTCTTTTAACTTTTTTATAGATATAAACTTATTACATCAGAGTATTTTTTGGTGTGTCAATTATTTGCCAATGACAGTCAACTTTCAAATCTAGAAATTTTCTTCTAAACTCTAGAACTGATTTTTTAAAAATTTTCACATGTCAAAAATATGGAGAATAAGGTACATACTAACCATAAAGTAACCACAGAGTTGAGAATGAAATTCACATTTCTGCAAATTGTTAAAACATGGCAGGGGAGATAGGCACAATTCTGGTAGTTAACAACAGAATAATATAATATCCCATTTAATGTTAGTATTTTTATAGTAACATTTTGATCTGCATTCAGCAAATACAACCTAGCATTTTGCCAAATCTCTAGATTGGACTTTTGAGACATTTTAAATTAAAGTGATACAGGAGGGGAATAAGGTTTTCACAATATAAAGTAAATAACTTTTAGCAGAATCTATGTATTATGTAACATATTATAATTATAAAGGTATTAATAATAACTTTATTCATCACATTCTATAACATATTCAGTTTTATTAATACATGAAGTGTTAGTGGTAGCAACTAAATTAGCCACTGCTCAGTTGTCAATCTCTCCTATATGAAAAAAAGGTATTGACCTCATTATTGAAGGATTATAATTAATTACCACCTTAGCACCAACAAAATAACATACTACTTTACAAACCATGGCATGCTTATAAAATTAAATTAAAAGCAAATTCACAAAGCATATTACTAGATTACATATTTTGACATAAAATCTCCAGGGGATAATTGAGACTGGAAAAAAAATTAAAATAAACCGAGTTTAAATTGGAATTTCACCATTTTTGGCTGATGTTGGGTCATTTATTTAGCTAAGCTTCAATTTTCTCATTAATAATATAAGCATAATAATACCTAGGAAAGATTGTTAAAATAAGATGATTTCACCTAAATGCATTATATAACCATCAGGCACATAGGAAATGCAATATAATGTTAAATTCATAATATTGTTAGTGGTCAATAAATATCAAATAGTTAATAACTGCATGAAGGATGAATTTTACTATAAACATAGGTTAAAATTGGCTAAAAGGCATGTGCTAACTTATGGAAGAAAAGAAGATCTCAAAAATGTTATCTTAGCATTCAAGTAATATTCTGTGAAATGTCCAAGGAAGTTAGATAAAGAGTAGTAAATCATCTAGATTCAGAAAGTGACAATGCCATAGTAAGAGATGATGAATGATTCACTAATAACACAGAACTCTTGCTATTTTAATGTATAAAACAATCAGTTGAACAGATGAGAAATTGTTAGCAATATGGTCATTATATATAATTTTTCTGTGATTCTTTAACAAAAAGGAAAGGTATCAAATATCAGATAAGTTTAATTGTTTTACTCCCTCTTCATCTGTCCCATTATGTAATTTCTCTATTTGTTTAAAAAACTGCCAAAACAGGGCGCCTGGGTGGCTCAGTTGGTTAAGCGACTGCCTTTGGCTCAGGTCATGATCCTGGAGTCCCTGGATCGAGTCCCGCATCGGGCTCCCTGCTTGGCAGGGAGCCTGCTTCTGCCTCTGACCCTCCCCCCTCTCATGTGCTCTCTCTCTCTCATTCTCTCTGTCTCAAATAAATAAATAAAATCTTAAAAAAAAAAAACTGCCAAAACAATATACAAAATATGACAATATAAACGCAAAACCAATATTTGGCTATGTTTCCATACGTAAAAGTAACTAATATTTACATAAGGCTCATCGTTAGTGTGATCTTTAACATTCAAAGCATTTATGAATGCCATTTCTAAAAGGGCAAGGTGGTAAAAAATTATATAGCATTTTCAAAACAGATTAATATTATTTAACATATTTTATATTCATTCAATAAGAATGATTCCAAATCAATGCTGATTAGCCTCTTTGTTTCTATTATGGCTTTGTTGAATTAAAGAAACATTTACTTTGGCATTGTTTATTTCATTATATCCTGCAACTATAAAATTGGATAAAAAATACATAGCAGTTTATTTAAATATACCTTAGTATTTTTCAGATTCAAATATTTACATGAGTCTTATAATCTCAGAGCAAATTTTTAGATACTGATTTCTTTTTTTTTTTTAAAGATTTTACTTATTTATTTGACAAAGAGAAACACAGCAAGAGAGGGAACACAAGCAGGGGGAGTGAGGGAGGGAGAAGCAGGCTTTCCGCAGAGCAGGGAGCTAGATGTGGGGTTCGATCCCAGGATCCCGGGATCATGACCTGAGCTGAAGGTAGACAACTAACGACTGAGCCACTCAGGTGCCCCAATACTGATTTCTTTTTTAAATTTTATTTGTACTAACTCCTAACAAATCTTCAATTATTAAAGCATAATTTCACTTTGCCAATGAGGCCACCATGAATAAAAATAGCATAAAATGTGTCACTAAATATCTTAATCTGTGTACCCCAGGAACAGAATCTGGGACAAGGCTTATGCCTGATTACCTTATGGTGAATAAAGAGAGCTGGGAGAGAGAACCAATAATAAACTTTAAATTGTTTGTCCTATTCTATCTACTGAACTTCTGAAATAATTCAAGCATGGATCTTGTGTTCTCCCAGTATGTTACTCTCAATATAGCCTCCTATTTGTTTCTCTGTCAGGTTTCTCATTTCATCAATTTATCTTCTGTAACATTGCTCTAAAATCATCTCAAAATAAAATTAAAAAAAAAAAAAGGAATAGAACTTTTGGTTCCTGACAAGATGGAGTAACACAAACCAGTTGTATACTTCTACTGGAACTACTTGGGGGGAGGGGGGGAAAGGAAAACCTAAAAACTATAAGAAGCAATTAAAATGATGCTGAACAGGAAGGCAATTTTCTGAGAAATCACTACAAAGAGGTAATTCCTACCATTGTCCACCTTACTGCCCACACTAGCTTCCAGACTCCTACATAGGCATGAAGAAACCTAGTGAGACCCTACAGTCTCTCATGGTTGAGGAGTGGAAACTATTAGTATACAAGGGCCATAGATGGCAATAATTTGCAGGGCAGAGTACCACAGAGGAGGTAACTGCAGAGACAGAGAACAGGAACACTAGACATCTGCTGAGGTCTTTCTTGGGCTGTCAGTCAAGAACCAATCAGCACATGGATGTGAAGGAACTACCTGGGTCTGAAAAATAACCACTGAAAATAATTAGTGCTAAAACCAAAGGACCAGAGTGGTAAACTTCACAATACATAGGATGTTGGTAGAGCACTATAGAGGATACTGATTACCAGGCGTTCTAAAGGCAGGAAAACACAAGCCACCATAAGAACAAAAGCAATCACTAGAGACAGAACTGTAAATTACACAGGTGATAGAATTACCAGACAGGGTCTTAAAAACTTCTAAGTACATTGCTCATGTTCAAAAAGGCAGAGAAATGATTTTACAATGTGAAAAAAGAGAAAATGTAACATCTAAGGATGACCTTTACAATAGCTAGGATGAAAAATGCACCACATGCAAATTAAATACCATGGAAGATAACATTAGTGACCTTGAGGAGACAAAAATATCAATAAATATAGAAAGAAAGTGACATTAAAAGAAAACTAGGAGTGAAAAACTTCAAAAAAAAAAAAAGGATTAACAAAATGTGAAAAAAACCATGGGGCAACTTTAAGTGATTAAATGCATGCGAAACTGGAATCCACAAAATGTGAAGAAGGAGAGAACAGAGTAAATGAAACTACTTGAAAAATAATAGATAAAATTTTGTGACTTTCAGGAATAATATGAACTCTCAGAACAAAGCTCCATCAAATTCAACATAAGACTTGAAGAGAGCTGTGGTAAAGCATATTTCATAACCAAGTTGCATAAAAACCATGATTTAAAAAAAGCAGATTAAAAGTGGCCAGAGAGAAAACATTTTACACGGATGAAGAAAGATGAGAGGGAGAGCAGATGTCTGTTCTGGAACAACACAGCCCAGACAACAGTGGGCTAGCCTCTGTAAAGTAGGGACAAACAGTAATAGCCACAGTAACAACAAAACAAAACCATCAAATTAGAAAGCTACATCTTTTTTTTTTTTTTTCAGAAACAAAGGCAAAATATTTTCTCTGATACACAAAAGCTAAAGCAATTACTCACAAGAAGTTCTGTGCTACAGTCGCTATGAGAGGACCTCCTCCTCCTGGAAGATGGAAAAAAAACTGGGAATTAAAAACACCTTAAATTGTAAATGTGTGGGTAATTATCACTTCTTTCTCTTTTTATTATCTTTAAATTCATTTACCTGTTTCAATCAAAATCAATAATAATGATAATCACATTAAATGTGCAGGGTATAAACACACCACCTAAGAGTGTCAGACTGGATAAAAAGGCAAGAACCAAATTCATGCTGCCTAAGAAAACCTACCTTCAATGTAAATCCACAAACAGTTTAAATGTTAATATATGGAGAAACTACCATGCTATGACCAAGCCAAAGAACATTTAGTGATTAAATTAATATCAGACTAAGTAGATTTCATATCAAAGACTATTACCAGGGATAAAGAGGGCATTTTCAGAACGATTAAGGGTTAATTCATCAAAAGGATATAATAATCCCAAATATTTATGCACCCAATAACAGAGCTTCATAAGAACTAAGGCAAAAACTGATAGAAGTATAAGGAGAAATAGACAAATCCACAATTATAGTCAGAATAATTAATAGAAGAAAGTTGGCAGACCATCAGTAAGGACATAGTTGACTTGAACAACAGTCAACATGAACTAATTAACATTTGCAGAACACTTCCCCAAAAGAGCTAAATACACATTCTCTTCTATTTCTACCTCGAATTGGATTACCACTTTACCAGTTTTCCAAAATACACCTATCAAGTGCTTGGCAAAGATTGAATTCAATCAATGTTGGATAAATGAATAGTTGATGAATGAGTATATCTGTATATCTTCCTACTGTCAGATGACCATTAATATAATAAAGTTAAAATAAGCAATGTAATCATGAGGCTAATAATAGGAAATATGGCAATATATTTGCTGAATGAAGATTATATGCAGAGGAATACAAAAAAATATCTATTGTATTTAGGAACGATTCAACTTTAGGTATATATTCCAATATTTAACAAGAGAGGGTTTTGTTTCATGAAATATCATTGATGTTTATGTGTAATCATTGTATAACATGGACATTGAGGTCTTCGGCTCCAGAATGAAGAAGGCTCTTCACAATTGACAATTTATCTCACACTCCAATTTAACCTACTTGGTAAAATCTGATTAATCTTCCTGAAATAAATGTTCCACTAAATGCAAAGAGGTTAAGCAGCTTGCCCAAGCAAGTAAGCAGAAAGTCTGGGATTTGCATCTAAATAGTCAGATTCCATTGTATACATTTTCAACAACTGTGCTATTCTGCCTCTCCCAAGGCAGTCCTATATAAGAAAGTGTTATAAGTGCTATAATAGGGGATAGCAGGGACACAAAGGAGGGATGTCCTCTCCTTGGGCCTGGTGCCCTTACTCAAGGGCATGACAGGAACGTACAAAGCAACGTTGAGAGCCAGCACCCAGGACTAAGGCCCCAGGTCACACCTCGCAGATACATTCCCATAGGCAATACTTGTGGGGGCCAAGGTGGGCCTTGTGAGAAAGCTGCTTTTTCTCCTCTTCCTCTTTCTTGAGGGTTTTCTCATTCTTCCCCCAGATTGTGTGTGCAACCTCTCTTGTGCAAAACGTTAGTCGCAAAATATTACATATGTTCTTAAAATATGTTTATTTTTGGAACTGAGGTGATCCTTGGACCTATACATTTTTTTTCCTTACTCATCACTTTTCATCACAATTTACCAAATTAAGAAAAACAAACTGTTTATTGTGTTTAAGTATAATTATTATAATTCCCATCTCTTATATATGCATATTATTTTAAAAAAACTAAGACAATCAATCAAACAATAACACTAAGACATGGAATTTGATGTCAGGCAGAACTAGTTTTCATTTTGCACAGTCTGTTATTTGTATGAGCCTCTGAAGTTTCTTTTCACCTGAAGGGCACAAAGAACACTATTGCATCCTGCAACCTTCTTAAATGCGGTAGGCACTACGTGTCTCCATTAGTCAGGGGATAACACAGGAAATAGAAACCACTATAGGTATTTTAATCAGTAAGAGATTTAATACAGGGACTTAAGAGCTTACAAAATCATTGGAACTGCTGAAAACACAAAAAGCCCTCCAGGTGAATGATTGTAGCAACACTGGCCCAATTTTTTCTAGTTGCTGCAGGAAATCATAATGATGCAAGATAGCAGCAACAGATACTCCTGCAGAAAGATCACCCCTGCCTAACTCCTGCTGGCAGAAACCCACACAAAATCATCTAGAAGCCAGGGTCAGTTATTCATCTAGAAACCATAGAGAGGGAATCTGCCATATATCCAGCTGTAACTCCAGTACTGTGGAAGACAGACAGACAGACAGACACACACACACATCCAAAAAAAGCAATTTGGGGGCATTGGTAAGAAGTCTATCACAATTTCTTTTTTTGGTTTTCGTTTTTTTTCACAAAAATATTCATGGAGCTTTTACAATTTATCTTAATTTAATTTAATTAATTATTTTGAATCAAACTGAATCAGGCTTTCAGCCAGAACTACATTTAAATTGGTGTGGCCACTGTCATTAATAATGACCAAGTGCACAATCCTTAGTTTTCATTGCACTGGATGTCATAGGACTGACAAAGTAGCTTTCTCTTCTTTTGGATTAAAACTAGTAATTAGTAACTTGACTTCAGTAACCCCGTACTTTCAAGTTTGTCTTCCTATTTTATAGCCTTTCCCAGTTTCCTTCTTCAAATATTCAGTATTTGCCCTCTCTATGCTGAAAGGTACAGTACTTCAGCTTCTCTTCTGTAACTCCACACACTCCTTAAGCGAACACCCTGTCTCCTGACTCTAACTGCCATCCTTTCCAAATTTAACCTCCACACTATTCCTCTTTCTTGGATGCCAGGCTGATAGAACCCAGCTGCCTACACAGCATCTTCCCTGGGATGTCTAATAATTACCACTAGGTTCACATGGCCCAACTCAACTCTTGATCAAATCTCAGCCCCCTAGAAGGCTCTCACATCCACAGCCAGACATTCAGAAAATTCTACAAACTCTGTTTTCAAATTATTTCCGCAAACAGACATCTGTTCACCACCTCCACCATCGCTTTCCTGATCCAAGTTACCGTCATATCTTGTTTGCATCTCAAGGCCTCTCCTTTCTATCATGCCAACCTTGGCATGTTTCCGAAGTCCAAACACCTGCACATTTACCTCCAAGAGATTACATTTCACTTTGTAATTATAAAGACAGTTTCTTTGAAAATTCATATAGGTTAAAAATGCAGTCAAAGAGAGAAAACAACTTACAGGAGTACAGTCAGAAGGGGAATGCAGATTGATACCTTGTGGCATAAACAAAAAATCCATCATTTCTGAATTACTCAGCCTCTTAGCGCTCTTACTGCTTCCACTCCTTCCCAGCGGTTACACAGTGACTACTTTCAGCTATAATTAAATTCAGTTATGTTATGTTCATCTTCTTCAAAATTTCCAATGGCTCTCTACCCTAACTCAGAGCGAAATCCTTCACCTCAACACACCTCATGATCTGGTCCCATTTCCATCTTTCTGCCATTTTCCCATCTCATCACTGTATGTCTTGGATGTCCATTAGCTAAGCCAAGTGCATCCTTTTTAAGTCTTTGCTCTTGCTCTTCTCCTTGTTTGGAACACATTTCCTTTATGTAGACACATGGATGTTTCTTTGTTTTCTCAGGTCTGTATTCAAATGCCACAGTTTTAGGAGGGTTCTTCCAATGCACTCCCAGTAAAATATCAAGACACATGATTCTCTAGTTGAATAGAACTCTCTATCTTTATTCATAACACTTATTATAACTTTGTTTCTTACATCACTTTTGTTAAGATTGTATGATTCAGAAGTTCTGCCACTTCACAGTTGCATGAAAGTAGGATGATTTTGACTAATATTTATAAGCCTTAATCTCAATCTGTATGATGAAGGTTATAACATTTTCAACTTGATAGGATTATTATAAAGATTAAATGAGTTACTAAGTACACAAAATCAGGACAATGACTGGCACATTGTAAATACTCAATAAATGTTAACGCTCATAATATATTTGTCCCTCCTTTCTAATCCCTATTAGAATCTAAGCTCCCTGCAGACTTTATATGTTCTGTTTACTGTTTGTTACATTACCATGCCCTAGAATAGCATAGCAAGCATTCAGCAAATATTTGCTGACTGAACTGAATCAATGCAATTAGGTAATAACAGGTAACTGAGTTCCACTGAGAGAATAGGAGTTTTCATTTTAAAGCCAAACACAAATTTAACTATCTGCTAAAAGAAAGGACATCTTAGTTATTTGGCAAACACAATGAAATAAACTCAAATTTGTGAACTTCACCTACTTGCTCAGGTATGTCATCAATAGACAGGGCCACTTTTCCATGAACAGGGGTAAAGGAAATGGCAGCAACAGAAAGGAACACCGGGATGTATGTATGGCTGGACATTCGTTTTAATAAATTATGTGTGCATCTGTGAAGGCTGGACTGCCCAGCTGAACATCATTTCACTTATTGATGCCTGTCTTCTCTTTGATCTAAAACGAAAGGACAAAACAGAGAACCATAGAGCAATAGCTAACTGGCCACATTGACTAAATAAGAATGTGTCTGACCCTCCTGTGTTATTTTAGTGAGACACCAGGAGAGTTCTATATATGAGAGTTGGATAATGAATAGACCAGCTCTTACTAAAAAACCTAAAAATATTTCAGGAAAAACTGACATTGTGATCAGCAGGCCGCCTCTAAGATATAACCTTGACAGTCAATAAACATAGGTGTTCATATAACATCAAACTGTAGTGAATTAAGGTTATCAGCTTAAGTTCAAAATGACCAGTTTTGATAAAGGAATGCCCTTTGTTATAGATAGGTTAGGTTCCGGAAAAGCAGTTTTGATTCTATTTCTATCCAATCCCATAGTAGCACAGTACAAATGACAGAAAATACCATCTTTTTTTTTTTTTTTTTTTTTTTTGGTGGGCACAGTTGAGACTTTGTTCTGATGTATAATTTTGCTTCTATCAATGAAGTTTCGTAAGAAAATTAGTTTCTATAATTTCTTACACACTAAGGACACTAGTAAGACTCATTGAGCTTCATGCTAAAAGAATCAAAAGACTTGAAGGTGAGTTTTAAAGTAAAAATTTTTGTCCTGGCTGTTAATGTCATGTCTTCTGACTAAAAGTTCTCCCTGCCTTAAGCACTTGACACCAGACATCCCAAGCTATCTGATTACTAAGAACATTACAGTATGTTCTTAGAAACTATTTTTGCATTGAACTTGGACCTAGCTACATGAAAATGCTCCAGAACTTCAAAATGTATTGTGGTCCTCTCCAAAGCAAAACAATAAAAACCTTTGCTTTTGCAAACTTTGCCATCTGAAATTGAGATAATTGCACGAGAATTAGGTTCTTGCTGGGGAAAATGACACCATGCCTGGTGATTTAGCGCTCTGCTTGCTTCCAATAGAGTAAGTAGGGAAAGAAAAAATAAAATAACATACGAACATTTTGAGTGAGCATGAAGGAAAATTATTTGTAAAGTAATCTCTTCTTTGAAGATTTTTGTAAAGGTTTTATTTCTTTGAGAGAGAGAGAGTACGAGTGGGGTAAGGGGCAGAGGTAGAGGGAGAAGCAGGCTCCCGCTGAGCTGGGAGCCCTACGTGGGACTTGATCCCAGGACCCCAAGATCATGACCTGAGTAGAAGGCAGACACTTAACTGACTAAGCCATCCAGGCACCCCTCTTCTTTGAAGATTTTGAGGGATATGTGGTATCAGTGGCATGTTAAATATATACTCTAAACACAACATATATGTATATTTTAAGCTTTTTGTGTTTATGATTACCCAGTAAAGTCCACATGGGATAGCCTTACTAAGTTCCTAGCCATCATCCTTTCTTGGGCTGCCGGGCAATCCCTAAACACTGGAGTTGATGGACGCACCTGAATCTCCTTTACCCTGCTTAAATGTCACTCCACCCTGTTTTTGAGCTTTATTGTGGCTCCAGTGTGGGGAAGGCCAAAGGGATAGGTCACCATCTATCTTGGTTTGTGGATCAGGGATGTTCTTATATGACTGGTATACACTGATATATATATATATATATATATATATACTGATATATATACATACACACACACATAGTATAGTATAGATAGTATATATATATATTATATATACCTGATATTATAAAATAGGGTTTTTATAAAGTAGTCATTTTAATAATCGATTTTCTATCTTAGGGAGATGTAGATTTACAGAAAAAAACTGAGAAAAGAGCACAGAGATTTACCATACTATATAACTCATACTGTTTCCCCTATTAACATCTTAGATTTTTTTTTTTTTTTTTTTATTTGCGAGACAGAGAATGAGAGACAGAGAGCATGAGAGGGAGGAGGGTCAGAGGGAGAAGCAGACTCCCCGCCGAGCAGGGAGCCCGATGCGGGACTCGACCCCGGGACTCCAGGATCATGACCTGAGCCGAAGGCAGTCGCTCAACCAACCGAGCCACCCAGGTGCCCTCCCCTATTAACATCTTAAATCAGCCTGGCACACTTGTTACAATTAATGGTGCGATATTGATGTATTATTATAAACCAAAGTCCATAGTTTATTCACTTTCCTTAAGTTTTACCTAATGTTCTTTTTCTCTTTCCTACGCAGGATCCCACCCAAGATACCACATAACATTTATTCACCTTGTCTCTTTAGGTTTCTCTTGGTTGTGAAAGTTTGTAAGATTTTCTCTTGTTTTTTCTAACATTGACAGTTTTGAGGAGTACTGGTCTGGTATTTTGTAGGATGTCCATCCCCTGAAATTTGTTTTTTTCATGATGAGATTGGGGTGATGGGCTTTGGGAGGGAGAGCAAAGTGCCAATTTCATCACATTATATCAAAGGTACATGCTGTTGACGTGAGTTGTTGCCATGCATGTTGACCTTGATTACCTGGCTGAGTCATATTTGCCAAGTTTCTCCACTTTTTGTTACTTTCCCCCATCTTTTGCCTTTCTATACCATATTCTTTGGTCCACTGTCCTGAGGACAGAATCTATAGGGATTATTTTGGAATTTTGTTTGCACAGGAAGTTTGTTCTTCATTAATTAATCTAGTCAGTCACTTATTTATGTCATTTTAATCTCACAGAAAATTTTGTATACTTGGGGTTATAACCCAAAACTATTTTATTTACTTTTTAGTTAAAATTGTTCCAGTTTTGGCCATTGGGATCTTTTCAGTTGGCTCTGGTGACCTTTGATATGTATCCATTAGTGTGTGTGTGTGTGTGTGTGTGTGTGTGTGTGTGTGTGTATTTGCTTTCTGGCAGTAGGAGATGCTTCAGGTTAATCACTCAAATTTTCTGCCCCTGGCCTAGAATCAAAAATTTATCCAAGGAACCCTTGTCATTTTTTTGTTTTGTTGTTTGTCCATGCACCTAGGATAACCATCTTGGTTGTTTGACTTTTTTGTGTGTGTGACTATGAATAAGGTACTATATGCATATCTATGCAGGTATTTTGTGGACACAAGTTATCACATCATTTGGGCAAATACCCTAGGAACATGTTTGCTGGATCATAGGCTAAGACTATGTTTAGTTCTGTAAGAAACTGCCCAACTGTCTTCCAAAGTTCGTGTATCATTTTGCATTTCCACCAGTGATGAATGAGATTTTGCGTTTCTCTGTATACTTGCTAGCAATTTATATTATCAGTTTCTTAGATTTTAGTCATTCTAATAGGTGTGTGGCAGTATCTTTTTTTTTTTTAAAGATTTTATTTATTTATTTGAGAGTCAGAGAGTGTAAGCAAGAGAGCAGAGAGAGAGGGAGAAGCAGACTCCCCAACTAGCAGGGAGCCCAACGTGGGGCTCGGTCCCAGGACCTCGGGATTATACCTGAGCTGAAGGCAGCCGCTTAACTGACTGAGCCACACAGGCGCCTGGTCTGTGGCAGTATCTTGTCTTTATTTTTGATAAGTATTAAGATAGTGTAGGGGCCCAGGGCAGGCTGCCCCAAGATGGGTCACACTGACACAAAGATTATTTGGAGTTAAAAGTAATCAAAACTCAGAAATTGCAGGAAAAGCTCTCTGTCTCCCCTGACAACTGCCTACATTTTTATATTGGAAAGGAGAGTCTGTAAGAGGAGGAGAGCCATTAACAGAGACTCCCCTTCACCTAAGGAACCTACCTGCCTAATAGGGCAATCTTCTTTTCCCAAACATCTCTTTCCACCTTCTTGCTAATGGCTTTCTCCCTTTTGTATCCTCAGACCCTTTCCCTCTACCTAGCTCTTATGAGCTTCTTGTTGCCTCATTGTCTTTGAAATTTCCAGTGTGTGGATTCCATGTACCTATGTTATTAAATTTGATTTTCTCCTGTTAATCTGTCTCATGTCAATTTGATTCTAGAAGGACCATAGGGCAAAGAAAGATCTTCCTCCCTGACAGTAACATTTTGTTCTCTTATTATTGAATTTAGAAAAACAAATTCCTTGGAAATCAACTCATTTGTATCAATAGGCAAGAAAAAGTGACATATAAGAAGTGTAAAGAATTTGGTTTTTCATCTATGAGGGTGTGTCTGTTCACAACATACACCACGTATTGCCTTGGCCAAAGTCTTAAAAATTAAAGAAGAAAGTATATGAATGGTGAGCAGTGTTTGTAGGTATGTTTTATAAAGTAGTTTCAAGATCTCCGTTTTCTGAGGTAACAGTTTTTGCTGCAGAGTGATTCAAAGCACAAAAAAGTAATGATAATGATAATACAGGAAACATATTTTTAATCTCAAGTATCTGATCACTCCATGCTCTTATAATCATCTATACAATTTACTGTTTGCTTCGTGGTTTCTTATGTTGACAGGGACAGGTGAATTCAAGGTATTTATAAAGTATTTTTCATTAAATGACTACAAATTAATACAGGGTAATTTCCCTAAATGATAGATACTTAGAATACCAGGTAAGTTTTAAAAAAAATCAGTTATTTTCTTCCATGGGATAGGAAGTGGAATATATTTTACTTGATCTGTTCTTTTTTTTTTTTTTTTAAAGATTTTATTTATTTATTCATGAGATAGAGCAAGAGAGAAAGGCAGAGGGAGAAGCAGGCTCCCAAGGAGCAGGGAACCCGATGCGGGACTCAATCCTAGGACCCTGAGATCATGACCTGAGCCGAAGGCAGACACTTAACCATCTGAGCCACCCAGGCGCCCTTGATCTGTTCTTAATATGGATGCCAGTAGACCTTTGGTCTCATTACTTCTCAGATTTTCAAAGATGTGTGATTTCAATTTGATTCTGGTCTTGTATAGGCTACAAATGATGAAGATCATTCTAAAATTCTTGCCTATAGTTAATGAAGTGAGCATAAAAAGGGTTCACCTTTTCTTCTTTGGAAAGGAATAAATAATTTAGGAGAGAGGATATTTTGCTAAGTACCAATACATTTTTTCTAATAGATTTCATTATATTAGAAATCCTTTGACTATATTCTATCTCTCTGTCTACTCACCTGGAGAGACAAATGTAAGGGAATGAATATACTAAATATAATATCAAGCAAAAGATTGGTTCTCTTGGTCCAATAGATTTGGGGTGAAGGTAAAAATAACTAGGGTAAAAAACAAGAGATGACTTTTGCATGAATACTACCAATTGAACAAAAAGAATAGAATTTTTAAATTATAGGCTTTGACAGAATGAGAATGCAACAACTCTGTGTGTTATCATTGCCATAACATAATCAAGCAATTTAAACTTTCTTAATATAACACAATGGTTCTCCCTGTTTTAGGCTCTCCATACACCTGCTTTTTACCTTAATCTAATATAGTATTTATCATATGGTGTATTTACTGGTGAATTTCTTCCTAACTAGATGTGCGATACTTTGAGAACAGGAGTTCTGTCATATTATTGTTTTTATTTCAAGTATTCAGCATGAAGTGTAGCATAAATTATACACACAATACATGTTTGTTGGGTTTGGGTTTTAAATTGAATCTAAAAAGAAATATATTGTGAAAGTCAGATTTATATGGAATTGAAAGTGTTGGTTTTTGAACACATTGATAATATAATAGCCATATTTATATTTGACATTTTCTAACATGCAACCATATTATTATAGAGGGAGTTTTATTATATAAAAAAATATGACTCAATACAAAGCTTTCATACAGAGATCAAAAAAAAAAAAAAAAGAAATTCCAAATCCCCAGAATAAGTTGGTTTCTAGGAGGTAATAGAGAACTATTCATACTATTGCTTTTATTTTTTTGTTTTTTGTATTAAATGTATCATAAACCACACTATTTCCAATCTCAATAGTTTATTTAATTGACAGATTTCCGGAAAAGTCTCCACAAACTTTCAATTCTATCCTGAAAATAAAGACAGTAGGGTTTAGCAAAATGTCAAACTAAGAAAAGGCAACAGAGCTAACAGTTCTTAGAGAACAATGTTACAGAATATCCAATTATTATTGTCAGAATTCTCTTCCTGGAGAATGTCAATCAAAGTCTACATTTTGACTGCAGCAGCAATAAAGAAGACCCATAGGCTTGATGATAAAAAGAATGTCAGCAGTATTTTTAAAAACTGTATATCTAAATGGCTTGTATAATAACAATTTTATAATCACTTAACAAAAATAAGGACTCAGAACTGTCTTCTGTGATCCTACATCTCAGAAAATTTATGATTAATGAAAATAAAACTTCCAGTTGGAGCATATCTGAGTCTTCACCTACAGGGCAAACAGTATGGATCTGGGGGAAGACCTAGGAAAACAATTCTCACGTTTATTCATTTTGTATAATAATAGTTTACTTCTATTTTTTAGGGCACATGGATTACATCTATTTGCCAAAATCTATTTTTAACCAACATCTGTATAATATGATATGGGAAAGTTTGGTAAGAGTATTTAATTGTATTATTTATTTTGACTATAATGTCAAATTATCTAAAAATGAAAATGTAATGCTAAGTTATGATTCCATCCTTCAGATCTAACATATACCTAGAAGAAACATTTTGAGTACAACTTGGAATGCTCTGATTAAGATTCTTCTATTGTCTTTTATTTAATACATGTTACATATTTGTCCTAGGTAAGATGTTATGTTTAATATATAGGTTGCTTGGGATGTGGTGAATTCATAAATGAATTAGAATGAAAAGTGAAGAAAAAAAATAGAGAGAGAAAGAAATGTGATTATTTGCTCAAGGCAGTTCCAACATATGCTGGATTATGGTCAGATCTGAGAGGCTGGGTTCACCAAATGTGGTTTTCAGCATAACCAGAAATATTTTGACCACAGTATTTGAGATATATTTTTGACTGATGTTTATGAATCATATTTTAGTATTTTAGTAAAATACAATTTTTGTATCTTATACTAAAAAGATTATGAAGAAAATCACACCCTATCTCTACTTATAAAACTAAACCTTGATAGCTGATATCTGAATTCTCTGCAGGAAGGTGGTAGTGCTTATAATGTGAGCTAAATCCTCTATGGCCACCAGTGACATCAGTAATGACCCACAGAGATTTTGAGCATGTTCTCCATTGTGTAAGCAGCTGGGAAAATGACAGAGAACACGTTTGCAGTATCATACTGCACATTTGTCTGCACTGAGAAATTCGAAGAGAATCTACCTGTAAACTATCCTCATCGATTCTTATATTTAAAATACAATTTGAAGTAAAAGTAGCTTCAACAAACTTATTTTGTTACGTCCATGGACCGCTGATGTTTATTGTCATAACTGGCTACTCTCCTTAAAACAAGTTAATAATAGGCATAATGGTTCTGTTGTTTGAGTAAGAATTTAATTTTTGGGTTTATATATGTTTGACATTTATCTATGTTTATCATAGGCAC
This sequence comes from Leptonychotes weddellii, assembly GCF_054177405.1. Lineage (NCBI taxonomy): Eukaryota > Metazoa > Chordata > Mammalia > Carnivora > Phocidae > Leptonychotes > Leptonychotes weddellii. Next base: position 6,010,419 of record NC_138381.1, on the reverse strand, counting down.
AATCTCTCCCACAATCATGTTCAAAAACAGCAAATGAGTAGAAACAAATTCACAAACATAATTATCGAGAATATTTTACATTGAAAACAGTAATTCTTACTTTCATTCCTACGCTGAACTATTGGAGGAAAATTGACGAATTAATAGCATTAGTAAAATTGGATAAAGTGTTTCTTACACTTAGTACCTTAATATGAAATATAAAATTTCAAATTATGAAACACTTGAAGTATCCATTCAATTGCTAATGATTACAAAATTGTTTCTCTGAAGTTACAAAGAAATTATATGTGTCAACTATTCTCAAATAAAAAAAAAGTAGTGATAACTACTGGGATTTGTGTAAGAGAGAATGGAAAAGAGAAAATTTCCAGCCATTCAATATTAAGAAATGATGCACCAAGTGTATGTAAGTTAGCCATGTCTGAACGCAGGAAGAAGCATCATGTGGCAAACAGATTGTATTTTAAAGTTAGACTGAGCCACGTGTCCTCAGCTGAGTGTCTGAGTTTCTTCCTATTCAAACTTAAAATAATAACTACTCTGCAGAACTGGGAGGATTCAAGAAATAGTAAGTTAAGCCACTGAGAATATGTCACAATGTATGCTGCTTGCTGTCAATGGTTTGGTGATTGTTGAGTATGTGTCCCTAGATGGAGGGTGTCCACATGAGCACCTCATAATTCCTACACACTTTATATTCCTTTTCCTCATATTATAAGGAATAGGGGCTGGGAAAATGACATTTCCGAGACTCCATCATCATCGGAGTGTCAGTTAACATTTTAGGTAGAGAAAATAAAATACACTTTTCTGAGGTAACTACAGATGAATGTGCCAAGCCTCACCTGTTTCCCCAAAGCAATGCATTATAAGATGCCTTTTCTACAGATATTTTCACTGAAATAATACAACAAATGTATAATCAGGTTTTTAAATAAAATATTTAATAATTTCTCACATCTCTCTTCCTGACTCAGACTCCGAAAGAAGGAATATCATTCTGCCTTGAATAGCAAGGGATTAGAGGAATTTCAATCACATTTTAGGTGCTTAGTAAATTTTAGCTGACGAACAATTAACTGATCAAAATGGCATTGTAAAAATGAAGTCAAATAGTATCATAGTCTCTTTGGGGGAGATATAGATGTTCTCTATGCATAAATCCTGACTTTAAAACTTCTAGGCCTATGCAATTCTACTTTCTGAATTCTCATAAAACCTGCCTAGAAATCAGAGTAAGAATGGCTCCCACAACAACAATAGCACTGAGGGGTTGAATGCTCATTCTTGTGTATGGGTGATTAAAACAGAATATTGATTTGGAATAAAGAAATAAACTTAAAATGAAGTTATGAAAGAGGATTATGAATAATCTTATTTTAATTATGTATCACTAGTATAAGCCCCTGGGAAAATATTTCCCAAAATTGTAATTGAGGTATTATTACTTAATTGACTTAATTTACTTATTTTAGAGTAAGGAGATAAGTTAATTTTATCTTCACATGTTTATAATCTGGCTTATATTAAATTTATACGACTCAATAAGGGATATTTTGAACTTCCAGGCATATTTACCATCAAACACTGATTGTGGTATTTTAATTTAAAAATACCACGGAGATTACCAAATAAACCAATGGTTAAATATTATGTTTAGGATTTGGAATCTAGGTAAAATAATATTTTTGCTTCATTCACTAATAAAGGAATCTTGTTTTATGGCAGAAGAAAAATTAAATTTTAATATGCAGAGAAATATTCTTGTTATGTTTACATTTACAAACATTTACAAAGAGATACATTGTTTTTAAGTAACGTGTTTTGAAATTAAGAACTCTATGCTTTATTGATAAAAATTTTGGAAATAGTACTTATGTTGTCATTTCACTTTGTACTTTCTTGAATTTGTTTTTAATTTATAGTTATGAACTTAAAACTTATTTTGACCAATTTATAAAATTGTTATCCATTATTTCTTCACACACTGAAATAAGAAGTTGGCTTTGGTATTTAGCCTGAGGGATAGCTATGCACCTGGGGATCCCTAAAGCTATACACTGCAACTCCAAATAGGAAACTGGATCTCTTTGTCCTATTTACTAGTGAGAAAATAGATATTTATTAATCCAGTTGTCAATAGCCATATTTAAAATATGTTAATTTTAAATTTTACCTTCAGAACTTGACATTTTAAAACAGTATGAACAGATGTCACTGGTGGCCATAGAGGATTTAGCTCACATTATAAGCACTACCACCTTCCTGCAGAGAATTCAGATATCAGCTGAGTTCATTTAACAAAATTTTCTCTTTCGTAAAACTTATTTTTTAATAAAAATATGGATGGTCCTTACTTATGGAGGTTTCTTTTTTCTTTTTTTTAGTAAGTCTATTTACAGAGCTTTATTATCATTCCCATTGCTTTTAAGCACTTTTACTTTTTGCACGTTCAAATGAAAGTGCACACAATATATTTCTATGACCTATACTAGGTTGAATAATTTCTCCCCAAAATTGATGTCCACCTGGAGCCTCAGAATGTGACATTATTTGGAAATATAATTAGCCGATGCATATGTAATTAGTTAAGATGAGGTCACTTGCAAGTTGGGTGGATCCTATTGCTATTGACTGAATGTTTGTGGCCCCCCAGATTTCATATGTTGAAATCCTAACCCCCCAGTGTGATGGTATTAGGAGGTGGGGTCTATGGCAGGTGATTAAGTCATGAGGGTAGAGCCCTTATGAATGGGATTATAAAACAGACCCCAAAGAGCTCCTTTGTCCCTCTGCCATGTGGGGACACAGAGAGAAGGCAGCCATCTGTGAACTAGGAAGGGGGTCCTCACCAGAGAGGAAAGCTGCCAGCCCCTTGATCTTAGACTTACAGTCTCCAAAACTGTGTTCTCTCACACATTGTTGTGTTTAAGCCACCCAGTCTGTGGTATTTTGTCACAGCAACCCACACAAACAAAGACACTAACCCAGTTATTGGTGTCCTTTAAGGAGAGAAAACAGAGACACACAGGGAAAACACCACGTGAAGATAGAGGCAGGGATAGAGTTAATGCTGCCACGAGCCAAGGGCACTAAGCATTGCCAGCAACCCTCAGAAGCCACAATAAGAAGAGAAAGGGGGACTTGCTGAGAGCCTTCATGAAACGTGGCCCTGCCAACACCTTGATTTCAACCTTCTGGCCTCAAGAACTGTGAAAGAATAAGTTTCTGTTGTTTTAAACCACCCAATTTGTGTGAATTCCTTAAGGCAGTTCTTGGAATCTAATACATGACCCTATTCTCTTCTCATACCATTTTTCCCCCATTTTAAGAAATGGGACTTATGCTTAGTCTTGAAGTGTTACCTACGCTTTAAGTTATTCTAATTATACAATCTCTCCTGGTTAGGTTGATTGGTTTTTGTCTTTTTAATTTACAGACTTTGTTCATAAATTTAAGGTCAGTAATGAGTTGTGTTTTTTTTTTTTATTAAAGATTTTATTTATTTCTTTGACACACAGAGAGATAGAGAACACAAGCAGGGGGGGAGAGGGAGAAGCAGGCTCCCTGCTGAGCAGGGAGCCCAATGTGGGACTCGATCCCAGGACCCTGAGATCATGACCTGAGCCGAAGGCAGACGCTTAACCAACTGAGCCACCCATGTGTCCCAGTAATGAGTTTTTAATACAAAACCAACAGCATAATACATGAAAGAAAATAAATGACTAATTGGCTTCATTAAAATTAATAACCTCTGCCCTGTAAGAGACACAAAAAATGAAAAGACAAGCTACGGATTGGTAGAAAACATTTATAAAATACATTATCTGATAAATAACTTGTATTCAGGGGCACCTGGGTGGCTCAGTTAGTTAAACATCTGCCTTTGGCTCAGGTCATGATCCCAGGGTACTGGGATTGATGGAGCCCCAAGTCCAGCTCCCTGCTCAGTGGGAAGCCTGCTTCTCCTTCTCCCTCTGTCCCTCTCCCCCTCTTGTGCTCTCTCTCTTGCTCTCTCTCTCAAATAAATAAATAAAATCTTTTAAAAAACAAGAACTTGTATTCAAAATATAAAAAAACTCTTAACCTCAGCAATAAGAAATCAACCACCCCAATTTAAAATGTGTAAAAGATTCAAACCAAACCAGAAATAAAGAAGATATATAAAACAAAAATAAACATAAAATTCCCAGCATTATAAAAATTGCAAGCTAAACCACATGTGATTCCACTTTGTGTCTGTTAGAATGAATAAAATAAAAAGAAAAGAAAAATGGGTGATATCAAATACTGGTGATCATTTAGAGCACCAGGAGTTCTCATTCACCATGATGGGAATGCAAATTTCATAGTCACATTGGAAGAGAGTTTGGCCAGTTTTTTCCAAAGCGAAACATAGTCTTACCCTGAGATCTAGCAATTGTGCTCCTGCATATTTACCTGAATGAGTTGAAAACTTAGGTCCACATAAAAACCCACACTTGAATGTTTATAGCAGCTTTATTTATAGTTTCCCCAAACTGGATGCAGCCAAGATATCCTTCAAAAGGCGAATGGATAAAGAAACTGTGATGCATCTGTATGATGCAATATAATCAGCAATAAAAATTATTAAGCTATAAAGCCAAAAAGTACATAGAAAAAACTGAAAGTTCAGCATATTGCTTAATGAAAGAAGATTGTATGAAAAAGCTGCATACTATATGATTTCAAATTTACGACATTTCAGTAAAGGCAAAACTGCAGCAACACAGAAATGATTAGTGAATGCCAAGGGCATGGGGATAGCGGGAAAGGTGGATCACAGGAAATTTTTAATTTAAAAATTTAGGGCTTAAAACGATAATGTTATGCATTTCTCAAAACTGTATATTGCAAAGAGCAAATCCTGATGTAAACTATAGATTTCAGTTCATAATGATGAATCATTATTGGTTTATTAATTATAACAAATGTAGCACACTAATGCAACATTTTAATAACAAGGGAAGCAGTGACCAGCAGAGGTGGGGGTATATGGGAACATTCCGTTCTATCTGCCCAATTCTCTGCAATCATAAAACTGCTCTGTTGACAAATATTAATGGCTGGATTACCTGAAGTAAGGAAATTATATTAATCGTATCTAGAGTTTCACTTTAAACTCTAAAATTCTGTAAGTTTTGTTACTGGACGTTATGGAATTAAATGTATTATTTCACTACATTAATGCCCTTTAAAACCTCTTGGTTTAACATGAAATGTCCTTTTCCTTGGCTTCATGTCTCCGTAAAAAGGGTATCCATTGGAGTCACACCCCTCATTTCTTCACGTATTTCTCCTCAACAAAGTCCGCTTGGTGTGTTTAAAGAACAGCGTGGTGAGCAGACATACGGGAGCCAAATGACCAAGGGAGGAAGTAACTGGCAGAGCCAGATGGTGTAGGATGTTAGAGCCCATGGTGAGGTTACCTAACTTACTTCTAAGGTGAAGGGAGATCATTGTGAGGCTTGTGGTAGGGCACTGATGTCATCTGATTTATGTTGTAAAAGGGGCATACTGTTAAAGTAGGCGTCAAGGTAGAGAGAGAGAGAGAAGCTAAAAGTAAATTCCAGTAGTCTATGAGACAGGAGGACAGATCAGAACGTTGCACAGTGGAGGTCTTAAAAGGGAGGCAGACGTGGGAAACTGCTGAAGGATCAGATGTGCGGAGTAAGAAAAAGACACGAATTAAGGTTCTTTTAAAGGTTGAAGGCCTGAGAAAATAATAGTGTTATTTATTGATTTGGGCAACACTGGGTCATAGCAGAGATAAGACTTAAATTAACAGAGCAGACCAAGGATGGATGACCTAAATTAATAAGTTAATCTAATGGAAACTTACATTTGTGGAGTATAAGTAAGCAAGTAGAAAAAGAAGGAAAGGAAGACTAAAAGGTAGATTGTTTCTGCTTTGTTATTTTCCCTAAGGCAAGCATTGCTTTCGTTGGGTTGAAGAATAAAAACAAGAATCAATACTCAATGATTTTCTCTCTAAATATATGTATAAGTAAGAAATGTGTTTAACTACAAGTAATAGAAAACCTGACTAGAAGTAGAATAAACATGTAAGTGTTTCTTTTTCCTCCACTTATCAATACCCAAGGGCTAGGCAGTTTCAGACTGGTTCAGCTACTCAATATGATCATGAGAAGACCAGGCTTTTTCATCGGCTTTATCCAACTGACAGCATGTTTTTGTTTTTTGTTTTTTTTCCTCTTGTTTATTGCATTATGGTTGCAAGTAGGTTGCTGCATCTCTGGGCTCCTGCATACATTCTGGGCAGGAAAAAGTGGAAACATATATGTGGAATGTAAACAAAATAAAACAAACAGAAAACAGAAACAGACTCCCAAATACAGAGAACAAACTGGTGGTTGCCAAAGAGAAGAGGGTGGAGAATGGGCAAAATAGGTGGAGAAAGTAAGAGGCACACACTTCCAGTTATAAAACAAACAAGTCATGGGGATGAAGAGTACAGCATAGAGAACATAGTCAATGTATTGTAATAACATCATATGGTGACAAATGGTAACCACATTTTATTGGTGAACATTACATAATACAAAGAATTGTCGAATCACTATGTTGGACACCTGAAACTAATACATTATGTGTCAACAAAACTTCAATTAAAAAAAAAATAAAGAGGAAATGTAAAGACACGCATTCTTTTCTTTACATTAGAAAAGTAAAAAATTTTGTAGAAACGTTCATAGCAACCTTATGTTGTATCTCACTGACAAAAAGTGTTCATATTGCTTCCTTTGATGAAAATAAGATGGAGCAACCTGAAACATAGGTTTGATGCTCTGTAGTGGATAAAGGCAAGGAGAAAAGCCTTATCCATCATTACTGGGTTCTGGTTACCTGTGTTCATGTGGCTGTGACTCTCTATTTCTGTCTCTCTTTCTGTCCCCCCCCCCACTTTTTCATTTGTTTTAATTAATGTAGTATAGTCAGTTTTCCCATTACTGCCAAGATGAGCTAAAATATAGGACAAGCATTCCTTGAATCTTTACGACCCCGAGAAGTAAGCTAAAAACACAATGTGACAAGAATATGAAATAAAAATGGCATATGATACTTAGAATTTCAAGACAAAAAATTTACCTAAACTTTTTGTGTTGTATGTATTTTAATCTGTGAATAAAAGTGAAGGACTTACAACATGTACTTCCTAGGAACTTACCACCTTCTCTTCATCTTAGAAATGTCCAAGATGTGGATGAGGTTCCTGTTTCAGTGAGATCTGAACAAAATACCAAGTTCTCTGCCTCAGACGACAGAGGCAGGGATAGAAAAAAATGGCCACAAATGCTTTCCTTCAAAGGATAAATTAGAGGAACACACCAGTCACTAAGCCATAGCAATTTTGAAATGTAACTAGGCACCTGCTTCCAGAATTCAGTATTCTGGGTGAGATAGTGTTCTCCTGAAGGGCTCGATTTTACTCCTGGGGAGTAAATCCAGGCTGAAGTTCTTTGTCACTGTGTAGGTGTGGCTTCCAGGGTCAGAGTTCAATAAATATTTTCTGTAAAGATTCCAATAGTAAATATTTTAGGCTTGGCAGGTTCTCAGAGTTCTATTGCATATTCTTTTTTAGAATTTTTTTAAAAATACAAAATCATTTTTTTTCTTGAGCAGAAAGTGGCCACTCACTCCCTCAGATCTTTAATCTGCTGAGATCTTAGAGCATAGATCCCAGAGGGCATAGACCTCTGGCTCATTCTTCTTTTTACATAATAAAATTCCCATCAGTGCTAGCATCTGAGTAAATAATTCGGCTTGCTTAATCCCCATAAAAATATCACGGTCCCAGAGGACATTATTTGAGGTCTCAGTTTGCCAGTACAGCCAACCTAAAAACCTTTTTCAGCTTTGTATGAATCTGAATTGGATTCACTCCACACTTCATGCCCCCAAATACACATCCATAATTCTTTTCAAGATTGGCAGGCCTGTAACTAACTGCTTTTATCATGCCTGGTCTCTGCAGATAAGACCCTGAAAAATCTGAGCAGTCTCTCTGCCTAGCTGAACAGGTCAACCAGGTTCTGCTTAAATCTTTCAAGAATCTTAGAAAAGAATCTTTGAGCCACATACCACACATCTTATTTGATCTGTACGTCCAGGTTATACTTGACTTTGAGGGTCTTTTGCTGATAGATTGAAGATGTGAAAAAGTTTTTTTTTTTCATTCCCCAGCTGAACAAACCTCATTACTTTTGTATTTTCTTTCTATTTGGCTTGCAAATAGAACAGTTTATTTTTGATCTCTCTTTTCCTTTACCTTATGATATAGAGCTACACTAAATGAACAACACTTCCAATATTTACCAGGAGATATCTACAGGCAAATCAGCAAGTTCATTAGTTATTCTTCCCAAACTGCTGGGGGAACAACTCAGTCAATCATGTGGCTAGTAGATTATAAGATTACCTTTTATTCCCTGCAAAGGTAAATTTCTGACTATTTTTCTGGGCTTTGCTCATGATTTATTCACCCCTTTACCAGCCTCTGCCATTGTCTGGTCCCAGAGCTGATGCCACGTATCTGTCTCTTGTTTTGTCAGCACGTTGGTGTGGATCAATTTTCATGACATAAAAAAGAGCACTTATTTAGTGGTCAATTTGGAGTAGGACAAATGGTTCTCATCCTGACAGAGCTTCACTATTGTCTGTTGAGCTCAGACACTAGGTCTAAATATTAAATCTGTGAGGTCATTAAAGCTACTACTCTAGCTGGTAAAATGTACTGAGGAACTGATGTTGGATAATGACCACAGCATATTGTCTGGGTATCTTAAGGAGAGGAGAAGCGGTGAGCTCAAGAACCACAGAAACAAAGCTAAACTCCATGATCGATCTCACTTGGCATGCTGGATTGTCTTGTTACGGTGTTTTACCATCACAACTCACCTCCAAGGCTGAAGATTGCACTTCCAGAATCCAGTTCTTGGTATGGTTCCAGAGTTTACCAGTGGGAGGAACTTGCGGAATATGTGAAGTATCAAAGTGAAGTGCAGACTTTACTCTTTGGAGGTCATGAGTCCAGTAGGCATTTTTGTCAGATATGATATCTTCTTCAGGTGTGCTGAACTCACAGAATGTCCCATGAGATCTTCCACCTAGTAGTATCATGGTTGTAGTAGCAGGTTTATATATGTAGGCGTTTTTTTCCTTTCTTTCTTTTTTTTGGTCTCACTGATACTGGAGTGACTATTGGATATTAAGTCCTCAACATTTTTGCACATTCATTCCTCTAACATTTGAATAGACTCTTTGTATTTGAGTGTTGCTGATTCATGTGTTCTCAGTTGGGTTCTTTTTTTACTTGAGAAGCTTGGCATTTATTAGCATCTTGATTTGTTGGTTGAATGCTATCTCAGACCCTTGCCAGAGCCACATCCCTATCCCCGCAGCACTCCAATCCCTGCAAAAGAGACAGCTTTCTGAGGAAGCCACTGCCAACTCACCACCCAAAGCTTTCTTTGTGTTCTTATTTTCCCTAAGCTGCTCACACAGCAGGGGATACGCTAGAGAATTAACAACCTTGGGAGCAATTCATCAGCAGCCAGTGAGCAGGAGATGGGGGGTAAATACTTCAGCCTTATACTCACTTGTATGAGACAATGCTAGATTGCACTCTGAGTGCTGGGAGCCCCCAAATCCCGCTACTTGTTCTTTAAGTACAATTGTGTTAGGACACAGCCATACTCATTTTTACACCTGGTCTATGGCTGCTTTCCCACAGAGACCGTATGATTCACAGAGTTTAACCTATTTACTGGCTGACTCTACAGAAAAGTTTGCTACCCCTAATCCATGCCATCCCCAAAGGCCCCCAGCCAGCTAGAGTTCTTGTATCCATAGTGGGAACTTGCTCCCTAAGGCACGCGGTACTGGCTCCCTTTGCTTTCCTATCTTGCTTTTCCATTCCTCTTTAAGAGTTTCTTGGGATCAACTCAAAATTTAAAGAAAACAAAAAAGAAGTTAATTGATTTACTTGTGGTTGACATCTGGGGAAGCCAATCTGAGATTATTATATATATATATATATATTTTTTTTTTTTTGAGAACATGCAGGTGTAGGAAGGGAGAGGGGGAGAGAGAGAATCTCAAGCAGAGTCCACGCCCACACGGTCTTGATCTCAGAACCCTGAGATCATGACCTGAGCTGAAATCGAGTGTCTGACGCTTAACCAACTGAGCCACCCAAGTGCCCCGGCAATCTGAGATTTTTAAAATCAATTTTGAAAATAGTTTTAGCTATCAGTTCTTCAAATATTGTCTTTTCCCCCATTTTATTTTTTTCTCTTTCCAGAACTCAAAATCTTTCAAATCCACTGCACTTATTTATTTCTTTAAACCTCTGTATTTCCTGTAAGTGCTCATGTTTACAACTCTGCCTCTCAGAACTGCATTCTGATGATGATGATGATGATGATGGTGGTGGTGTTATTTGTTTTATCTTCCAACTCACAATTTTCCTCTCAGGTGTGTCTGGTCTTCTAAACTTGCTTGCTGATTTTCTTAAATTTCAAAATATTTTATTTTTAGCCCTAAAGATTTTATTTTTAAAGAACTTATTATTTGAGTTTGTTTGTTTATTTATTTATTTATTTTTAAGATTTTATTTATTTGACAGAGAGAGAGATAGTGAGAGCAGGAGCACAAGCAGGGGGAGTGGGAGAGGGAGAAGCAGGCTTCCTGCTGAGCAGGGAGCCCGACATGGGACTTGATCCCAGGACCTGGGATGACCTGAGCCGAAGGCAGACGCTTAACGACTGAGCCACCCAGGCGCCCTATTTGAGTATATTTAAACAGTTCAGTTTACTTATGGAAACACATCACTTAATTTAGTTTCTCTCTTGTGTCCAGTAATTCTGATCGACAAAGGCTTTGTGAATATGATTCTGTTTTCTGTTGTTTCTACTGGTGTTTACATATGGTGGTTTCTTGTATATTTTGTCAGGTTTTTAGCTATGCATTTCTCACTTTTCTTTGAGGTGTGGGAATTCTTTGTATTAAAATGGATTTCTCTAGAGAGAACCTGTAATTGGTTTTCCTCAGCAGCCTGGGGTCACTATGACTTGGAATTATTTTAAATTAAATTACTGATCTGAGTTTTAAAAATCCACTTAAGAGGATTTCATTCATCTGTCAAACACCTGAGAGAGTTGGCCGGCTTTGTTAACAATTTCTCAAATGCACACAATTTTCTCCTCCTTCTCCTCTTCTTCCTTCTTCTTTCAACTTATTTCTCTTCATTTTTCTTCTCTCTCTTCCTCCTCTTCTTTTTCCTTCACTTCCTCCCTCTTTCTGTCATTTTTTTTTTTTTTTTTTTTTTTACTAATGTTACTATTAGTAGTAGTACCCTTCCACTCATCACCATGCTTTGATGAAGGCTATTTCCTGGCATTCCTCTGGGGGATGGGGGGGAGGGTGTTTATTTCTAGTTTACCCTTACACTGAGATTTTACATTTAGGGCACTATTCTGTGATGCCTATCACTTAGGAAGAGCCTAGGCTTTTCCCCTCAGTTCAAAACCCTCAGGACTTACAAACTGAAGCTCAAAATCCCACTGTGTTGGAATCACCCTCTAGGAGAATGCATGCTTCAGTGATCTAGTTATCTCTCCGTATCTGCCATCACTTTGTTTTTGGCAGTATATTCTTTATTTTCTTGTCGGATCATGAACACAGTCAAGAAGGCTTAAAACGTTTTAGCAAGTATGGTTTACTGTTTTCAGGGGAAGGCTAGACCAGGTCTGAATATAGCCAAACAACAAGGAATGGAAAACTTCTTTCTCTGTGCCACATGTTTTTACAAATCAGATTCAGAATCATTTGGTCCATCAGTGCACTTTCTGTATACTATTTTCAATAACTATTTAGAATAATTCCTAGTTTACAGACAATTTAACTATATACTTATATTAGAACCACTTTTATACTGTGCATTAGTTTTAGATTGGGAGTAAAAAAAAAATTGGTTCCATCTATCTCTATCTAGTTTTAATCAGAAAATTAAAATCTTATTTTACTATATAATGCCCCCTGTATCTGCCCATTTAAAAGGCATATTGTGTGGAGATGGATTACAAATAGACATATTGATAGAAAGTTAGCTAGCTTATTTTTTTTTAATTTTTTTTTTTAAGATTTATTTATTTGAAAGAGAGAGAGAGAGAGCATGGTGGGGGGGCAGAGGGAGAGAGAGAATCTCAAGCAGACTCCCAACTGAGTGTGCAGCCTGATGCAGGGCTTGATCTCACAACCCCCCAAAGACCATAACCTAAGCCAAAATCAAGAGTCCAATGCTTAACCAACTGAGCCACCCCAGTGCCCCAAAAGTTAGCTAGCTTAGAAGAAGGATGTAATGTAAACTTTCTCAAGATTACAGGCTACATCTTTCAATTCAAGCCCTAAAGTCTCTTAAATTGATAGTTAAAAATTCAAATTCCTCTTAAGATTTTTCTGAGTGATAATAAAGTTATTTTCTCTCCAATATATTTTGGAAACCTTTATAGACGGGTCTATAGGATCTATCATATACATTGCTTCATATTCGTACACTGATGTATTTAATATGTACAACATATCCTCAACATCAAGCACATGCTATTTGAGAGTAAACTGGATAATTTCTATTCTAACAATAAATAGTTAGACATGAGTTAATGGCTTAAAAATACCTACTTGATTGGAATGACTTGAGTTGAATCAAATTGAATTACCAGCAATAAAGACATATCTTTTTTTTTTTTTTAAATGAGGGATATTTATTTTCAATCACAGACTCACTCACACTTTGCTAAATTAATAAGATAAGACCAATTTGATTTCTTGTTAGATAAGCAACTTTTGTTTCTAAAGCATGGTACACATGAATTATTATTCTCTTCTAAGTACAAAGCTAAAGAGAAATTGTCACTTTTTGACCTTTTAAGACACATGGATCTGGGGCACCTGGATGGATCAGCCGGTTAAGCGTTGAACTCTTGATTTTGGCTCAGGTCATGATCTTAGGGTTGTGACATCGAGCCCCACATCAAGCCCCACCTTGGGCTCCATGCTGGGCATGTAGCCTGCTTAAGATTCTCTCTCTCCCTCTCCCTCTATCCCTCCCCAATCCCTCTCTCTCTCTAAAAAAACAAACAAAAAAAAAGACACATTGTTCCAGAGTTTTGTGTAGTTGGAATGATACAGTATGTCTTCATTTGTGTCTGTCTTCTTTCAGTCAACATACTTATTTTGAATTTCACCCATGTTTTTACATGTATTAATATTCATTGCATTTTATTGCTGAGTAGTAATCCAGGACATGGATATACTACATTTGTTTATCCATTCACCTGTTGATGGGCTTTTTGGTTGTTGGCAGTTGTTGGCTATTATAAATAAAGTTACTGTGAATATCATGTAAAAAATAAATCAAGTTATCTTAACAGAGACAAGGCTAACCTAACTGGTATTTTACAGTATTTCTCAAAGATATGAAATGAATAAGAGCCAAAATGATGTAAAGTTGACTTTGGACCAATATGATCAATAATAGTGCCTAACATACAAGAGGAATATAATGCATTTTATATTAACGTTAAGTCTTCCATTGTATCAGCATCAGTTTTTACCTATAAATATAGCAGTAGATGGGTATGCCACTGTGGCTTGGTATAAAAAGTATCTTTATTTCTGATTGACTTTCAAATGACAATTATTTAATTATTTTCCATAGCATTTGCATATAACTGTGCATTTATTTTCTTCTACTTACTATACATAGAAGTATTTGGTTGAAAGTATTTCTATTGTTTAATAATTTGTTAGTTTTTAATTTACTCTAACAAATCCAAAACAATGTCAATTAGTTTGCTTACTTTGCACATAAACTTTTATTGTACTTGTAATCTGAGAAAACAAAACTTTTTACAGTAATTTGGTAGTCAGGGCTTTGGGCAATAAAACTGTCTTTGTAATTTAAATGATACACTATAAAGTTAGTAAATAGAAGACATATTTATATAATAATTTTATTAGGATTCTTTTATTGCTCAGTGTAACTATACACAACTTTGGTCTGTAACATATGACATTGATTTAACGTTAGGACGATGTGTAGCATTTGGGCATCTGTCATTATAATTATGTAATTTTAGAACACATGTAGTGATTTCTGAGTGCCAAGTTTAAGCCATTTGTAGATATTGAAGGAAGTTTTGTAGATAAATTCAAATTATATGCATTATTATAATTGTTAAAGGGTGGTATTTGAGGATGTATTTTATTCAAGCCTTGTTTTTTAACATGGTTGTATTATTATTTATGAATAGTTTTTCATTCTAATAATTGTTGGAGGGCATTGTCTTAATTTCAGGAGTTGCTATAACAAAGTACCACAGACTGGTTGACTTAAAACAGCAGAAATTTATTTTCTTACAGTTCTGGAGGCTGGTTGAAATCCATTTGTCATTTGGGCCGTGCTCTCTCTGAAGCCTCTATCGGAGAACCTGTTCCATGGCTTTCTCCTGACTAACTGTGTTGCCGTCAATCCTTAGCCTACCATGGCTAGTAACTGTGTCACTTCAGTCTCTATGTCCTTTATCATGTGGTGTTCTCCCTGTGCCTGTCTCTGTCCCTTCTGCTCTACTTACAAGGACAGCAGTCCTATTGGATTAATCTCTCTAGTAAGACCTCAACCTAACTAATTACATCTGCAGCAACACTATTTCCAAATATGGTCACATTCTTAGATTCCAGGGGTGAGAACACCCTATCTTTGTGTGTGCACGCACGCACACGCATGTGTGTAGTACAATTCAACCTACAGCAAGCAGATATGTGCCCCTCCAGCCCCCAGCCCTCCTGGGACACCACCTCTCAGCCTGCAGAAATGGTTGGAAATCCCAAATCAGAGTCAGTCAAATATTAAATCAGGCCCAGAGATGAAGAAGAGGACACTCTCCTCTCCTGTTTTATTGGATGCCAAAGAGCAGATGGTCAGTGGTTTCAAGAACAGTGTGGGCAATTCACACACTGTCTGGGGAAGGGACAGGCCCTAGCCATGTGACTTGGGAAATTAACTTCTCTTAGTACATGTTCACATCAATAGCATTAGATTATTATATGGTGTCTACTTAATAAATTTACTGGAATGATTAAATAAGTTAGTTAATATAAAGTGCTCAGGAGAATAGGGACCATAAAAAGTATTCCGTAAATATGAACAACAATGATGATGATGTCATGAGTAATACTTCCCTTGACTATGCTTGCAAAGTACATTTTCATATAGGTTAAGGTCATTTTTAGATGAATTAAAGAAATGTGTTACTTCTGGGGCGCCTGGGTGGCTCAGTCATTAGCGTCTGCCTTCAGCTCAGGTCATGATCCCAGGGTCCTGGGATCGAGTCCCGCATCAGGCTCTTTGCTCAGTGGGAAGCCTGCTTCTCCCTCTCCCACTCCCCCTGCTTGTGTTCCCTCTCTCGCAGTGTCTCTCTCTTGTCAAATAAATAAATAAAATCTTAAAAAAAAAAAGAAAAGAAATGTGTTACTTCTGATGATACTGAAGACAGGTTTCACAGCTGGTACACATATTATTTTGGTTATTAATAAATATAAACATAAAAGTCCAAAATTTCAGGAAGTTGCAGCCAATGTTCAAAGAAAACTTAAGATATTCATGGAAAATATTTTGGAAGATTATAGCATCAGAAGACTTCTCTGTGAATCATCAAGAAGAATTTGGGGAGGGGCACCTGGTGGCTCAGTCAGTTAAGCATCTGCCTCTTGATTTTGGCTCAGGTCATGATCTCAGGGTTGTGAGATCCAGCGTGGGCATAGAGCTTGCTTAAGATTCCCTCTCTCCTTCTCCCTCTGCCCCTCTTCTAAAAAAAAAAAAAAAGATTTTGGGAGAAGTTCTGAAATCATAAACAACCAAACATCTTTGAACATGTAAACCTAGGCAAAAAAACTACTTACAGAAAATCTACAAAATGAATGTGCATTTTTCTAGTGCTTAACATCTAATAACTTATGTAACAGGAAAGGGGTGGGAGGGTAAATAGAAATTTCAAAAGTTCTTAAAATTTTGCCTGTTACGGCATAAATAACAAACCTAATGTAAGGAGTCTAGATATCATTAGTGCATAAATCAGTAGTGTAAAGAAAACTAAAGACATTTTTCTAGTAAACTTGGTTGCATGTATGTTTGCAAAGTAGCAAATTATAAGTAATAAATAATGAGAAAAAAGGATACTTATGAAAATCATTCCTTATGCCAGCAAATCATGGAATACTGCCTCCTGAATGTAAATAATATTCCAGAGGAACTTGACTAGATCACAGATGTTTCTAAAATTGCATGCTAGGACTTGAGGCAATGCTGTCAAATCAATCTGTGGGCTGAACTGTCCATATGCAGAATTTAGAAAATATTTGAGAATTCTTGGCTTCTGTATCTGCTTGTCATCTGTCTGTTTTGTTTTGTTTTTTTTTTCTGTCTCTCCACTGAAAGAGGTTTTCTTTTTTCTTTTTTTTCCGATACATTGTGTAAGTTTGGATTGTATCCTGTACTATGTGAGTGTCATATTGTGGAGCTGGGGATAACCCAGACATGAGCAGGACATTCTTCCTTTCCTTGAGAAGGTAAATAGTTTTTTAAACTATTATCAATAAATAATAACTGTTTCTGAAATGCAGTGAATGTATTTACTCATTGAAAGCCCAGAGAAAGGATAATTTAATCTGTTACGAAGGAGAAGTAAATTAGGATCTCCTCCATACATCTAGCCTTGCTTAATTCATTTTAATGTACTCTACACATTTTTTTCTAACAGTTATTTTAATTTAAATGTACATATGATCGTGTTTTTCTAAACATTTGCCTCTGTCAGCGCGAAAAGTCTATGTCTCCACTCTTGGCAAGGACACAGTAAAGAATTACAGATTGCCACCCGAAGTGAAAGCAGAAAGCAGCTTAACTAAAGCAACAGTCCACTCTCAAGGTGGGAGAGTTGGCAGGCCCAGGGGTGGCAGCTGCCTGAGACTTCTGGGGTCCTTTCCTTGTATGTGGGTGGGGTGTTGCATCATGGACAGGGTGCTCTCTAATGGAGGCGGCTTCCAATCATTTGGGGGACTTCTCCCACAGGTTGAGAGGGGGTTTTAGACCCTGCAAGGTTTGTCCCAGAACTGTCATGACAGCCTTCTCCTTTTGGGGGCGCTATAACCTGAACGCAAATTCATTATAATGAGTCTAGGGGTTACCCTGGGGCAGAGGTGGAAGAGGAGAGCTCATATTCTGCACCTGTGGCTCTTGATTTTCTAGCCCCAGGGTCTGGGAAGCCACAAGATCAGGATGTTGTGCCCTGGGGCTTCTAATGCTTAATCTGTTTATCAGCATCCTCGCCTCCAGCTCATGTCTTTATCATTCCCCACCCCCCACCTCCAGGACTTGGGACTCTGCCCCCTGGGCGGTTCTTCCATTGTTCCTGTCTAGCTTCTACCTAACACCCCCACAATCAGACTATAAGTTTTAATAAAAAGACCATGTCTTATCTGCTCACTATTGAACATAGAGTAATCACTCAATAAATGTTTGATTCATGGCATAAATTGGATTTGGATCATGGAATCTCAGTGGCGGTCTTGATACTAATAACAGTTTTTGTGTGAAGAGAAGAAAAAAAAAATTCTATGCACAGAAGTTGGTAAGTACAGATAAAACTTGCAAGAGATTTGGACATGAAGGAGAGAAGAGAAACAGATTATCTCCAATGGGAGACTGGGTCAAGGAGAGTTTGTTTGAAGTCATGCAAACTGTAATGTATTGGCAGGCTGAGTTAGTCTTCTATAAGTGGCTTGGTTTAGGATTCCAGAGTGTGTCTTTATTTGGAAATGCATAGAATTGTCTTCTGAGGGCAACTGAAGGAGTTAAGCGTGTGTGATAGGCAGTGATGTTACAAGTAGAGGAGGTTAAATTGCCTCCACTGCTTTAATAACATGGAGAATTTGTTGACCCGCCGATGACTGATGACTGGGGTGCAGGGGAGGGCTTGGGGTTTCAGAAGAATGATACACTCTTGCGTTAATCAGCGTGGCGCCCTCTGTTGACTCTTGTTGATTCTTCTAAAATAATGAGCATGCACAATGTTCAAATACGCGGAGGGCAATAAAGCAATGGAAGAAATGAAGTGTTTTTATGGAAGAGACAAGACTAAAATGTTGATAGAAGGACAGATACGATTAGGAGGGAGAAAGAAAAGCCATGCAGCGCAGGGGCAGGGCAGTCCCATGTTTCTTTTTTTTAAAAATTAATTAATTAATTAATTAATTTATTTTTTTATTCTTATGTTAATCCGCTACATTACATCATTAGTTTTAGATGTAGTGTTCCATGATTCATTGTTTGTGCATAACACCCTGTGCTCCATGCAGAATGTGCCCTCCTCAATACCCACCACCAGGCTAACCCATCCTCCCACCCCCCTCCCCTCTAGAACCCTCAGTTTGTTTTTCAGAGTCCATCGTCTCTCATGGTTCGTCTACCCCTCCGATTTCC